>NC_138374.1:6248811-6338007 GCF_054177405.1 Leptonychotes weddellii
AAAGAAAAATGGATAAGACATAAGCCTATAAATTCAGAGGAGGAAAAAAAATATAGCCTATAAAGGTATGAAAAGATATTCAATTTTATTAGAACTGAGAAAATGCAAATCAAGATCACAATAAGATGCAATTTTTATTCCCATTCAACTGACAAAAATGAAGAAGGCTGACATAGAAGTGTTGGACAGAATGTGGACTGAGGCACTCTCTTGGACCTTGCTGGTAGGATGTAGGAGATGGGAAGGGGAGGGGGGCGGGCAGCACACAGGAAATGTGAGCCATCTTATTGTTTGAGGAAATAAGCCTGAGGGTCGCAGCACTGTACCATGAGCTAGTGACAGGCCATGCAGTTCATCTTCCAGCTCCCTGGGATAGGTGTCTCCATCCTGGTCAAAGAGGAAGGGTTGGGGAGGTTAAGGCTGGGGTTCTGACCATGCCCTTTCTGCTCTGCCATGTTGCCTCCCATTCTATCTTGGAACCTCCCATTCCCCCAGAGCTGAGCGCAGACCTGGCACTAGTAGGTGCTTATTCACTCTTTTCTGGGTGAATCAAGAATGAAGACATTTTAAGAAAAGTTCTCAGAGGCTCCTGGCTGTACCCTGGAGACCAGTGTGTCTTTCTTCAGCACATATTAGCATACTGTCAAAGCTTAAACACCAGGCTACTCTGGCTCTGCTAAGAAAATAAATAAATGGATCTTGGCATTCAGGGAGCAAACCGCTAGTGGCCAAATATTTTTTAATTTTAAATAAGTACCATGGGACTTCCGGGCTGAAGGATGAAGTCCTTTGATTTGAACTTCAGCATCTGCATATCTGTTACTCTCTCCGATATACAGTGCAAAAGTACCGAGTGCATGTGGATCTGCTAACGTGCCTGAAATGATTTGAAAATGAAAAGCCTCAAGAAATCACATTTACTATTTTCCAAAAGACATAGAGAAAATGTGATATCTGTAGCCTAGATTACACAAGAGAGTTGTGTTTCCTTCTTTCTTTTTTTTAATCTGTTTACTGACAGGAAGAAAAAAATAGCAATAATGGGAGGAAAAAATTCTGCTTTCTGCCGAACACATGATTCGGCTGACAGCACAAAGAATCAGATAATTCTACAGAAAACTGACAAGCTAGATAGTGATTGGGATGAAGCTGTAGAGTTCACTAAATATCCACAAATATTACTGTCTGATGCTTAACATTCACAAACCATTAGATCCAACATGTATATTTACGGTTTGATAATCAGCTGTCATTAACAGATGAATAAACAACATAATGCTCATGTTTAGAAGGAATATACAAATGGGAGAAAAAGTGCCAACAACCCAAGAAAGCTTACCTTGTTCCCCTCCATGAAAATAAAGAGGAATGAATTTCTATCATTTTAATAGTTGAATCTTATCTGATACTCTGTCTTATCTTAGCTGGCAAAGTCTCAGATTTCTTTTTTTTTTTTTTTTTACATGAAACGTATAGTATCAGTCTGTCTCATCAGGAAAAGTTGCATTAAAGTTACCAGATTAGAGATAATCATTCAATGGCCATCTCTACCTAATCAACCCACAATAGCGTCTATGCAAACGAAAGAGTTCAACGATGTCTTTCAGGCTGATAGAACTATTCTGTAATTTTAATTGTACCTCTCACCAGCTTAGGGAAGTCACTGAATCTCTCTGAAGTTCAAACTCTTTGAGCTACCTCTTGGATTATGATAATGGACCTAGAAGAAGTGTATCAAGTAAAACTCTTCACCCTGGGGCATTATAGGATGACAATGTGATGGTGATGATGATGATGATGATGGTGATGATGATTTCATCTCAATGCAATGAGAAATGTACACACAGATACATCTGATTTGGGGGTGAGTGGCCAGGGTCTCTTGCATGGCAGCCCTTTTAAAACTCAACAATGTTTGTACAACCATCTTCACAGCAGCATAATTCACAATAGCCAAAAGGTGGAAGCAACCCAAGTGTCCATTGATGGATAAATGGATAAACAAAATATGGTCTATACATACAATGGAATATTGTAAGGCTACAACGTGGATAAAGCTTGGGGACATTGTGCTAAGGGAAACACGCCAGTCACAAAAGGACAAATACTGTATGATCCCACTTATGTGAGGTCCCTGGAGTAACCAAATTCATGAAGACAAAGAGTAGAATGGTGGTGAGTGAAAGGCAGGATGGGGGAACCACTTTTTAATGGAGACAGAATTGCAATTTACAAGATGAAAAGAGCTCTGGAGATGGATGGTGGTGGTGGTTGCCCAACAATATCAATGTACTTAACACTACAGAGCTATACCTTTAAAATGGTTAAGATGGTAAATTTTATGTTATATATATTTTACCACAATTAAACATTAATTTTTAGAGAATCAAGCTTTTTTAAAAACCCAGAAAGCCTCAGTGGTAGCCTTCCAGGTGAAAACTGAGCCCCAGCATTCTCTTTTCTCCTGAGACTCCATTAAAATAATATTGAAGGAACAAAAAAATGTAGGATCTCACAACAGTGAAGGAAACCAAAGGGAGCCATCAGTTCCTAAATAATGTAAAGGTGATGGGTGAATCTAGGCTGTGAAATAGAACAGAGGGAGACAGAAGCTGGATTTGAGTGGTGGGCATGGGGCGGGGGCAGGGGCCATTCAGCCCAGAAGTAGCCAGAAAGGCTCCAGACTTGAAAACTGCAGCCAACTGGATCTCTCTCCATGCACCTGCCCTCAGGTCTACAGTGCTCATGACACAAAAAGATATGTTCATAATAAGCACCATATTTAAAGTAACTTGCCAACATGAGCTGCAATATACCACATATATTGATCAGTGCTACCATTTATTGAAACTTTTCTGTGTGCCAGGCCCTGTACCAAGCACTTTACCTGCATTATCACATTTGATACTCATGGCAACCCTATGGGGTTGGCAGTTTTCTTATTATTTTCTCTTTACACATGAGAAAACAGCAGCTCCAAGAAGTTGCCCCAATCGGTCTGACTCCATCCTCTTAACTTAAAGTAACACCCACATCTGTCTGACTTCATATTCTCAACCACTGTTATTTGGCCTCCAGTATGCTCTCTGGAGAACATTAAATGGCTTAGAAACAAACAGACAGATGCAGCTAAGGGTGTCTGTACACAGATGTACACCCAAATAGGTATTATGGACCAGATACCTCAGGAGCAGGAGGAATAAAATCCCTTCTTGCCTCTACCTCTCATGGGCTGGACCCAATGGGAGGAAGGTGGACACAAGAGAGTGTATTGATGCAGTCCCCCTGGACCACCATGGGCACAGAGCCTCTCTGGGGTGAAGTGAGAAGGGGCAGAATAGAGGTATAGAAGGGAATCCATCCCATTGACTTGTTGTCTGTCTCCCTGATAAAAATGTAAGCTCTAGGGGCACCTGGGTGGCTCAGTCGTTAAGCGTCTGCCTTCGGCTCAGGTCATGATCCCAGGGTCATGGGATCCCTTCTCCGTGGCAAGCCTGCTTCTCCCTCTCCCACTCCCCCTGCTTGTGTTCCCTCTCTTGCTGTGTCTCTCTCTGTTAAATAAATAAAATCTTTTTAAAAAAAATGTAAGCTCTAAGAGCACAGAGCTCTATGGACTGCTGTCTGTGTTGTTCACTGATATATCCCAAATAGCTAGAACTGTGGACAGTTTAGAGTACAGAGCAGATGCGCAGTGAACTTTTGTTAAATACGTGAATGATTTATTGCCTGAGCCAGCTGACCAACCAACGTCATCTAGGGCAGGAATCAGCAAACTACAAGGAGGAGCCAAATCCCGCCATCCTTCTGTTCTTGTAAATAAAGTTTTATAGAAACACAGCCACCATTAGTTTACATATGGCTACTTTGTGCAATAACAGCAGAGTTGAGCAGGGACGATGAGACTATAGGGCCCACAAAACTGAAACTATTTGCTATTTGGCCCTTTCCAGGAAAAGTTTGCTGATCCCTCTGGTTGGGGGACTGGGAGCCAGGGAGATAATAGGGAGCCAGGGACCAAGAGCTACTGAATCTCAGTACCTAAGCAGCACCTAGATGGGAAACAATTTCTGAGCCCATAATTCCAGTTTGTGAATGACCTCTGCACAAACCCCAAATGATCCTGAAGAAGCAAGTCTTCTTATGCAGAAGGAAACTCCCTCATCAGGACACCTCACGCATAGATGAGGGTAATGACACCATCAGTGAATAGAAGTTTTATCTGAGGAGCTTACAGAGGTTTCTCATCTCATTAATCCTCATGACTTGTGTGGTGAAGAGGTGCCTGAGGATGGGTCTACCCAAAGAGCTTCCATTTTCCAAAGTTCTCCAGTCACGCGGAGTGGTGAGGCAGAAGTCCTACCCTCCTGCATACCCTCTGTTCACCGGAACTCTCTCCTCCAAGATTCTCTTCAGGGTTTAAGCTCAACCATGAATCATATTTTCCCCCAGTTTTGAACCTGAAACCACAAACTTCAGCTTAGCTATTTAACTTGAGCGTACAGCAAGCTGGGGGACATGGAGTGCAGTTTACACTTCCAAATACCTTCACTGTGGCAGGCTGAGGTGAGGCTTCTCACTGCTCATGGCCAGTGTACATAGCCCATTGGAGCAGCTGCCCCTGTATGCCTCACCTCCCTGCTGGTCTTCCAGAGCCATCCTCTTCATCTCCCTCCCAAAGGGACACCTACACTCAGCACTTTGTGCTCTGGACTGAATGTTTGTGTCCCCCTAAAATTCACATGTTGAAGCCCTACCCACCGGCGCGATGGTGTCTGGAGGGGGGGGCTTTGGAGAGGTCATTCAGTCATGATGGTGGAGCCCTCCTGACTGGGACTAGTGCCCTTACAAGAAGAGATGGGAGGGAGATGATCTCTCCCTCTGCCATGTGAGGATACAAGAGAGAGGCTCTCTTTGGGCCGAGAAGGGCACCCTAACCAGACGCCAACCACGCGGACCTCCTGATGTTGGACGTCAGGCTCCGGAACGGCGAGAAACAAATGCGTGCTTTGTAAGCTCCCCCAGGCTAGGCTGTTTGTTCTAGCAGCTGAGCTGACTCCACATTCCCACCTTGCTGGGGTTTGCCTCCTGCCTATAAGCTCTCGCACCACCTGGCAATCCACTCCACAAGGCCCACCAGAACCACCACAGACATCAGCCAGACTAAAACTGTGCGCACTCAGACACGCAGTCTTTGCACTTATAAAATGGCATTATTTATGCGCATGGACACTAACAGTGAGCCATTTGCCTCTGGGATGAATCACCGAGTCCTAATGGACAGGGGCAAGCCTTTGCTGACACAGCACTGTATTCACTTTTCCCAGGGAACCTTCATTTGGGAGATTGAATTATCCTCCAGGGTTGCAGGAACTCCCTGAACAGTTTATGTGCGTGGAGAATACACACCTAGCACTCTACATCAATCGTGGTTCTGCTAACCTGAAATGAATACAAACATTTCTGTAAGCACGACTTATTACCGGAAGCTTCTTCATCTTGCCCAATTGCAGCTATGGTAATACTATTAATATTTCATTTGGAGGAGCCCAAACTGGGAACAGAGAAGACGTGTTCCCCCACCACTGCCAGAATATATGACATAGTTCGGAGAGACAGTTGGGGTGACTTTATGGGAACCCCCATCAGTCTTGCTTTACTTCAGTACATTCTATTTATGACAGCCTTTGAAGAGCAAGGTACGCGGAGAGGTATTTCCGGCACCGTGGGGGTTGTCTATCTGCCTGTCTGTTGTAGTAAGTACTGGAGACAGTTGGAATGAAAGCTTAAATACTTATATAATGTAGAGAGAAAGGTACTCACATCTGGGTGTAAAATAGCAGATAAAACGGTGCTCAAATGAGATGTGACTCCCTCCCCAGTATCGGCAATGAGCAAGTGAGGCTGGCAAGTGGTTGGCCAGCATCAGAGGACAGCCAAGGGAGAATGGCAGAACCGCAAGGCCAGCTCCGTCCAGGCGGCAGCTGTCAGGTGACCTGCCCATCCATAAAGAAGCAAATGGAAAAGACTACAGGACTTGGGATGTTGGTGGCTGAACAGTGATCTGAGGAGGGCAGACAAATCAGGCAAATCAGCACAGTGTTCTTCTGAAGCCCAAAGGACTACCAGCCCATCATTTCTTTTACTTACACCAGATCCACCCAGACTCCCAGACGGGCCCGAGTAGCGATAGGATTGCCCTGTTCAAACGTGTGTCTCATGAAGGAACATGGTCAGTCTTATGGTTCCATCTCACCAGGTCCTGGGGAAATTGATAAGATGTTTCTGGTGCCATTTTGAAAAACTGAATCCAACGTAAGCCACACTGGAATGAAAACAAAGATGCCTTCCTGAAGCTACCACTTGGGAAAAAAATAAAAGCTCTATGGAAGAAGCATGAATACTCTGCAATTACCAGCTTAATGCATGTAGTCATCCTTGCCAGGCTTGGACATGGGTGTTACATTTTCTGTTCTAAAACATTTTTTTAACACTGACATCTCAGCCCTGAAGATAAATGTTGGTTGGCTCCCTTGTTTAGAATAAGAAATGGGTTGTGCTGGTTTGGAAACTCAGAATGCAGTGGGATATTTTTTTTATTCAGAGTCTATTACTTACCAATGGGATGTGACTGGAGGAGGAGGGTCTGCTTCGCAGCCAAAACGAGCTTCCTGCAAGGCCATCTTAATGGCCCTCTTCTGTACACATGGAAAAATCAGAGAATGGAAAATAAGTAGGTCTGCTTAGATTTCTCACTGTTCAGAAAATAAAACAGCATTTCCTCTCCAGTTGTCTGTTTGGTAAACAATTTGGTACAATAATATTGCCTCATATTTTCATCTGACTGCCACAGTGTGAGGTCAAATTGAAGAGCTACAAGGAAGGGAGGATGACACTGGAAAAAGTTCAGCATTCAAGGCTCTGCCATGAGGAGAGAGAGAGGGAGGGGACAGGGAAAGTCTTGCTGACCATGGACCTTGAGCACCAGGCCACATAGGCCCTGGAAAAACCGAGGGGGGTCATCTATAGCCAAACTCCTCTCTGACAAAGATTCGAGATCATTCGCCCTCGGGGTTACGGGGTGACAGAAAGCAGGTGCCATGACTGGGAGCCTGGGGGAGGCGGTTCTTCAGGAAGTCCGCTACCCATGGGAGAAGCTGTGCCTCCGAGCAGCTTTTGAGCTTGAAACCAGACTTCAAGGGAACCAAGAGCCCAGAGCCTGCGAACACCTCCCTTGCCAAAGCTGTTTCTGTGGCATGCCTCGGCTCTGCTCATACCTGTGTCCAGATGGACACTCTGACCTTGGCCACGGCCACTCGGGTCCTCTTCTGTCCATGCCGGGCCTGGGTTTGGCTGAACTGCCATGGAGGGGCAGGAGGGACGGCCATCTGGTGTGGGAGGCCTTGCCTGACAGGTGGCTCAGCGGCAGGAGAACTTACCGGGCTGAAACGAATCCGAGGACTGGCTGGCTGCTGGGGATTATGAAGCTCACGGAAACCTCCCAGGCCAACTCAGACGGGGAAGTGGAGAGGCCGGGAACAGGGAACTGGGTCACACTTATCACTGCTGCCATGGTATGGCCCTGAGTGAAATCCCTGGACCACAAGCCTACCAGCAACAGAGGAGCCAGCCCCAAGGCGGGACAAGAAGACCAGGGCCCGTGGGGAGAGGAGGGGTTCTGTGGGTGGTGCTCCAATATCTGGACTCTTGTGTCCCCAAGCCACATTCATGGTGGCCTTCAATGACCGTCTCAGTGGCTTCTTTCAGAAGGTGACCTTGGCCTGGTCCAATCCAAAGTGACTCTTGAGTTGAGGATGTCATGAAGAGGGAGCAATGGCAAGAGGTTTCTATTCCTGGTGTTGGGGACCTGCCTCCACCAGCCTGGTGTCACCCAGAGCCGAACACAGCACCAAAAGACCACCCCCTTTCCACATGGAAAGCAGCTGTTTGACACACTCGCTCTAACCTTGATGAAGCCAGTAAGCTCTGGGGGCGACCTCTGTTCACCTGTCCAGTGAAGGAGACCAATCTGGTAAACCGTGTCTCAATTCCTCACTGGAGGAATGAGGACATTGGAGCCAGATCATTGCGAGTTTGGGTCCTGGATCCACACCTACAAGTGACATGATCTTGGGGAACTTTCCTCCCTCACCTGACCTTCATTCTGCCACTGGTAAGATCGTATAATAACGCATCATTTGATCCAAGTGAGATACAAGCTCTCCAGAAAGTGGACGGCACACAGTAGGCCAGCCGCTCTTCCCAGACATCCTCTCCCCTGGGGTCCCTTCAGTTTAAAACTTCTGCAAATCCTGGAAAACCCCGTCTTCGTCTATAACATCTTTGGGATCCTATCCTGTTAAGGCTGATTTCATTTGCACAGGTAAGGGATCCGGTAAGAAGGTGCAGGTGCCAGGCTATCACCCGGATGGGCTACGCTTGGGCAAATCACCTTTCCTTCTGTACCCACAAGTGCACCACACCCGCCCTTACTCTCGTGGCTGCTGAGCCACTGACGGCAGCCCACAGAACCTGCTGTCCTCCTTCAGGGGCATCCAGCACTCTCAGATTTACTCCCATCTCATGTGGAAGCGTGTAGTGCTCACGTCGGTGGCTCTTGACCACGGGCGCATGTCAGGACCACCTGCGCAGCTTGCCAAGGGGAGGGCAGCCAGCCCACCCAGGGCTCCCATACCAGAGCTGTGCAGAGGAGTCTGCGGGTCTGCTTTTCCAAAAGCTGAGGTTTCATGGGAAATGGAAACTGAAATCTAAGGGGCAAACAGCATCAAGGGACGATTTAGAAAACAATGGGGAACTTGTTAGGGAAAAGCAGGGACTTGTCTAAGACTTTTCTTCTGAGGCTTATTATCTTTGCAAAAAGTCCAGGTGAGTAATTCATTCTTTTATTAATTTAACATCAATTTTTTGGCCACCTAGTTGAGTACAGATATCACACCGTGTGTTGGGGTTTCAAAATCCTGAGGCTGAACAACATTTTAAAGACGGAATCTTCCAGGGGCTCTTGGGGGTTCAGTCGGTCGAGTGTCTGACTCGTGATTTCGGCTCAGGTCATGATCTCAGGGTCATGGGATTGAGCCCCGCATCGGGCTCTGCGCTGGGCATGGAGCCTGCTTGAGGTTCTCTCTCTCCCTCTCCCTCTGCTCCTCGTCCCCTCTAAGAAAAGAAAAAATAAAAAACAAAATAAAGATGGAAACTTCCAGACCCGTGACTCTCCAGATGAGGAAGATGAGGCCCAAGAAGGGACGTGACTTGGCCAATGTCACACAGCCAGTGACTGCAGAGAACCAGCATCCAGAGATCTGACTTCACTCCCTCCCTCCCTCCCCTGCACACCCTGCCCTTCCCCGGCTGCCCAGTGCAGACCACACACACGTTTCGTTTGGTCTAGCAACGTTTTGCTGCCAATTTCAAGGAAAAGTACAGATAGCCATCTTCTCTTATTAAGATCTGGCCACCCAGGACCACGGGGCCACTGTTTCTCACAAGCAGGAATGTGCAGTCATGCTTTCCTTCCAGGCGAGCCAAGGGCCTCACATGGCCACCGGCCTGCCCCCCACGTGCTGTTTATTCCTCTCACCTGCCGAGCCCCTCAAGTCTGAGTCTGCAAGCCCCCACATCCACGACGGAGGAGGGCCAGTAGTCAGGCCCCCCGCCTTCACTCTCGTGGCCAAACCTCAGTGAGACACTCGACCCTAAGAGAAGAATGGTTATGTAAACATAAAAATCAAGAAGTACAACGGATATGTTTACGATTATATTATGAACAATACTTATTGTCCCTGGGATTTCCACGAGGCCTGAAGCCATGGGTCCCAGAATATAGGGATTCTTTCCTAGAGAACGCTGATATCCCCAACGGGCCACAAGGCTTAAGAGGGTTTTTTTCAACCTTTTTCCTGGCCCCACACAGGTTGTCACAGAGAGGTTCTGTCCATTTCCCCCGCTTCCCTTGCCAGCTGGAACCAGTTGCCTCCTCCGCCAGATTCTGCCCAAGTTCTCACTGGCACACCTGCGCCCCACCCCCCAACCCACCATCGTAGCTGGTGTGGGACCTGGAGAATTTGGGTTGCATTTGTTAGAAGTTCAGAGGAAAGGGGGTTTGCTCTGCAAATCAACTGTGTTAGCAGAGCAGAAAGTAAATGTTTAACCTGCGGAGAAGATACTATTTGAAAACACTTGGCTACCCTTTTCTGCAGACAAGCCACGTGCTAATTGTAAAGAATTACATGAAAATGGGCCCTGCCTGACCCTGGGGCCTGCGGGAGCACCTGACAGGGAGCCAGCGAGGCAGTGCGGGGCTGTGAACACGGATCTCAGTGCAGGAGGCGCTTCACCAGCTTTCCCATATTTACTTCCAACGAGTCGAGTTTTATAGAACATCTGCAAAGAGGAGCAATGGGTCCAGTCCCTTTAGGTCATTTTATTAGGGGACAATGGAGCAGGGCTAGGGCAACAGAGACTTTGTGGTTTGTGACCGGCCACTGACCAGGAACGCGTCACTGCCCTGCCCTGAAAGGCACCAGCTCTGGCATCAGTCTGAGCCACCACTGAGGTAAGAGCCAGAGAGACCTCTGGAAACACCCTTTTCCCTTGATCCTTCCGAAGGGGGTGGGGAAGGGGATGGAACAAGAGAACAAAAGGGCAATGTGAGCAGCCCGGGCCCTCAGTGACAGCTGGGCACAGGTGTCCTGTCCCCTCGCCGCTGCTGGTCAGAGCCGTCCTCACCCTTGGGGCTCGGCACAAACCTGCCCCCTCCCAGTCTTCCACTGTGTCCCCAGTTCAGGCGTCACGGCCTCCAGCCCCTTGGGCAGCCCCCACGTCCTATGGCACTGGCTCCCTGAGTCTTGGCCAACCACATCGGCTGCTTGGGTCTGTGGTCGGTGCTTGGAGGCAGGACCCACTTCTTCATTTGTCTCCCCTGCCCTCTGCCCACCATCTCTGAGCGCCGGGACAGCTCTGAGCCCAAGGTAGATGCTCAAGAATGTTTGCTGAGGTGGAGACAATGAGAGTTTAGAACCATAGGAAAAGACATGCGAGAAATCTGCAGAACTGATGTGTTGAAGAAAGTGTGATGTAAACTGTCAGGGTCAGGGTCAGGGCCAGGGCTTCCTATGAAAGCACCTTGTTTGGAAGTTGGAATGGTACCTTAATTGATTCAGTTAAGCATGAGTAACTTCACCTGCTCTGTGCAAGTCACCACGAGTGCTTCGGTTCTCTAGAGCTGGGTAAAACTACCCAAACCTAATGGCTGAACATCCAGGTCTGGGCGGAGAAAAGTGAGGCCCCCCAGGGCACAAGGCCTAGGGAGGTATTCACTCTCAAGGACAAGCTAGGTCCCTGAGAGCAGAGCGCCTCCTTACATCATGTGCCCTAGGTGCCTTCTTGCCTCATCCTAGTCCCCACCCTGCTTAAAACAACCATTTCAACAAGCCTCGTGGTCTTGCAGGTTGAAAGGGCTCAGCTGGGCAGGGCTGCTGGTCTCACCCGGGTGGGGTCTCGGGATCTCCTGAGGTTGCAGCTGATTGGCAGCTGGGGCGGGAGTCACCTGGAGGTTCTGCCAAAATGCACCTGCAGCTGCGTATGGTGCACGTGGTTCTGGCACGTGGTCTCTCCAGAAGGACAGTCTCACGTGGTCTCTCCAGAAGGACAGTCAGTCTCACGGGGCGGTCAGGCGTCCTGACAGTAAGTGTTCTCAGAGGGAGGAAGGCGAAGTTGCCAGTCCTCTTCGAGGCCGAGCCTGGAACTAGCACAGCCTCCTTTTGGGGGATGCGGTCTCAGGAGCAGCCCAGATCTGAGGAGGGCCAGGGACTCACCACCTCTCCATAAAGAATGTGATAAAGACGTTGCAGCCGTTCTGATCCACCATGAAGAATTAGAATAAACCATTTCCTAATTTCAAGAGGGATTATAGAAAGAGGAAGGTTGGATGACCCTGGTCGGAAGCCAGGCTTTGTCACTTTCGCTGAGTCTCATTCTTGTCATTTATAAAATGGAGATACAAATACGTGCCCAACAAATACCTATTAAATGCCTGCTCTGTGCCGAACACTACGGCAGGTACTGGAAATACAATGGTGAACGGGACAGTTGACCCAACTCCTAGTGCAATTTTATTCTGCGAGAAATAGATTGTTTAAAAAGGAAATATATAAATGGGACTAAGTTCTATGAAGGAAAGGAAAAGGGTGTGGAAATAACAGATTGGGGAGGAGGGGCAGTGACCTTATCCAGAATGATGACAAAAGGTCTATCTCTTGGAGGTGACATTAAGATGAGATCTGAATGCTGAGAAGAACGAAGGACTGAAGGGAGCTGGGAGCCAGGGAAGGAGCTGAAGGGCCGGGAAGGAGCTGGGGGGGCAGGGGAGGAAGGGGGGAGGTGGGGGGGGCAGGGGAGGAGCTGGGGGGCAGGGGAGGAGCGGGGGAGGGGGGCTTAGGGAGGGGGAGCTGGGGAGGAGCTGAGTGGCAGGGGAGGAGCTGAGAGGTAGTGATACTTTGAACTGAGGGGGCACACTTAGTCATTGGTTTACCGCTAACCCTGAAAAGTTAAGTAAAACAAAACATCAAACAATCAATTTGCAAGTACATTATGAGCACAGAATGCCAAGGAGTAATAGCTCTGGGACTGAGAAGTATTTGGTATTGACTATTCTTATTGAAGGCTTGAATGATGGGGCAGAAATAATCCCCCTGATGTTTTTAAGAGTAATAGAGCTGAAGCTTTGCTCTCCCCCAAAGCCCTGATCTCTTGAGGGTGTTCGTTCTGCGCGTGCCCACACCCCAGGGACAAGGGTGGTGGGAGTAGGACTTCAGAACCATCTCCCCTTTACCTTCAGCTCACCTCGTTCTTGTGGAGCCCTCACCATCCTGCTGTACCAGCCTCCGGCACGTGTCCTCACCATCAGCTCCTCCCCCACTCACTGCCCCACTTTCGTCCTGCGCTGACAGCTGGATCCAGCAGTCCAGTCTTTCTCTGCACCCCAGACCTTTCCACGAGTCCATCATCTGCCTGTGCGCTCCATCCCGCTCAGGCCTTAAAGCTCCTTATTCTTCCACCGGGCTCCACCCACCTTGCCAGACTCCCCACGGCTCCTTCTGAGCCTTTTCATCGCGAAGAAGGGCTCCATGGAGGAAACAGCAAACATCAGGGGCCCTCTCTGACCTTCTCACTCCTTCCTCCCACCTCAGAGGCTCTTCCCTGGTTCAGGGACCTTGCAGCCAATCGAGATTTTTTCTGTGAGTTTCTTTCTGGCTTCCCTTTCATCCCAAGAAATTCTTGGCATCATGCACTTTTGAGCACCGCCTTGATGATGCCCTCATCCTGATCCTTACACCAACTTGCCGAGGAGCCACTTCTAAATAAACCCCTCTGTATCCCCAGTCCCCACCCCCAGTTCTCTCTCAAACCCCACCACCCAACCAGGTTCTCGGCACCAGCATTCAGGATTGGCCATTCTCAGGTTCCACCTTGCAGCCCTGTCAGGAGCATTCCCTCCCTCGTGATCCATTTTCTCAATATGGCTTTCAGGGTACCACTCTTGGTTCCCCGCCCCCTTACTGACTACTGCTCTTGCTCTTTTGCTGGTTCTTCTTCTCCCAGCTTAATTTTGGAGTGTGCAGGGCACAGTCTTTGGTTTTCTCCTCGGTGTCCCCGCTCCCAACTATCTCCCCTAGTCTCATGGCTTTAAATAAAATTTGTATGTTTGTTGCCAAGATGTAGCTCTTTGCATATCAGTGACCTACTCAGCAAACATCTCAAACTCAACATGTCCAAAACTGCACTTCTGGTCTACCCTCCCCCCAAAATTTGCACCATCCTCAGTCTTCCCCAGTTCATTTGGTGCTAACTCTGTCTTTACAAGTTTCCAATGAAAACTCCTTAGAAACCAAAATTCTCTTAAGCTCCACATTCTAACTTCAAAAATATATCCAGTCCTGGTTATTGGGAGAAGTTCCAATCAAATAGACTCTTGTGCAGATGATAAAATATAAAAATATAACTGCCTAAAGGCACTGGAGAACAACCCAGAGCAGACAGGTTTTGGAGGAGAGTAGATGCCTGAGAGAAGGGAAAGATGGGTGTTCTCCAAGGGAAGGCTCAAATACACCAGGTAGGGCCGCTAAAAGTCCAATAGCAAACTTCAGTCTTGTTTGAAGAACTAAGAGAGAGCGTTCATGCATGTATCCAATACCTTCTATGATGAGGCACTGTTCTCAGGGCTGGGGATGGCAGTCAGTGAATGTCCAACTCTCAAGGAGTGTGGGGAAGGTTGGCAGAAAATAAACAGGGAACAAGTCTATTTTATACAGAGAAGTGCTATAAAGAAAATAACACCTGGTAATTTGATAGCATATTTAGAAGGTTGGAACCTAGTAACAAAAGGAGTAGGACATGAGATTTATAAGGTATACAAGGACTGGATTCTGTTTGAAACCCTGTAAGCAGGTTGGATTTTATTCTAGCTGCAATGGGAACATAGTGGATGGATAAAAGCAGAGAAGTGACACGACTAGCTACAGATGTTTTTCAAGACCTCTCTGGTTTCTGAGCGTAGGATGGGTTGTGAGAGCACAGGGCAAGAGGGGAGGCAGGGAGATGAGTTGGGCAGTTACAGTAGTCCAGGCAAAAGGAGACCGTGTCTGGGACAAGGGTAGGGCAACAAAAATGCAAGAAGTTGTTTGAATTTTGATTTTGTATGAAGGTACCACCAACAGGAATTGCTAATATATTGATGCCAAGGGTGAGGTAAAGGAAGGAATCCGTGGTGAATACGGTCTTGTGCCTGATGTACCACGGCATGGTGACTCAATTCACTGAAAGCCTCAAACACCCATACCAACCAGTCTTCTAGAATGTGTAGGTGCTCCCCCAACAGGTGTCTCCAGATTCCCATCCGTGGGGCTTCTGTAAGAAGCACCATGTAGCATGTGGGTAGCAGGCTATATTCAATTCTGCAGTTAGCAAGAAAGGAAAATTACAGACCAATATTCTTCATGAACATAGATGAAAAGACCTAAACAAGTATGAGCAAATCAAATTCAGTGATAACTTTCAGCTTCTAGTTCCCCATATCAGGGGCTTAGAAGGGGCCACTCCATCCCAACAGGTAAAAAGCTAAATAGAGTGAAAAATGAACAGCTCTTCTTGAGTCCGTAAGAGAGGGGAGAACACATTCCACTTTCTCCCAAGGCTGGAGGAAAAGGCAGATACAGCGAGTCACAGCTAACCAGAGCCGAGACTCACAAGCAGAAACCACAGAAGCAACCAGGGCCAGGGAGGAAATTCTGAGCTCTACTTGACAGATGGCTGGAGGCTCAGTGTGGACAAGTATGAAGTTGAAAACTCGAGGGGGATTCAGTCCTAAGGGAGCCTCCAAAATATTGTGAGATTTACTTCCAGGAGCTCAACCGCATTCCCACAGTAAATATCAGAGGGAAAAACATCCCCTCAGGCTTCCGGCAGGGGGAGTGGAAAAGGAGCCCTATCTACATATGTCAGAGAACCCTGTTCTTCCCTGCCCTCAAGGGGAACTAGTTACCTAGAACCTGACTGACTTGAGGGAAGGGAAATACCCAATTCCATTCTAGCCCTGGTGTCCCACTTAAAGGAGAGAAAAAAAAACTGAGAAATACTTGTGAAACTCACAGCCCAGAGGCAGAGCCTCACTAGAAAACTGAGACCTAGTCCTGGGACCATAGAATCCTTCCCTTCTCCCTATAGCTCACCTCACATTACTAAAGGCCTATTCACCTGGTACATTCCTGGTACCAACATATCATGTCTGAATATCAATTTAAATTATAAGGCATACTACAAGGCAAGAACCACAATCTGAAGAGACAGAGCAAGCATCAGAACCAGATGTGGCAGGGATGTTGGAATTATCGGGCCTGGAATTTAAAACAACCATGATTAATATGCTAAGGGCTCTAATGGATTAAGTAGACAGCATGCAAGAGCAGATGGGTAATCTAAGCAGAGAGTGGAAATCCTAAAAAGAACCAAAAAGAAATACTAGAGATCAAAAACATTGTAAGAGAAATGAAGAGTGGCTTTGATGGATTTAGCAGTAGACTGGACAGAGCTGAGGAAAGAATTTCTGAGCCAGAGGAGAGATCAATAGAATCCTCAAACACTGAAAAGCAGAGAGAACAAACACAGAATATCCAAGAACTCTGGGACAGCTACAAAAAGTGTAGCATATGCACAATGGGAATTCTAGAAGAAGAAGAGAGGAAGGAACAGAAGAAATATTTGAAAGAATAACGACTGAGAATTTCCCCCAATTAATGTCAGATCCTAAACCACAGATACAGAAAACGCAAAGAAAATCCAGTGGAGTAAATGTCCAAAAAACCTACACCTAGGCATATTTTCTTTAAACTACAGAAAATCAAAGATAAAAAAAACTCTGAAAGAAGCCGGGGGGGGGGGAGGGGGCGGCGGCGAGAAACAGCTCCCCTAGAGAGGAACAAAACTAAGAACTACATCTGACTCCCCCTCAGAACCACATGACCAAAAAGAGAATGGAGTGGAATATTTAGCGTTGAGAGAAAAAAACCACCAACCTAGAATTCTGTGCCCTGTGAAATTATCCTTCAAAAATGAGGGAGAAATACTTTTCAGACAAACAAAAGTCGAGGACAATTTTCTATAGTAGTTCTGCCTTGCAAGAAATGTTAAAAGAAGTTCCTTAGAAGGAAAAAAATATTGATCCAAAACTTGGATCTACATAAAAGAAAGGAAGAGCATCAAAGAAGAAAGAAGTGAAGGTTAAATAAAAACTTTATTTTTCTTAATTGATCTAACAGATAACAGTTTGTTCAAAATAATAGCCACAATGTATCTAATCATGTTTGGTTTCATGTATATCATATATATGTATACTATATTAGTATATACATATAGACTAGTATATGTTAACATATAAGTAAAATGAATGATAGCAATGATATAAGGGATAGCAGGGAGGACAATTATTTCATTACTGTAAGGCAGTCACACAACCCAGGAAGTGGCACGGTGTTATTTGCAAGTAGATGTGGATACATTGTAAGTATATATTGCAAACTCTAGGGCAACCACTAAAAAATGTAAAAGGAAAAGTATACCTGATCTGCTAAGAAAGCAGAGAAAATGGAATCCTGTAAAATGCTCAATCCGAACAACAAAAGGCAGGAAAAAAAAGAGTGGAAGACAAAAATAGGAACAAAGAACAAGGGTAACAAATGGACACTAGAAAACCCTAATATCTAATGGTAGATAATAATCTACCTATATCAAATTCAGTGATAGATAAAAAGGGTAATGCATCATTATTAAGTTGCATTTATTCTAAGAATGGAAAGTTGTTCAACCTTCTAAATTCAATCAAAATAATGTACTACATTATCAAATTCTGCAATCATCTCAGTAGATGCAGGAAAAGCATTTAATAAAATTCAATACCCATTCATAACAAAAGTATGAATAGTAGGGAACTTCTTTAAACTGAGAAAAAGTGCCAAAAAAAGAAACAGAACAAACATCATAATTTAGTGGTGAAATATTGAAATCTTTCCCCCCCTTGAGATTAGGAATGAGACAAGACTGCCCACTATTCCCTTTATACGACATTGTGCTAGAGGTCTTTGCTAGTGCAATAAAGTAAGGGAAAAAAATTAAGGATAAAGAAAGAAAGTAAAAAACTGACATTAGTCACAAACAACACGTTTGAATATTAGCAACTGAAAAGATTTACAGCTAAATGAATTCAACGTCACTAGATATAAGGTCAATATACAGAAATCTATTGTACCAGCCACATACACATAGAAAATTAAATTCAAAAATGATATTTACAATAGCATCAGAAAGCAACATGTCCAGGAATAAATCTAACAAAAGATGTTGTGAAATCTATACACACAACAAAATGCAAAACAGTATCAATGGAAATTTTAAAAGACCTGAGGGAGGCAAGGAAGGAAGGAAGGACACATTCATGAATTTGAATAGCCAATGTTATAAAGATATTCCCAAACTGAATTATGGATTCAATGCAGTCCCAATAAAAATTCAGAAGTTTTTTTTTTTAATGTGTGTGTCTGAACTGACAAGTTGATTTTCAAGTTTATGGGGAAATGATGAAGACCAAGAACAACCCAGACAATCTTAAAGAAGCACAAAGCTAGAGGTCTTACAAGACCAGATGTCAAGATTTATTACAAAGCCATAGTACCCAAAGCGGATGGTATTGGTGCACTTACAGGCAAACAGAGCAGTGCAGTGGAACACAGGATCCAGAAAGAGATCCACACGTATGGAGTCACTATATTCATAACGAAGGTGACACATCCATGCAATAAGATACCCCTTTCAATAAATGAAACCGAGTCAATAGGATATCCATGCAGGAAAAGTGAATCCTAGCCATTAACAAAAATGAATTCCAGATTAATTGGAGATCAGCTTGTGAAAGGAAAAACAAAACAAGCTTTTAGAAAAAAAAATACAGGAGAATTATCTTCACGGCTACAAAGTAGGCAGAGAGTTCTTAAACGTAACGTTAAAAGCATTAACCATGAAGGAAAAAAATTAGAATTGTTTTTAAGACTTTATTTATTTGGGAGCGAGAGCTCAAGCAGGGGGCGGGGGGGAAGAGAATCTCCAGCCGACTCTGCCCTGAGCACAGAGCCCAATGTAGGACTCAATCTTCTGACCCTGAGATCATGACCTGAGTGGAAATCAAGAGTCAGACTCTTAATCGACTGAGCTACCCAGGTACCCCCCAAAACTAGAATTTTTTTAAATTTAAAGAGGAAAATTTTTAACTTAAAAAATAAAGTTAGACCACTACAAATTAAGAACTTCTGGTCATCAAAAAAGACAAAAACCAAAAAAACCCCACCATTCAGAGTGTAAAAAAGGCAAGCCATGAAGAGTGACAAGGGAGTCATTTCCAAAATACATAAAGAATTCCTATGAATCAATAAGAAAAAGACACAATCTGGTAGAAAACTGAGCAAGATACTTGAGCAGATGTTTCACCAAAGAGGCTACCAAATGGCCCAAAACATATGGAAATTTCCCAGACTCATTAGTCATTAGGGAAGTAGAGATTAAAACCACAATGAACACTAACACGTATCCACTGGCATGACTACAGTTCAAAAGACTGATCCTACCAAGTGCTGGTGAGGATGTTGAACTGACCTCTCATACGCTGCTGGTGGGGGTTCATCGGTATCAGCTGTGGCTGAACATATTCTCTGGCTCAGAAATCTATTCCCCGTTAATGGTTATGTACACAGTATGTTCTTTAAAATGTGTAAGAATGTGTATAGCAGTGCTATAAAAGTTGGAAACAACTTTGATGGAATTATTAAATAAGTTGTGGTATATTCATGTAAAGGAATAATATTTAGAAACGCAAATGAATCACTGATTACTACACGCAAGCATAATAGTCAGTGAAAGAAATTAGACACAAAAAGACACGTACTGAATGGCTCCATTCTGATAAAGCTCAAAATTAGAAGTCAAAGTAGTGGTTACCTTTTGGTTGGTAATCTATGGAAGTACAAAGGGGGTTTTGGGGTGCTGGTCATTTTATTTTTCTTTTGGTTGGTTACATGGACATGTTCCCTTTGTGAACATTTAGTGAATTTTACGCTTATGATTTGTGCCCCTTTTTGTACTTGTGTAAAAAGCTTACTTAAAAATGATTATTAAATCCATAACAAAATAGCTGATCCATCTGATGAAAAGAATAACCAGAGAAATAAAGTTCTTAGAAATTCAGGGCGCCTGGGTGGCTCAGTGGGTTAGGCATCTGTCTTCAGCTCAGGTCCTGATCCCAGAGTCCTGGGTTCGAGCCCCGCATCAGGCTCTCCGCTCAGCGGGGAGCCTGCTCTCCCTCTGCCCCTCCCACCCCCACTTGTGCTGTTGTGCATGCATGCCCTCTCTCTCTCAAATCTTTAAAAAAGAAAAAGAAATTTAAAATATCATTATTGATGAAAACATTCAGTGGACCACCTGAACAATAGAATGAGCATGGTTAAAACCCCCAGTGGTATTCTCTAACAGGACTCAGCAAACTTTCTCTGTAAAGGGCCAGACAGTTAATACTTGAGGCATTGCCAACCATAGTCTCCACCACAGCTGTGTGACTGTCATTACAGCCCGAAGCAACCACGGACAGTATGTAAATGAATGGGCGGAGCCGCATTTAAAGATCTAGCTCGTAAGCCATACAAAAACAGGTAGTGGGCAAGATTTGCCGGGTCAGCTGTAACTCGCCAATCCCTGGTCTCGAAGATCAGCCGAGGAAACCTCCTATCATTTAGAGCAGACACAAGCAGAAAATTCAGAAAAGGTGAAAAAACAAGAATGATAGACCCAGAAGGTAAAATATTAGTTCTGTTAGACTTCCAGAAGCAGAGGGGAAAAAAAAAAAAAGAGGAAATAAACATGGAAGTAAAGGTTTAATATTCAGACTACCATTGCCCACCGAGTGCCCAGGGGGATGAACAAGAGAAGGGCCACACCTAGATATTTGGGGTGCAGTTTCAGACCTCCAACATTAAAGAGGAAATTCAGAACTGTTCCAGAGAGAACAAAACATTTTATCAGGCTCGGCCTGAGAGTCGGGCTTACCTCAGACTTCTCTCCAGACACATGGAGTGCTGGAAGGTGCTGGAACAGCACCTCAAAGTCCTGTGGGAAAGTGCTTTTGATTTGGCAGTGTAGACGCAGCCAAACCCGCAGTGAAATGTAGGGGCAAGTAAAGGTACCTCTGCGTATGCAAGGAGTCCACAATGTATCCTGTGTAAAATGAAGATCTCCAGAAAGTCTCCTGGAAATCCGGATAGTCATGTACCTCAGGTACGCTGTTGTAACCAAAATGTGGGGCTACAGACACGGTTAGTTGCTTGTCCTACAACCATTTCTCCTCCTCTTGCTAATAAACCCCAATTTTCTTCAATACAAGATGGCTCAGGTTAAATATTAGTCTGAACCATTCGTAGTAAATACATTCTCTTTGCCACTGATCAGTTAGGGGTGGGTGTATGATGAAATTCTGGCCTGTGAGATATTAGGGGAAACTTCTAGAAAACTTCAGAGCAAGCTCTTCCTTCCTGATAAAAGGGAACACACAGGAGAAGACAACTCCTCTTCCCTGCTGCTCACGTCGCTATGTCTGCCCAGGGAGCTGGGCACTGGGGCTCCGATCTCTAACATCAGGGAACAAGCCTGAGAACAATAGACAACATGAGGGCTATGACAGAGTGGAAAAATAGAAAGCACCTAGGTCTCTGATAATATCTGAGCTGCTTAATTAACCCAGCCTGAACCAGTCTACCTCCAGAATTCTTGGTACATGCGGTAATAAATACTCTTTTGTTTGAGTCATTCCTAGGTGGAGTTCTTTCCCACCAACTGGCCTCCAATTGATGTAAGTAATGAGAAAAGACTGGACAGCATTTACCTATCTACATGGTTGTAAAACTGTGCCTCTGGGGCCTTGGCAGGCCGCCCATGGAAGGACCACGGAAGTCATGCTGGGGCTGCTGAGGAGAATGGGCTGCAGGCTTGGGGCCTCTTTGGTCTAGACAGGCAAAATCTCAGAGTAAATATGATCAAAATCCACTAAGGATAAATATCATTGATAAGATTGGGGTGGACTTGGATGCCACATTCTGAAATGTTGGAGCAACAAAAGCATAAATGTGAGGCCCTGCATTAGTGGCCTGAGCTCTGGGGAGACAGTCTAGCTGAATCACTAAGACCTCTCAGGACTTGGGCGCCTGGGTGGCTCAGTTGGTTGGGCGACTGCCTTCGGCTCAGGTCATGATCCTGGAGTCCCTGGATCGAGTCCCGCTTCGGGCTCCCTGCTCGGCAGGGAGTCTGCTTCTCCCTCTGACCCTCCCAACCCTCCCCCCTCTCATGTGCTCTCTCTCTCAGTCTCTCTCTCTCAAATAAATAAATAAAATCTTTAAAAAAAAAAAAAGACCTCTCAGGTCTTAAGACTGTTGCCATCCAGCCAGGACTTAGAAGAGCAATAAGTTTCCCTGCCCACTGTTCTATAAGCGCCTGGGTAACATCATCTACAATACAGGAGCTATGCATTATTAAATTCTGCAGAACTGGAATAAGGTGGGCAAGCACCAGGCCATTGTCATTAGACCACTAACTATTTTGCACCATTCAGGATCCAGTGAGTGTGCAGACACGGACCAACCCCAGAGCCATTTCCTCAAGGGCCTTCTACTGAACACGGAAGCCATTCGAAACATTTTCTTAGGTAACTTTGATTTTCCAGTGATGCCCCTTGAGGACTCGCCAAAAGGTGTGTCTCACGCATGGTCTTGAAGTCATTTTGTGTTTGTACACCTACCAATACAGTGATTCTCAACCCTGGAGGCACAATTGAATCAGATGGAAACTTTTATTAGTTGGGGGCGGGGGGGGGGCTGGACAAAGCTCACTAGGTGATATTTTTTTTTTTAGATTTTATTTATTTATTTGAGAGAGAGAGAATGAGAGAGAGCACATGAGAGGGGGGAGGGTCAGAGGGAGAAGCAGACTCCCTGCCGAGCAGGGAGCCCGATGCGGGACTCGATCCAGGGACTCCAGGATCATGACCTGAGCCGAAGGCAGTCGCTTAACCAACTGAGCCACCCAGGCGCCCCTCACTAGGTGATATTGATGGGCTTCACAAAAGAAAATCTCTTTGCTAGGAAATAGGTTGTGTGAGTTAAGCATGTGGGCCCAGGTACACTGAGGTTAAGTGTTACTGGGAGAGCTGGGTCCTATGGAATTCCTATAGTTGTTTGGGTAGGAATGGAGATCAGATCTTGGGTCTATTTGCTTGCAAAGCCGACGGGCTCAACAGGTAGGATACACTTCTTCCTTGCATCCTCCTCAAACTGTCTCTATTTTGTTGTTGTTGTTTCTGTCATTGATATTTTATGTGGACTGGTATAGAACCCAAAAAATCAGGCATAGCTGAGAAATACAAGCAGTTTCCATGTCAGGAACAAGGTATTTTCTAATATTTCATTTGTGAGTTGGTGCTTTGTTGTATATAAAGGGTCAGCAAATGGAGGACTGCCCTTTCGTTTTTAATTGTTGCTTTTTCTGCTTCTCTCAACTTGACCATGGAGCAGGCCTCCCACACTTCCTGCGTCCTTCATTGCTTATTATTCAGTTCACACACAGGGATGTGTGGGAACTGGCGTGTACCAGCTCATGGGAGCTAATTGTCTGTGTCTCTTCCCAACTCTGCATTCAGTGACATTACATTGGGAGCCTGAAATTGGCCATGGTGGCCATATTTGCACCATGAAAATCAGCAAATGCTACAAATCAGGGCTTTTTCCCCCCTGAGAGCCAGTTATTCAGCATTCCCCAGCATACCACTGAGTTCACATCTTCATATTTCAGAAAGCACATAAAACAAATGAAGAAAACACTATCCACGGTGAAGAGTTGACTGTGTGCATTTATCTTTCCTGTTTCCTGTCACCCCTCCTAAATCATGGTAAACAACAACCAAGAAAAGGTGTAAGTCAGTGACAGAAGAGGCAGACCACTGGCCAGGGTGGTGCATGGGATACCTGTCCAGCACCACTTCAAAACTCCTTGTCCTAGCCACAACAGCACCAAGCCAGAGCCGGGAGGGCTTTAGCCAACTTCCAGCCCGCAGCACCTGACAAAGTCTTACCTCCTCCCCGGTCTTCCCTGAGGCACGGGGTACCGCAGGCGCTCCTGGGCTTCTAGACCCTGGCAACCTGCAAGTGTGGGGCGTTCAAGCCTCATAAGGTAAACCTTTGACTAATGAGAGAGATGGGGCCGTTGGACCCCTCACAGTCTGGTCCCGCAAGATCTGTCCGCTGTACTCAATGGGCCGGCACATCCTCGTGTGGGTTCTCCCTCCTCCTGATGTCCCTCCCCTGTACCTGGAGTTCCACTTCCTAGTAAAGTGGTAGCTCATTAGCCTTTGCCTCTGCTCAGCCCGGACTAGGACAGAATTTATGGAGGCTGGTGAATAGATGGTGATGAGGTAGCTGCTGAGGCCCAGCTGACAGAGCTTAGCAGAGAGCAAAGCACAGGGGTCAGAACCCTGTGGAGGAGGACTGGTCTATCCCCAGGGACCCTGGATGCTCACGAATAAGAAACACTGTGCCTGATGGAAGGTGGGACAGAGAAGTAGACAAAAAGGGTGGTGGAGATGGGGGCCACTTAGTGCAGTCTGTAGCTTTGACCATGGGTCAGCACTCTACTCCAGGCAACTCAAGATAAACAGGTGGTCAAATGAGACCAGGGAGGATTAATCCATGGTATATGAGGACATTCAACAAAACAGCTAGCCAGGACTCTTCCAAAGGTCACTATCAGAGGGAAAAGTCTAGATTTAAAGAACACAAAAAGAAATGACAATGCAATGCATAAAACTTCATTGGATCCTGGTTCAAAAAATGAAAGAGAGTGAACATATATATGCCATTGGGATAGCTGGGGGAAACTGAATATGCAATGGATATTAGATGACATTATGAAATTTGTGTACATTTTTTTAGTTATAATAGTATTGTGGATATGTTGGGGAAATGTCCTTACTTTTAGGAGATACACGCTGAAGTGGTTAAGGATGAAGTGACATTATGCTGCAACTTGCCTTCAAATAATTCTGAGAATAAATGTGTGTACATAACACAGATATATACATTATACACACACCCTTAGAGATAAAACAAATAGATTAACCTGTTAGCAGCAGTTGAATCTAGGTAAAGGATATCCAAATGTTTATTGTACTATTTCAATTTTTCTATTTTTTAAAATTTATAATAAAATGGGGATGGGGAGGCAGTAGACTGATGGTTTCAAGAATCTGAAGAAATGTTTTCTTTGTAAAAAAGAAAAGCCTACATATGTACATACACATATAACTTCACACAAATACATAAATATATCATCAGTGCTTTTTTTAAAAGGATTTCTTTATTTAGAGTGCATGTGAAAGCGGGGTTGTGGGGGGCAGAGGCAGAAGGAGAGAGCGTCTCAAGCAGGTTCCCCACTGAGCAGGGAGCCCGATGTGGGGCTCGATCCCAGGACCCTGAGATCACGACCTGAGCCAAAATCAAGAGTTGAACATTTAACCAACTGAGCCACCCAGCTGCCCCATTATCAATGTTTTTTAAAAATACTGTCTTATTTTTTGTTTTCCTTTCTCATTTGACTTACTTTTCTCCCTCTCCTTTTCCTTCCCACTTCCCTCCAGCACCAACATTAGTAACTTATGTTAGCAATCTACAGTAAAGCCTTTCTTAATTTTCCATGCTCATAAAATCATATACAGACCAAAAAATGCACGTGTAAGTACACATTTGCATATATACACATGTAAGAGGTTTTACACTTTATTTCACACACATGGTGTTATTTTCCTCTTAAACATTCTTGTGGGTTTAAATGATATTACATTGCTACTTTAATTTGAAATTTCCTTACCACTGGTAAACTCAAGGCCCTTTTCCTGTTTGCTGGTCTTTCTGATTTGCACTCTCATGAACGCCCTATTCACTTCTCTATTGGATTGCTTCTATCAGCTTTTTATTGTCAATTTATAAGAGCTCTTTTTATGTAATAGAAATAACTTTTGTCATCTCTATTGAATATTTTTTTCAAAACTATTGTTTGTTGACTTTGTTTATAAATCATTCACCATACAAAGGTTTTTAATTTTTATATATTCAAATATGTGTATCTTTTTCTTTTAAAGTTTTTGAATTGTCAGTCTGGTAAAGAAAGTCTCCGCACTCCTAGATTATCCACAGAGTTTGCTAGGTTTTGCTTCTTGTATTTATTCCATAATACAGCTGTAATTTGTCATTAAATAGAATATAAGACAAGGATTCACTTTTATTTTCTTCTAGGTGTTGGGTGAATTGTGCCAGCAATATTTATTAAATAATCTTGTCCTTTCCCAAAAATTAACCACCATTGTTGTCATATGTAAGTTCTCTTCTGGCTCTAATTTCAGATTCGCTATTCTGATTCACTTATCTATTTGCCTGTTCTGAAACAAATAACCATATTATTTTCACTGCAGTACCCTTATTGTGTGGTCTACCACCAGATAAGACAAATTTCCCCTCATTAAGCTTCTCTTTTTACACATTCTTGACTATCATCTAGGATTTATTCGTTCATAGAATTTTTTGGATTATTTTTGTCACTATAAAAATTCCAATGGCATTTTTTTTATAGAAATAGAAAAACAATCTTAAAATCATTTGAAGCCACAAAAGACCCTGAACATTCAAAGAAATCCTAAGAAAGCACAAAGCTGGAAGCATCATAACTCCTGATTTCAAACTATATTACAAAGCTGTAGTAATCAAATCAGTGCAGTATTGCCATAAAAACAGGCACAAAGAGCAATGGAAGAAAATCAAGAGCCCCAAAATAAACCCTCACATCTATGGCCAACTAATACTTGACAAGGGAGCCAAGAATATTCAATGAAGGAAAGATAGTGTCATCAATAAATGTTGCTGGGAAAAGTGGACATTCACACATAAAAAAAAAAAAAATTACACTGGACCCCTATCTGACACCACTCACAAAAATTAACTTGAAATGAATTAAAGACTTAAATGTACAACCGTAAAACTCCTAGAAGAAAATACAGGGAAAATATCCTTGACATTAGTTTTGGCAATGATTTTATAGATATGCCCCTAAAAGCACAAGCACCAAAAATAAATAAGTGGGAGCTCCTGCACAGCAGGGAAATCATCAACAAAATGAAAAGGCAATCTACAGAATGGGAGAAAATATTTGCAAACCATACATCTGAAAAGGGGTTAGTATCTAAAATATATAAGGAATTTATATAACTCAACAGCAGAAACAAAACGAAAAACAAATAATCCAATTTAAAAATGGGCAAAGGACCTGAATAGAGATTTTTCCAAAGAAGATATTCAAATGGCCAACAGGTACATGAATAGGTGCTCAATATTACTAATCATTGGGAAAATGCAAATTAAAACCACAGTGAGATATTACCCTGACCCTGTTAGAACGGCTATTCTAGGGGCACCTGGGTGGCTCAGTCGTTAAGCATCTGCCTTCAGTTCAGGTCATGATCCTAGGGTCCTGGGATCAAGCCCCGCATCGGGCTCTCTGCCCGGCGGAAAGCCTGCTTCTCCCCCTCCCACTCCCCCTGCTTGTGTTCCCTCTCTTGCTGTCTCTCTCTCTCTGTGTCAAATAAATAAATAAGAATGGCTGTTCCAAAAAAGACAAAAGATAAGTACTTCCAAGGACATGGACCAAAAGGAATCCTTGGACACTGTAGGTGAGAATATGAATTCATATAGACACTATGGAAAACAATATGGAGGTTCCTCAAAAAAATTAAACAGAACTACGGTATGATCCAGCAAGCCCACTTCTGTGTATTTATCTGAAGGAAATGAAATCACTGTCTCAAAGAGATATCTGCACCCCCACGTTCATTACAGGATTATTTATAATAGCCAAGATCTAGGAACAAGCTAAGTACTCATTGATGGATGAATGCCTAAAGAAAATGTGCTACACATATACATAGAGGTTTCCTTTTGGTTGTATCTGCTTAGTATTGCTTTACCAACCCATCGCTTTCAACCGTTTTTTGCCATTTATCTTTAAATATGTATACCTTGTATTTAGCTGGCTTTATTGGGGTTTTTTTCCATTTTTAAAAATTCCCATATAGTTAACATACAGAGTTATATTAGTTTCAGGTATACAATACAGTGATTCGACAATTCTATACATTCCTCAGTACTCATCATGATAAGTGTACTCTTGATCCTCTTTATCTATTTCACTCATCCCCCCCAACCCACCGCCCGTTTGATAATCATCAGTTTGTTCTCTATACTTAAGAGTCTGGTTTTGTTTTGTTTTGTTTTGTTTTGGCTTGTCTCTTGTTTTTTGTTGTTGTTCATTTGTTTTTTAAAATTCCACATATGAGTAAAATCATATGGTATTTGTCTCTCTCTGATTGACTTAGGTCACTCAGCATTATACTCTCTGGCTCCACCCACGTTGTTGCGAATGGCAAGATTTCATTCTTTTTTATACAGCTGACTTATATTCCATTGTATATATAAACCACATTTTCTTTATACTAGCTGAGTTTGGTTTTAAACACCGAATATGACAACCTCTGTCTTTAGTGGTAGGATTTAGTTCATTCATATTTAATATAATGACTGATATACTTGATATTATTCCTTCTGTCTTTATTATTTAAAGTGTTGGTCCTCTTGTACATTTTTCTTATTTTTGCATGTTTGATCAAGTTGCTAGGCATTTCATCTTTCCTCTTAAAATTGTTTCAACTTTTTTATTTGCCATTGTCAACTTGGGCTGCTATAACAAAATACCATGAACTGGGTGGCTTATAAATAACAGAAATTTATTTCTCATGGTTCTGGAGGCTGGAAAGTCCAAGATCAAGGTACCAACACTTCAGTGTCTGGTGAGAGCCTGCTTCTGAGTTTATAGATGGCTGTCTTTTCATTATGTCCTCACATGGAAGATGGAGCAAGCTAGGTCTCTGGGGTCTCTTTTATTAGGGCACTAATCTCAACTGTGAGCCTTCACCTTCATGACCTAATCACCTCCCAAAGGCCCCACTTCATAATATCATCATCTTGGGGATTAGGATTTCTATATATGAATTTTGAAGGAATATAGACATTCAATCTATAGTATTAGTATAAAATGAAACACATACCCAAAACTACATAAAATGAGTATATGACAATGAATTATTATAAAGTGAACACCTTGTGACAACCACCTCAGTCAAAAACTACCCCACAAGTCTCTCCAAAAGGCCTATTTCTTTTAGTGTAAAGGACCAGCCATTGGGCAGTAGAGTTGCACATTACTATTGAACTAGGTTGGTGTTAGGGGCTGAATTGTGTTCCCCACAAAATTCATATGTTGAAGTCCTAATCCCCAGTACCTCAAAATGTAACTGTATTTGGATATAGGGTCTTTAAAGGGATAATTAAGTTAAAATGAGGTCATTAGGGTTGACCCTAATCCAATATGGCCAGTGTCCTTTTAAGAAAAAGAGATTAGGATACAAACAGAAGAAAGATCATGTGAAGACACAGGAGAAGGCAACCATCCACAGGCCAAGGAGAGAGGCTTCAGAAGGAACCAACACCTTGATCTCAGAATTCCAGTCTCCAGAATTGTGAGAAAATAAATTTCTCTTGTTTAAGCCACTCAGACTGTGACCCTTTGCTGTGGTAGCCCTAGCAGACTAATACAGTTGGTCATTATATCTAGACCTTTTCAGCAGACAGAGCTAGAAAATAAAGCAAATACACACACATTTTATTTCCTTTTCTCTATTCCATTTCTATCTCCCTCCTTCCCCACTGAAATCCCTGGTTTTCAAAGTCATAAGGGATGCTAGAATTAGAATGGCCTATAATTAATCATTTATTTTATCCTGTGTTGTATGTACAACAACCCCAGAATAGTATTATTATTAGGCTTACTAAAAACATTAAATATTTTTATGTCCTCTCCCACCCCACCCCACCCCTCCCCCCGCCATCATGGTAGTTTGACTATATTGTCAGAGCATCTGACCATTGCACTGGATGTGTTCTCTCTTTCCCCTCAGTGGGTCTACATCTTGTGGGTAATTATATTTAATGCTTACCTGGTGAACCTCCCATTATTTGGGGTGTCTGAAGTTTGCTTTCTAGTAGGTTCTCAGGAAGGGCTCATGGGATCAATAGTACAATTTATCCATGATCCTTACACTTGAAAGTTAGTTTTGCTGGATATAAAATCCTTGGCTCATATTTTCTTTCCTTGGATTGCAGGTTCCATCTGTTTCATGGGCATGCCTTTCTTGAAGATTTCCATCGGGTATTGTTCTGCTCTTTATTCTCTCTCTCTCTCTCTTTTTTTTTTTTTCCCCAATATTTTTGTATGGGATTTGGCCTTAATGCTTTTCTGTTATTTTTATGGAAAATTAGTTCTGAACTTTAAGAATGACAAAGGGGTTCAAAACAGTTTTCCTGACTTCACAGAGTTCCCTCTTTTGTTTTTTGCACGGTGCCCAAAAGTACCGTGTCTCATTTTCTGGGCTTTGCTGCCTATGTTCCTCTGTCCTGCTTTGACCTGGATCTTTCTTTCATTCCTTTCTCTTGTTCCTTTCCTGCTCAATCTTTAAATTCCCAGCATTTTCTCCCTCGTGTGGGACCCCTTCAGTTCTTCTTAGCACAGGCCTCTTACGCTTACCTCTTTATTTATTCTTTTTTTTTTTTATTCTTATGTTAATCCCCATACATTACATCATTAGTTTTAGATGTAGTGTTCCATGATTCATTGTTTGTGCATAACACCCAGTGCTCCATGCAGAATGTGCCCTCAACGCTTACCTCTTTAGAGAGGGCAGACCCCTTCCTGGTATCAGCTGTTGCTCTCCAGTTTTCCCACCTTCTTTCCAGTGGGTACTTCCTGGCATTTGGGGTTTGTCCTGTACTTAGATTCATTAAATGCTACTCCATCTTTTCCTCCTCCTTCCTGTGAACTGATGACAAGCAAGTCTTACAGTTCTTGGTGTTTCTCCCACTCAGGTTTATTTTGGGGTAGATAGAAATGATTTAATATTGCCTAGTTTTGTTGTAAATGTTGTCCATGGATTTGGGGTTTTGCTATATAGTTTCTCTCTGTTTTCACATAGACTTAGAAAAATTGATAAACTCATGTATTCATGAGTCCATACTAATAAAAATGAATGGATCAATGAATAGTTGGGGAAGAATAGACAAAGCTTCTAGGCAGAAGTCCAGATAATTTATGCAGAGGCTCCACTTTCATTTATATACCCTTGCCATATTATAATCAGAGTGACGCTTTACCTCTGTAATCTTCCTCCCCAAAACCCATAACCCTATCCAGTCGTGAGAAAAACATCCGACAAATTCCAGTAGAGCAACACCCTACAGAACACCTGACCGGTCCTCCTCAAAACTGTCAAGGTTCATTAAAAACAAAGAAAGTCTGAGAAACTGTCCCAGCCACGAGGAGCCTGAGGAGATATGATAACTAAATGTATTGTGGTTTCCAGAATGGAATCAGAAAAAGGACATTACATTAAAACTAAGGAAATCTGAATAAAGTATGGGCTTTAGTTAATAATGATGTATCAGTATCTGTTCATTTATAGTGACAAATATACCACACTAATGTAAAATGTTAATTACAGAAGAAACAGCATGTGGGGTATATGGAAACACTCTGTACTCTCAATTTTTCTATAAATCCAAAACTATTCTAAAATAGAAAAGTTATTTGTTTAATCCAGGGGCAGGAGAAGGGTGCAAATGTATAAGAAAGGCGTTGCTCAGATATGAAGAAAAATCAAATGTAACACAATTTTAAGGAATTGACAGAAGGCAAAAACGGGGAATCCATTTGAATATTCCCTTTTCCCTTTGAGTGATCCAGGAAAAATGATGGTGGAGCTATAGAGAGGGAAATACAATCCTCGTACCAGACTTGGTTCTTTCATGAAAAACATTTGCATCATCATGTTAACTTAAATGCTGTTTACAGATTTCAATCCTATAAGTTTGTGTGTAAAATGTTAGCGTTTTTTGCAAAACAAAAGGAAATCTACAACTCAGAGAAGTTGGAAAATAGAAGGAAGCCGGAGCAGTGGGAGATGAGGTAACCATCTCATCCCACAAAGAAGGAAGTGGACAGCACTGTTTCTAGCTGATAGAACAAGAAATAGAGAGTTCTGTCATTTTATTTATTTATATATTTATATATTTAGCAGCCCTCTTGAGGTATAATTTACATACCATAAAATTCACTCCTTAAGTGCACAATTCAATGATTATTAATAAATTGACAGATCTGTGCAACATTTCTCTCAGCTCAGGAGAAACCTTCATGCCCATTTGCAGGTGCTCCCCATTCCCACCCTCCAGTTCCTGGAAACCACTCATATTCCTGTCTCTATTCATTTGCCTTTTCTGGGCATTTTGCATCTGGGGAATTATACAGTATGTGGTCTTTTATGTCTGGCTTCTTTCACATGGCATATTTTCAAGGCTCATCTGTGTGGTAGCATGCGTCAGTACTTCCTTTTTATTGGTGAATAATATTTTTGTCTGAATATAGCATGCTTTATCCATTCATAAGTGAATATACATATAGGTCCTTTCCACCTTTTGGTGATTATAGATAGCGCTTCTATGAATGTTCTCGTGCAAGTCTTTGTGTGGACATATGTGTTTGTTCTTCTTGGGACATGTTTAACTTTTGAAGAAACCTCCAAACTGTAGATAAATAAGTATATGTGTATAGATACAAACTATAAAAAAACTAAAAATAATAATATAATTATGGGAGGGGGGACCATAAAGCTACTAAACAATGACTTCATGGTTAAAGGGAGTGCCTGTGAGGAGCAGGACTGGGGTGCAGGTGGCGAGGCCCTTGATCCCTCTGTGCAGCTTTATTTTCTGCCCTCGTACATGTGTTACCTCAATTTGAATTTTCTTAAGTAAAAGATAAACAAGTATGTGCACATAGACCAGGAGGGAAGTCATGGGAGCTGTGTAGGAGCAAGACAATGGATCGGGGTGCTCATGCCAGAGATGAGGGAAAGGAGATAAATTCTAGTGGTCTTCAGGGGGAATATCTGAAAAAACTAGAAACTGTTGAATGTCATCCTATGCTAGTGGTGTTGGAGTCACACACAGTCATTGTAATCATTCATAGTCAATAGGTAATGTCAACACTGAGAAACCTCTATGTTTAGGATTCAATTTTCTAATGGCCTGAGTTAATTAGAATTCTCTAGAATGAGACAGCTCCTCTGTCTGATATCGTATCATGTAAAATGACAGGCTTTTCAGTAGACTTCCTTTGTGTGCTTTTTAATCACTGCATTCTTTAGATATTTTCAACCCAAGGATGCATATTCAGGTAAGAGTAACTCAGATATGGGGTTTATTTTTCCCCATCCTAAAGAGTGTAGGGATAAGCAGTTTCCAGGGCTCTGGGGCCAGACCCTGGCAATCCTCTTGGCCTTCTCCAAAGAGTTTTAAGATGGCTGCAGCAGCTCCAGGCTTCACATCCTCACATGACAACATTCAAAAGCAAAAAGGAGGTGAGAGTTTCTTCTAACATGTCTCTCTCTCCTATCAGAAGGAACATCTTTTCCAGAAGCCCCCAGCAGACTCTCCTTTATCTCTCATTGACTAGCATGGGTCATATACCCATGCCCAAGCTGCAGAGGATGAGTTGGCATCTGTGGATGGACAGATATAGTAGTCTTCTGGGGCTGCCATTACAAAATAGCATAGCCTGGGGGGCTTATGCAACAGAAATTTATTTTCTCACAGTTCCAGGGGCTGGAAGTCCAAGACCAAGGTGCCAGCAGGGTTGGTTTCTGGTGAGAGCTCCCTTCCTGGCTTGCAGATGGCCATCATCCCACCTTGTCCTCACACAACCTTTTCTCTGTGCATATGCACTCCTGGTCTCTTCTTATAAAGACATTAGTCATATTGGATTCGGGCCCTACCCTTTCGACTTCATTTAACCTTAATTCTCTTCTTAAAGTCTCCATTTCCAAATACAATCATATGGGGGGGTTAGGGCTTCAATATCTGACTGGAGGAGGAGGAGACACAATTTAGTCCATAATCATGGACAACCAGGATCACCTGCCCAGTTACCAGATTGTGGGAGACGATTCTGGCTATGGTTCTTCTCTGAAATAGTCTTTATGTATACACACACTTGTGCTTTTCTTTGTTTTCATTTTATAACAATAAAGATCTTGAGGGGCAGGCAGTGTTTCTGGCTTTCTCCACCAGAGCTGTGAACTCTTCCCACTGTCTTCTCTAGCCCAGAAACCACCCTCTGCCTATCACTTACCACTGCTCACGAGGGTCTTGACTTTTAAGCAATGCAACATCAGTGTGTATTTAAATGCCATCCGTTATCATCAAACAGTGACATTTACTTCATTTGTAATTCGGAAAAAGAAAACACATCTCCAAATACAGCAAAGAGACACTCATATCAAAGATAATGGACCCAAACAATTGTCGTCCCTTGTATTTCAAGTTTGAAGAACAGAGCTAATAAAAGATTAAAGAGAAGGCCCGGGAACTGTAGGAACAAGTTGGAGCAATCACTTGTCACTTGAGGTTAGCACAGAAGTTATTTTAACAAGATATTACTTGCAGAATTTCTACCATAAATCTTTTATTAAGTCCAAGAATCTCAGTCAAGACTATTTTCCATGCAGGGTTGTCAGAAATAATGCTCCTTCATCCTTCCCTTTAAAATCTGAGGATGAGAGAAGCTAAGTGCTGAACCAGCTGACCTTCACATAAACCTAATATTATTATTGATTTTCCTCTACTCAAAGAGGCAAAATATATTTTTTGGAAGCGCCCATTAACGAGGCTGTTTGGATAAGCCTGGACAAAGCCAATGAGTATTTATTTTGCACTCCGATTTGCTTGGAGCAGAAGCCCCTGGTTGGGTGTAATAAGCCTCAACACATTTTGATTGCTCTGTATCACCCCTGGGCACGATAAAGAAAGGGCAGGGGAGACAGCCTAGTCAGAGGGTGAAAAATACTGTAGAATTCCAGCAACCTTAGCAGGCCCTGCTGACCTTCCCAATTAGGCAGGATTGTTTATTCTGAGAGATTTTAAGAAAGAAGTCCTTACTCCTGCTCGGTAGCCCCACTCTGGCATTTCATCTAACATTTCCTCCCCCTCACACCTAAAAATCTCGTTCTGTCCGCTGCAAATGTCTAGATTCTTTTTTATTTTAATTGCATGAGGATGTCCAGCTGCTGTAGCACCATTGGTTGAAAAGACCATCTTTCCTCCATTCTCTTGCCTTTGCTCCTTTTTCAAAGATCAGTTGACTACTTATGTGGGTGTATTTCTCTCTAGTCTGTTCCATTGATCCATTTGTTTATTCTTTCCCCAATATCACACTGTCTACAGCTTTATAGTAAGTCTTGAAGTCAAGTAGTGTCAGTCTTCCAGCTTTGTTCTTCTCCTTCAATATTGTGTTGGTTATTCTGGGTCTCTTGCCTCCATGTAAATTTTAGAATCGGTTCGTTGCTATCCACAGAACAACTTGGTGGGATTTTGACATCCATTGCAACTGGAAAGTTCTCTCCGCATCAGTCATGTTTTTTGCCTTTACTTACATCCTTTTCATGTTTAAAAAAAAAAAAAAAAAACACACTTTCGAAGAAAGTGCGAGACTTCCCATTTCTTTTCAAAGCAGGAAGTTTTATTGGCCTTGATTTGGTACAACAAAGTCTGGGACCAAAGCTCAGTCCCCAAAGGCCATTGTGTGGTTGTCAGCTTCACTGAGGGAGGTGGGCTTGTAGTTTATTATCAGTCAACTGCCAACATCTTCTTATACATTAGGATCACTCTCCTGGAATTTAAGACTAATTAAAATAAAAATCCATCATTTAGACACTGGGGATATTTGAAATGGAGCAGAAATAAACACTCTAAAGAAATCTTATGTGTAATATATAATTGATAGTTATCTTCTTGGCCTTTGGTTTAAAAAAAAAAATACCGTTGGGGCGCCTGGGTGGCTCAGTTGGTTAAGCGACTGCCTTCGGCTCAGGTCATGATCCTGGAGTCCCGGGATCGAGTCCCGCATCGGGCTCCCTGCTCGGCGGGGAGTCTGCTTCTCCCTCTGACCCTCCTCCCTCTCATGCTCTCTGTCTTTCATTCTCTCTCTCTCAAATAAATAAAATAAAATAAAAAATAAAAAAAATACCGCTAAATAAGTTGTTAATGTTCTGACACATGCCAATTTGTTTAGGTTTTCCCAAACTCTGTAAATCGGATAATTAAAATACATGGTATATTAAGGCAGTTATTGGGGGAGGCACTTTCAAAATAAACCAGTGGAGATTGGAGTAGGTAATAGAATGCTTATGTTATGCTACATAAAGTGATTTTAAAATACTTTAAATTTTAACACTGCGGGTACTTAATGTGGACTGAAGCCCAGCAAGAACAAAATTCATTAGCCATAATATTTACCTAAAACGTGCCCCATCTTCTGCTGTTAATGCCTGCCAATTCTGAAAGCAGATACGCATGATTCCTACAGGTCTCTGCAGTTCCTGGGACTCAAAACTTACGGATTGTTTGAGTTTTGTTCTGTTTTAATGCTTTAAATAACACAAACTTTTGCACCTATCATACTGATAATGAATACAGTTTCTCATACCCTGATGGTGGGGGATAAGTTGGAATGATCTCTCTAGAAGACAATTTGGTGCTATCAGTCAAAAATGTAAATGCACACACCCTCTGACCCAGCGGTTCTGCCTGTAATGATTGCTCCCACAGATCGACTCACAGACATGCCCAAAGATGTATGGACAATGGTATTTGCTGAGACACTGTTTCTAATAGCAAATAATTGGAAGCAAACTCCATGACCATCAATAGGAGCCTGCTTAAAAAAATTATGGTACATTCATAAAATGAAATACTGTTAACCTTTTATTTTAAAAAAAAGTGCAGAATTTCTGTATGTACATAGAACTATCTTTAAGATGCTCTGTGAAGTTTAAAAGAGTAAGTTATAATGTGTGTAGAATGCTACCATTTGTGCAAAAAACACACTGTGTAAACTTAGACTCTATCCCTGGAAAAATTCCTAAGAAACTGCTAACAGTTGTTGACTGTAGGGAGAGAATCTGGGTGGGGGTGAGGAGGATCTTCCCTTGTGTAACTGTTTGTAGCTCTGAGTTTGTATAGTGTGCCATTTGACCTGTGGATAAAATAATCATTTGGTTAATAAGATAGAATTTAAGTAAATTTATAAATTTAGTGTAAATTTTAAAATATAAAAATAAATAACATAAAAACTAAATCGAACATGATAAATAATAAAAATAATTATCACCCCAGATTCCCAGCACCCAGAATTAACCACTTATTTATATTTTGCCATATTTGCTCCCTGGTTTTTGCCTGTTTATTATTTTTAAAGATTATACAATTCATATGAACCCATTGTCCTTTTTAAAAAAATTAAACCATTCCAGATAAAGCTAAACTCCTTTGACCTTCAACACATCCAGACACGCCCTCGTGCCTCACCAGGGGAGACGCTCCCGCGGGTGGTGCTCAGCGTTGTACTCCTAGGTAATAATACTCTTACCAACCTGTCCCTCTATAGAAAACATTTTGTACCTTTAAAATTTTACGTAAATGATGTCATGGAATAGTCCTCATTCTCCAACTTAATTTTTTTTACTGCAGTTCTATCTTGTGAGGTTCATCCATGTGAAAGGATATAGATCTTGCTCAGGGTTTGCTTTTTCAAGATAAAAATTTCCATTGCTAACTTGCCTTCTAGGTATGTTCTGGTTCTATTCATCATAATGAGCTTCCATTCATTCATTTCTTCAGCACACACTTACGGTGCACCTGCTAGGCATAAAGCACCATGGGGATAGGAAGATGCAGTTTCTCCCTTAATAGAGCTCAGAGGATGGGACAGGAGGTCAGGATGGGACAGGAGGTCAGACACGGACCGCACATCTCTCCCACGATGTGGAAAGTGCCTTCAGAGGAGGCATGATGCCTTCTGGCTGAATAAAACTACCGATTGCTTCTGGTTGGAATAACTGTTGTTACTATTATCATTATATGCAGTGTCCTGGGCCTTGTTTGTACGGTTTATGTGGATTTTCTCATTTAATCTTTCCAGCTCTGTGAGGTGGTGCTATTACTCTTCCTGTTCTATAGACTCAGGAAAAGAGCCTCGGAGAAGTTTAAGTAACTTGTTCATGGTCACCCCTGGCTAATAAGTGGTAGATTAGCTCTAGTCCTTTCAAGAACCCTTCAAAGTGGATATAATTCTCAATTTACAGCTGAAGAATCAGAGGCTCAGAGAGGTTAGAGCGCTCCCCCTAACCAAGTCACTCCACTAGTGTTTCGTACGTCTGTTCCCTGAGTCTATACTGTCTCCTGAATCGAGTATACTTGTCCTGGCATTCAAGGCTTGCGTTGATGAGGTCACGGTTAGCAAGCCCTGCCCCCACAGTGGGTCTGCCGGAGGTACAGGACAAAATACAGTGCTCTGTCCTGGTCATAGGCAGGCACCCACTCCACCTGCTGCACTCAGGTCCTTGCATGGTTTATGATTCCTGACACCCAGCCCCTCACCCTATTCTTAAACTTTCTTCCCTTTCCATGTGTTTAGTCACATGACTTCTTCTGACTTGAGTTTTTCTTTCTCCCTGCCTGTGAGTTTCACCTTCCAAATGTCTTTGTAGTGGCCAAAATTTCTCTTTGAATGACATTTTACATGCCACGTGGTGCTCAATCTCTATCTGCATCCCATCGCTCCCTCTGCAGAGCCATCTTTCTGTCCCCCCATAGATAGCCTGCACAATCCATGTGGTCCCAGGGGCAGCTCTTGTTCCCTCACACCCACCAGAGACCCAAGACAAGTGCGCTGAGGCCAGTGGGAGAACCCCATATCCGTAGCCACTATGGTTGGTTCAAAGATGGACGCTTCATCTAAGTCAGGCCAATTAGAGTCTTTCCCAAACTTTTCTGTCTTTGGGATCAGGAGCTGTAAGGAGAATGTAAGTTCAGCGGCCAGCTGCCATTCACTACATGGAAAGAACATGCTTGGGAATAAAAGCAGCTATAGGCAAACAAGTGAGAGGGAGAAAAAGTGACAGAACTCTAATACCATTATTTGAGCCCCTGGATCCAGCCATTCCTGATTTCCCCCAAGATTTCCCAGTTACAAATGTAAATATATTGCCCCCCCCTTTTTTAGTTGTGTTTTATGGCTTGCAGCCCAAAGAGTCCTGATATATATATAAAAAATACTCCATAAATCCAATTTTTATAATATTTTTTTTTATTTATTTATTTGACAGAGAGACCCAGAGAGAGAGGGAACAGAAGCAGGGGGAGTCGGAGAGGGAGGAGCAGACTTCCCGCGGAGCAGGGAGCCCTTTGCGGGGCTTGATCCCAGGACCCTGGGACCATGACCTGAGCCAAAGGCAGACACTTAATGACTGAGCCACCCAGGTGCCCCTATAATATTTCTTTTGAAATAAAAACAGCAAGACTTTTATAATCACACAAAAATTAAAGCCAGGAGCTATAGATGAAGATTGCAGCATCAACAACAGCAATCAATCGATTTCTTTATTTTGGGTTCTTAATACCAAGAGAATCCTGAGTCAAACAGTTAAGTAGCTACAAATGGTAATACTTTTTTTTTTTTTAAAGATTTTATTTATTTATTTGAGAGAGAGAGAGAGACTGAGAGAGAGAAAGCATGAGAAGGGGGAGGGTCGGGAGGGTCAGAGGGAGAAGCAGACTCCCTGCCGAGCAGGGAGCCCGATGCGGGACTCGATCCAGGGACTCCAGGATCATGACCTGAGCCGAAGGCAGTCGCTTAACCAACTGAGCCACCCAGGCGCCCACAAATGGTAATACTTTTAAGCAGGTTACATAAACACCTCAGTCTGGTCCCCTAATTTCAAAAGCTGGAAAGAGGAGGAGGTCAGTTTTGAGAACCATCAAAAGTATAATACAATCATCCCCACAGTGGTGGAAAGTTTAAACCGGTGAGAGCTGAGTGTTAAATTTTGGGGAATTTTGTTGCCAATCCTTAAATCAGTACAGCTTGGAATTGGCTATGGTGAGAATATTTACACCAGGGAAATTAGCAAACACTAGAAATCAAGGCGGGGATTTGTTTTTCCCTATGGAATTGGTTGTTAAACATTTGCTAGCACGCTGCTGGCTCCTGTTTCTTTTACATTTTTATTACAATGTTACATACATACAATACAGTATGCAAATCTTAAGGATTCTTTTGATGGATGGATTTTTACTATATATGCACCTAAGTAACCATCATTCTGATCAAGAAATAGAATGCCTACAACACCCTAGAACACTCCCACACTTGTTGTTTCTTGTGTTTTTGATTCTAGACATTCTGAGACAGATGTGTTTTGATTTACATTTCCCTGATGCTGAGTGATGTAGAACATCTTCTCGTGTGTCTGTTGGCCATCTGTATGTCATCTTTGGAAAAATGTCTATTCGGGCGCTCTGCCCATTTTTAATCAGATTTTAATTAATGGGTTTTTTCTGGTGTTGTATAAGTTCTTTGTATATTTTGGATACTAATTCCTTATCAGATGCATCATTTGCAAATATCTTCCCATTCAGTAGGTCGCCTTGTTTGTTTTGTTGCTGGTTTCCTTTGCTGTGCAAAGGCTTCTTATTTTGATGTAGTTCCAATAGTTTAATTTTGCTTTTGTTTCCCTTGCCTCAGGTAACAGGTGTAGAAAATGTTTCTACTGCTGATGTCAGAGAAACTACTGCCTATGTTTTCTTCTAGAATTTTATGGTTTCAGGATTTATATTTAGCTATTTAACTCATTTTGAGTTTATTTTTATGTATGGTGTAAGAAAGTGGTCCAGTTTCATTCTTTTACATGTAGCTGTCCAGTTTTCCCAGTGCCATTTGTGGAAGAGGCTGATTTTTCCCCATTGTATATTCTTGACTCCTTTGTCAAAGATTAATTGACCATATGAGCCTGGGTTTATTTCTGGGCTCTCTATTGTGTTCTATTGATCTATGTGTCTATTTTTATGCCAGTACCATACTGTTTTGATTACTACAGTTTTGTAGTGTATCTTGAATTTGGGATTCTGATACCTCCTGTTTGTTCTTTCTTAAGATTGCTTTGGCTATTTGGGGTCTTTTATGGTTCCATACAAATTTTAGGATTATCCTAGTTTTGTGAAAAATGCTGTTGGTATTTTGATAGGGATTGCATTAAATCTGTAGATTGCTTTGGGTAGTATGGACATTTTAACAATATTTGTTCTTCCAATCCATAAGCATGGAATATCTTTCCATTTGTTTGTGTCCTCTTCAAGTTCTTTGATCAGTGTTTTATAGTTTTCATAGTATGGATCTTTTACCTCCTTGGTTAAGTTTATTCCTAGGTATTTTATTATTTTTGGTGCAAATGTAAATGGGATTTTTTCTTAATTTCTCTTTCTGCTACTTTACTATTAGTGCACAGAAATGCAACAGATTTCTGTATATTAAATTGTATCCTAGATTGTTTCCAGTTTTTAAATAAAGCTGGTATGAACATTTTTGTACATTCTTTTGGGAGATAGATAAACTTATGCCTTTGGGTATGTACCTAGTCACAGGAGATATGCTTGCACAACTTCAGTAGATTATGTCAAATAGCTTTCCAAAGAGATTATAGCAATGAACTCTCCACGAGCAATGTGTGAGGGTCCTTATCCTCACCAACAGGATTAACGATCTTTTTAGTCTTAGTCATTCTAGAGAGTGTACAGTGATGTCTTATTATGATTTTAATTTGCATTTCCTTGTGGGTCGAGCATCTTTTTATATGTTTATGTGCCATCTGAACATTATTTTTTGTGAGGTAATTGTTCAAGTCCTTCCCTTATTGACTTGTAGGGGCTCTTTATATATTCTGGATACAAATTCTTTGTCAGATATATATGTTGCAAGTATCTTCTCCAATCTTTGTTTTGCCTTTTCACTCACTTAATAGCATATTTTGATGAACAACAGTTCTTAATTTTAATTACATCTCAATTTTTTTAAGTTCTTAATTTTAATGAAGTCAAATTTGGCAAGCTTTTCTTTTGTGGATAGCATTTGTGAGAGTGTGTGTATCCTAAGATATTTTTGTCTAACCCATGATCATGAAGCTATTTCTCCTCTGTTTTCCCTAGATGATACATTGTTCTATCTTTTCAACTACCTCCATGTTTTGTCAAACATGGGTCAGACAGTAAACACTTAAAATTCACTAGTTCCAAAACCACCATAAGACAGCATTATCATAATATAAACTGTAACTGCCCATTTGACTAATTTTGTAGTCTAGGAACATGGATCAGGTAGATGCACTTGAATTTGCCTAGCCTTTCATTGGGTACAACATATGGGTTGTGTGATTCAGAAAAAAAATCACACAAAAAGGCCAGTGTATAGCTACAGTCTCCCTTACAGAAAACACCTTTATTAGAAGTTTATACCTATCCACAGGAATGATCCCAGAAGCCTTATTCCAGGCTCATCCTGTGTGACTGAGCTGGTAGCCCCACCTAGTTAAAATTGGACTATTGCACATTTGTGTGGACATGATGGGTTTTAAATTAAAGCCCTATAAAACTTGTCACTAATCTATTCTAGATGTAAATTTTAAGTCAAATACTTGATACACCATTGGTGATTCTAGCTTAAAACCACTGCCTGATATTTAAGTTGTATAAAATTCAAAAGAAATCTGCTGCAGTCATCCAACCTTGGAAGCTCACCAAAAGCCCCTTGACCAGCCGGAAAATCCCTTTTGATGACAAAGCAGATATTACACTCCACTCTCCATGACCAGTGGAAATCATGCCTGCCTTCTAATCATGGGGAGATCTGTCCTTCTTCATTGTAATGATGTACATAAATTTATAATGTTCAATAAACCATGCAGCAGCAATCAATACCGATTTACAGCTGCATTCTCAAGGAGTCTTTAAATATTTATGCCATTGCTTTACTTAAGTTACTCACTGAATTATCCTGTATGCAATCCTTATGCATTCAACCAAACGTTGATTAAATATCTCCTACTCTGTTTAGTGTTTCTCTATTAGAAAATCACATTCTTTGAAATAGCAAACAGGCAGCGAGCAAACCAACCCCAGGGAAAGCAGGATGAACAGAAGGACAGGGTGCTGGTCTGATGTCGTTCTCAGTGCCCGCACATATGCTGGGGGGCAAAGAGCAGTAGAGAAGGAGACGAAAGTGAGATGTACTAGTCACCCAATCTTACGAGAAGGCTCTTTTACTCAGGAGGAAACTGAGGTTTTGGAGAGTTTGAATAACTTGTGCAGGATCACACCACAACTTCTGGGAGGTGGGAGGTGGAGACTGGGATTCAGATGCAAGGTTCCGTCACTCCAGATCTGTGCCTTGTGCATCCCGTGATGGCCACATGCTGGGAGAGGGGAGCAGAGCCAAGGCTGCCTGGGACAGCTCGTCTCAGGTCAGGTGTTTCTAGGTGGATTTCAGTGGATTTAAGTCTGAATATACCTAAGGAGCTTTTGTTTGTGTGTAGGGATCCATAGATTTCTCTCTTGCTGAGTTTTATGGTTTAGGCTAGTGTTTTTGCTGATAAATGTGTGTGGATGGGCTTTTCAATTTCCTTTTCATTCCTGGAGATATTATTTAGTACATTTCTTTGATGGCTGGTGATGCACAAATCGGTTTTAATATCAATAATGTACCATTTGGAAAACATTCAGTTTCTAGGTCTGCCAAAAAAATATCCCTCCGTGTCAGAATTTATTGAATCCAATCCTAGGAGGCTGTGGGAGAGTGGAGTTCCTTAAGCAGAAGAGTAAACAGATGGTCTTTGGAAAGCGCTCATGTTCTTAAGCACTGAATTAGTTTGGGACAGAATGGAGTCACAGATGCCAATGCTTGTTGGCCAGCAGAGTGGTAGCAGGGAGACATCAAAACTATCATGACATTCTTCAAACCTTTGGGCTTGATGTGAGCCTCAGTGATCTGAGAGCAATGGTCCCAAGTTGCCGGGTGCCCCTTGGTTGGATAACTCAGGGAGAGAATGCATGACTGGCACACAGTAATGGGACACCCCAAAGGTGCTTAGAGCAGTTGAGAGCATTTGATGCCCAACACATCCTCAGGGCCACCTCATCTTTGGGCCGGAGATCAGTAAAGCTGTGACTGCTGACTGTTGGCCTCATCCAAAATGGTAACCCCCAAAATGAGCCCACTGGTACAGCATGGCCTGGATTCAGAAAGCTCTAATGCCACTTCATTCAAGGCATCTGCCTCCAAATTAACCCTTCCCTCTCTGGCTCCTTCATTCTCCTCCTCTTTGGGGCTCTTTCCCCTCCATCGTCAATGATCCCCTCAATCCACCTTCTTAGCATGGACATTCTCACTTGATCCCGAGGCCCTGCCCAGTTCCACCTCTAGTCTCTTGTCCCTCTGTATCCGGTGCTTCCATTTCCTCTCCACACATCCCCACCCGAAACACCTAAGACCTGGCTTCCCTCCCCAGCACTCCACTAAAACCACTTCCTCAAAAAACACTGAAATCCCCATAACCAGTACGGAGCCTGGCATAGCACAGGAGCTCGGTAAATATACGTTGGATAATTCAGCCAAGTGACCTATCTACAACTTCTCTTTCTTCAACTGTTCCACCTGGCTGAGCGCTGCTGGCCACCTGTGTCCCACTGATAACCCATTCCCTGGCTCCTGGGGCCCTGAACCTCAGCATTCTTCTACGTCTCTGGCCAATCCTGGGCTTCCCATTCGGGTTCCCCTGATCTTTCCAGATCTCTGACCACTTCTCTTCCCCAATGCTCTCTTGACAGGAGCCATCATCATCCCCAGGCCAGGATTCCCAAACTCCATCTCCTTCTCACTGATTTTTATATTTTTTATTGAGGTGAAATTCACAGAACATAAAAGGAACTATTTCAAAGTATACAGTTCAGTGGCATTTAGTACATTAACAGGGCTGTACACCTACCCCTTCTACCTCTACCAGAACATTTTCATCATCCCCAAAGGAGATTCAGTGCTCAGTAGGCAGTCATTCTCCATCCTGTCCTCTCCCTTGCCCCTGGCAACCACTAATCTACTTTGTGTTTCTATGGGTTTACCAATTTGGAATATGTCATATAAATGGAATCATACATGCGGTCTTTTGTGTCTAGTTTATTTCACTTGGCATAATGTTTCCAAGGTTCATCCATGTTGTAGCGTTTGTCAGGACTTTGGTCCTTTTTAATGGCTGAATTATATTCCAATGTGTGGATAGATCACATTTTTTTATCCATCCATCTGTCGATGGACGTTTGGGCTGTTTCTACCTTTGGACGAGCTTGATAGTGCTGCTGTGAACATGGTGTGCAAATTTTCTTTTGAAACCTGTTTTCCATTCTTTGGGGTATATACCTAGGAGTGGAATTGTGGAGTCATATAACAATTCTATACTTAACTTTTGCAACCCTGCTCTGGTCACTTAGGTCTGCCTTGGGAGGTGTGGTGTGCATCAGCGCTTCCGGGGAGATCAGTAAAGCTGTGACTGCTAGCTGCTGGCCTCATCCAAAATGGGAACCCCCAAACTGAGGCCACTGGCACAGCATGGGCTGGTTCAGAAGGCTCTAGTTGCCACTTTGTTCAGGGCATCCCCCTCCAAATTAACCCTTCCCTCTCCGGCTCACTATTGTCACTGCACAGTGATGAGTCCAGGGTTGGCCTTGCACCCTCTGCCCCAGTCAGGCCGTGCTCCTGCTGGTGGTCCTCTTGCCAGCAGGGGCCACCATTCCTCCAGTTTCCTAGGCTGAAACCCCTGCAGGAGCCAAATTTTCCTGAACCACTGCTTTTGTGGTCATTCTGGGTTTTTTCCCACCCCATGCTCCAAATTCTAACCCTCAAGACCATCCCAAGGGGATCCCTATTTTATTGACTTATTCCCTCACCCATTCGTTCAACCACCCTCTATTAAGACCACACCATGTACCAAGAGCCACAGAAGATAAAGTTGTAGGAAACTACTACTAAAGGGCAGACTTTCTAGAGGCAAGAAAGAAGGGCCAGGGAGAGGCAAAAGGAATGCTGTGAACTGTGTGCTTCCTGAGCAACAACATGCACCATCCACGAAAAGCACTCCCCAGCTCAGAAGGTGCCTCTTGAGGTCGGAGAATGAAGACCCTGGCTGAATGGAAGTGGAGACTTCCCTTGGGAAGTATGGGGAGCCCAGGAAGGTGTTGAGAGGAAGGAAGGCATTGTCATGGCAGTGCTCCAGGAGGGCTTGTTAGCAGTAGTGTGGAGCATGACTCTGGGGGAGCCCACTTGTTGGGCCAGCATTTCCCACTGTAGGTTCCTTACGACCTCAAAAGTGTTACATGAAAAGAGATGCTGAATTTTTTTTTAAACTCTGAAATAGTATGACAAAATGTCAAGACTGAACACGAGGTGATAGGCACCAGTGTGCTTCTGCTGGACTCTATGTTTAACGTGTGCTTGAAATGCATCACAGCAATCATTTTTAAATATAACTCCAAAGAGCGATGATTGTGTATGTTTGGGACACACCGGAGTGAACAAAGTTAAATTGAGTTATTTACAGCAAGCTTTCTCAGGGCCTCTGGAACTCAAATGTGGACTATGAATTTCCATAAGATGACTGTCATTCTCCAACAGAAATCTTCTTCCAGATCCTAAAGCTGATCTGCCTAGACCAGTGTTCTGCCTGTTCAGAGCTTTACACATGTCCCCCAATATCTGGGGATATTGAAAGTTAAGGCATTCTTGGCCTCAAGGATCTTAAAGTCCAGGGGGGAGGGGGTGTTTATTAACAAATAATGAAAACCCAGAGTCTATCAGGATCCAATAAAGACACGTGGCTTACTTGGTGCAGGCTACTTCGTTATTTGGCCTCTCCTTCAAAACAACACATTTTAAATATTTAACAGTTGGAGAGATGGAAGAAATGCTTTTTCTATTAATAAGAAGAGGATAGCCTTTCTTTATGGTTGAAATAAGCAACTCACTGCATGTATTGAGCATAATGTTAGAGTCTATTTGGCTCTGTCTTTCCTTCAGCAGGTTTCTGAGACCCCAAGCTGGAGAGCATTAGTCCCTCATGTGTACTAAGCATAGAGGTGTTCTGCATGGAGATAGCCAAGGAGTCTCATTCAACACGCACTGGAAAGTTCTTGTTCTTTCTTACATTGCTGTAGTGCCTATTTGCACTTTAGTTCTGTTCTGCGATTTACCTAACTGGGCAAGTAGTATTGAGGGAGTGGGGTCATATTAGACTGTGTGAGATGTAGATAATGGGAGAGATCCCTCATTCATGGTAAATGGAGCCATGCCACACACTATTATGGATTCAGAATGTTGGTGTCCTAAGACTTCCAGGTCTAGGTAGCTGTCACAGGTGGGTCTCACGTAGAGGGTGTGGCCTAAGGTTGCTCTGGGCCTTGCTTGGGCCAGGTGCAGAAATCAGTCAGTGGGTTGGCACAAGCAAGAATTTTTCCATTGCACTGGCTTTCTCTTTTAGTGAAAATGGAACCAAGTTATATTTCACCTGTTGGGTAAGGAGTCTTATAACTAACTAGCACTGATCTGTGATTGATGCCAATGATATTTTATAGAAACTGGGAGTCACCCCTATACCGAATCCCTCCTCCTTCCACTGTCATCAGACTTTTCCCTGGACACACAACCACTGAGAAAATAAAAACTACACTTCCCAGACTCCTCTGTAGCTACCTGAGGCTATTTAGTCAACAGAATGTGATTAGAAGTAAAGTTGTACCCTTAAAGGGAAGGGACAGGCCCTCCACTTTTCCTTTGTCCCCTCTACTGGCCAAAATAAGGACATGGTGGTCAACTATCTCGACCATGGAGACAAGGGCAACGCACCCCAGGGGCTGTGGAACCACCAGAGAGAAAGAGCTCATACCCTAATGACTCCATGGAGCAGAGCTGCATTCCTGCTCAGACCTTGACATACATGAGAATAAATACCTGTCTTGGTTAAGCCACTGGTGTTAGGTCTTTGTCATACACAGCTGGAAGCATGTCCTAGTAATGCTGACCTCTTGGAAGCTGCCTGGCTTGTGGCCCCCTTAATCCCTGCACAATGGAGACATCAAGGAGGGTGTGAACGACCCTCCTCTTGGGATTCAGGAAGCCTCTTCAGAGAAATGATATTTGACCGGGTCTAGGAGGATATGGAGCTCAGACGATCTGAATAGGGGAGAAGAAATTGGGACACCCAGGAAGGAAAAGGGATGATTCCCTCATCAATTTTTTTCAACAGTTCTGGGCAGATACACAAGTCCCCAGAGAAGGCCAGAAAAGATGTGGAGGAATTTGTGAACAGCAGAATGCCTGTTCAAGCTAAACCAGTGGAAAGAAGTCAGGTGGGTGTGGTATCAATTAGGAGGCTTTTGGCTGCAAAAAAACAAGACCCCTTCACAAACTGAAGTCACTGGGTCATAAGACACCAGAATCAATGTAACTAGGACATCAGGCCTGGTTGACCAGGCAGCCCCATGCCACCAAGTTCCAGTGTCTTCCCATCTCTGTGTCCACATCTTCATCGTGGGTTTCCTCCTCAAGCTGGCTCACTCATGATTGTAAGCAACTTCTTTGCTCACCTTCCAAGGGAAAAAGTCCTGGCTCTCTTCCAAGGGAAGAACTTTCTCAGGAGCTATCAGAAAAACTCAAGTCTCAATGGCCAGAATGGAGTCTTCAAGGTGGGGAATGGATTACCTTTTGGTGTGTGTCAGCCACCCTTGATCTGGGTCAGTTCCTGACACGGCTTGCTGTTGCATGGAGCGAGGGGCTGGTGTGCATGGGAGGGGGGGAGGGGGTAGTCAGCCCCAATGTGCCCCTAACATTTGCTTAAAGGATATGGGGCCAGAATTTTGAAATAGTTCCAGCTAGATAGCTCTAATCCTCTGAGACAGGAGAGAAAGTCTTCAGCTCAGAGTCAAAAACCAGGAACTTCACAATTTACCTGCCATTAGGTCCCTTCTTCCATTTCAGCTGAAAATGTCAGCTCAGGGAGGGAGAGGAGAAGGGAGAATTAAATGTGTAAACAAGGTAGCCCTCTCCTGGGGCCAGGGAAGATCAGGCATTCGCCTGGAGGTAATGTTGAAGGTTAAATACAGAAAAAAAAAAAAAAAAAACAGTACACAATTACAGTTGTTCATTCTTCTGCTTAAAATGGAGACTAAAGGTCACAAATCAAATCACCACATTAAGTGCAGGAGTCACCTGCCTCCAATCACCTCAGTCCCTTTGTTAGCTCGTGACAAAGGCGTCCCTGTTCCTGTTAATTAAGAAGGCCAGGGCTCTCTGTGGCTACAGAGTCTAACAGGTGAGAGACTTGGGGCCCTCTGGTTAATTGCCCCATTTGAAACCATGGGCTCCCAGGCTGTGAGCCAAGGTGGCCACGAGGCCAGGGCATCTGCCACACTGGGTGAAGTTGCATTGGTTTGAAGCAGGAAGAGAAACAGAAGTGTGCTCCTACCAAACTAAATATATTTGGCATAAAGCATTGTCCTCCCTTCTGAGGTTCAGTCCTTCCTGTTGCACGGTGGTGGAAATGCCCCTGTTTTCTGAAAGGATGGGGACTGGAGAAGGTGAGTTTGTGATTTGTAAATGTCTTCCCAACTCGAATAAATAATTGTCAACTCGAGGTCAGTGCCTAACATTCTGTGTTCCTGATCACACTAGCCTGTGAAATCCATGTCTGGAGCCACTAATCAGGTCTGCCCTTGATGCGGGAGAGACTTCTTCTGTGCCCCCCTCTCTGTCCCCATGATGTTCACTTTTGTTCTCCTAGGCGTGGCTCACAGTAGCAGTTTATCCGACCAAATCCCACATTCAGCTCTCCTACAGACTAAGTAATTCCATGCCCGGGACCGATTACCCAGCTCCTTATTGACTAGCCTTTCCCCTGTATTCATCTTTGGCTTTTCCTCACCATCACCCCCAGGTCCTTGCTGGCCTCGTGCCAACTCAGCCTCCCGAACGGCCCCTTCTCACCAGGAGACCAGCAGCCCCAGCCCCACCGAGCTGTGCCCCTCTGTTCTGCTCCTCTCTCCACCCAGTATCCCCAGCCATCCCGGCTGTGAGGAGAAGCAGTCTTCAATTCAATTCTGTTTTTCAGGGCAGTTTCCTCCAAAGTTCTTAGGATGCAGATACACTATCTGTTTTAACAACAGCCCTACGAACCCAAGAAAATGTGCTATGCACGTTTGCAGTGAATGTGCTATGTCCCCAGCAAGTATCCAATTTATGCGGAGGTCAGATACATGTGGATTCTGGATTTTCTGCTGCTTCATCTGTCACCTGTCAGCTGTCGGTCACCCAGCGCCACGGTGCCACTGCAAACCACCCGTCTTCCATTCATCTCAATTCCACGTCTGGCAAGCAGAAAGCTTTCTGTGGAGCATATCTATAAAACTTGGGGTGAAGAAGAGAGGAATTAGTCCGTTAATTCGATCAGCAGAGGCATCTATAAGTAACCCTGAGTTACTGTGAGCTACATCTGCGAGCTACATCTGTGAGTAACTGAAAACCGACCCAGTACGTGACACAAATCTAAGTGTTGGGACAGTGTCTTCTGGAATGGCCTCCTGAGCTCATCAGATCTCCTGGAAAATGGCCAGATGTCTACTTCTCTTTAAACAGCAGCTCCGTGGTTGAGTTTGGTTTTAGATAAATCAATGCTGGGTTGAGTAAATGAGATGATATTAAAGAAGAATTAGAAAGCATTCTAAACCCCATTTCCCTATGAAGCTCATGAAAGTTGATGCAGGGAAGTTACTAGGAACCTCCATTAATGTCACAGACAATACCACTGCCACATACTAAATCCTGTCCCCCAACCTTGGGGCCACTCCAGAAAAGACACCTGATTTCAGTGCAACCTGAGAGGATGTTGGTCATCTTGCCCAACATAAGAAAGAATATTTTGGAAATGCCAAACCCATTTTTTTAAAGAAGTTGCAAGAATGCCGTGATAAGCACTCGTTCACCCTTTACCTGCACACCTGTATTCATCATCTTAGCCACATTTGCGTGCACGTGCATGCTCTCCCGTTCTCTCTCTCGCCGTCTCATGTGCTATGGAAATTTTTTTTTGCTGAACTAATTGAGAATAAGTTGCAGAACCATGACCTGTCACCCTTAAGTATTTCTGCATAGATTTCATAAGAACAAAGACATCCTCTTCTGTAACCACCGTATAATTATCAAATTCAGAAAAGTTTGACACAGTACTGCCATCCTAGAATCCATACCCAAATTCCCGATCGTCCCAAAAATGTCTTTTAGAGCAATGTGTTTCTAACTCAAGATCCAACCCACAGGCACGTGTTGCATTAACTATCTTGGCTCTGGTTTCCATTAACCTGGACCGCATCTGCAGGCTGTCTGCCTTCTGTGACGCTGAGAACAGGCCAGTTGTTTTGTAGTGTGTTCCCTGATTGAAATTTGTTGGATGTGTCGTTAGATTCAGGCCATGCGTATTGAGCAAAACTGCCATACGAGTGACAACTGTCCTAGATACACGTGTTCATCCCCCTGTTGGTGACGTTGGCTCTGATCACTTGGTTAAGGCACTGTCTGCCAAATTTCTCTACCGTAAAAGGTACTTCTAAACAACCTTCATGAAAAATAACATGTGGGGAAATTCTTTGAGACCACCATTCAGAGTTCTTGGTTAAATACTGGAAGGAATAAGCGTAAGTTAAATAGATCACAATCTCTGCCATTAAGTTCAGTCTTGCAGAAGACAGAGATAAACACCACATACGATGCAGCCCACAGTCTTTTGAGGAAGGAAGCAGGAAGTGAAATGAACAAATTCATGAGTTTCCCATATACAAAACCAAACAAAATAAATGTTCTGATAGAGGCCTCAGCTAACTGCAGGTACCAAGGGACCAGGCATCTAATTCCAAAAGTCATGACTGAGAAAGACTTCCCAGAGACATACAAAAAAAAGGAGAGAGTCTGTAGGCAAATATTTGCAATTATAACAATCAAGTCACAAAAGAAAAGGTGTAAATGAGCAATAAACATGAAAAGATGCTCATCAGTGTTCAGAGAAATACGCATTAAAATAATGAGTTTTAACCCATCCCAGAGTCAAAACTTAAAAATGTCGGTAGCATCCAGTGCCAACAAGGGCTTAGGGAGGCTGGTGGGAGTGTGAACTGCTACCTCTTTGGAAAGGAATCTTGCAGGTCTACTAAAATGTTAAACATCCACACATTTTGACCGAGGTCTCTATTTGAATCATTCCCTGAGATCAAGAAAGATGTCTGAAAAACAAGTGTAGGCACTAGAAGTTTAGTCCATAGAACAAAACTCGAGAAATGTCAATCTTTTATTTTTCTGAGTGAAATCTAATTTTGTCAGCGCCCTGTGGATCAAGTTGGCCCGTGATTCAATTCCAGTTGTTTTGGGAGTTTCACACCCTTCCTAGAGTCACCAAGGGCACTAGAGGTCTAGCATGATCCAGAACATTCCTAGACTAATCATCTGGTCTCCAGGCCATGTTGGTCTCCACGGTGCAGATCATGGCCCGGGAGGACAGAGGCTCCTCTGCTTCTCTGCTTGGGCACAAGGGCTTTATATGGCCTCCCCAGGCATACCCACAGCCGTCGGAGGGAAGGGTCCAGGTCCCAGCACAAACCCTTCTGCCCTCCAAGTGTCAGAGGATGCTCCCAAATGCTTTTACCTCCCAGGAAGTTTCTTTCCCATGTTCCTACAGAATCTCTCAACCAGGGCCCTCCCCACATCCCAGAAAAACCTGGGTGGAGGGCCCCAGGTTGCCATGTGGTTACTAGGCCACACCAAAGCTACCAACAGTCCTTATTTGTGTGAGCGATGGAGGCAACCTAGACTGTGAACTCCCTAGGGGGGGCTGTGCCCTTTTCGTGGCACCATTCAAGTACAGGGTCTAGAAGTTGTAGATCCCCAGTCCATGTTTGTGGAATGAAGAAATAAAAGGATGGATGGAGAGAGAGATGGAGGATGGATGAGTGCACGTATGGATGAGTAGATGGCAAGGTGGATGGTGAATGGCTGGGTGGATGGTTAAGTGTTCAAGCGAGTGAATGGATGGGCAGATGGATAGGTACGTAAGCAAATAAATTTGGATGGATGAACAGATGTATGGGCTGGGAGATGGGTCCATGGATGTGGGGGTGGGTGGATGGGTAGATAAGTATATGAATGAGCAGTTGGATAGATAGATGGAGGGATGGGTAGGTGGGTGAATGGATGTTTGGATGGGTGGAGGGATGGGACGGAAAAAATGTGACTTAAAAGTTTTCAGCGCACACTATCTTTAGGAAGGCCAGAACAAGGACTTCCTTCTCTCTAATCCCTTTAGAGTAAGCAGTGATCCACCTAAAATTCCCCCTGGCTTTGGCCAGTCTAGTGTAGCACTTGTTCCCTGAGGTCTAGCTCATTCACTTTGGGGCTCTGAGGGATTCTCAGTGTGCCTGGGGCCCCTGCTCTGAGCAGCTCACAGGTAGCACAACAGACCTCATTTAGAACATGCGTCACCCAGGCCACGCCTTGCTGACTACACGCTGCTTCACAGAGCAAGATAGGTGAGATGCACTTGTTGGATGAATGAAGGAATCTCTTGGTGAAAATGTAAATAAATCACCCCTAATTCTAATTCTGCCATCCAGAAACAGAGTTATAGTTACCAATTTTGTGCATAATTTTCCATTAGTTTTTAAGTAGGCTCCACGCCCAGTGGGGAGCCCAACACAGGGCTTGAACTCATGACCATGGTCTGAAGACCTAAGCTGAGATCAAGAGTCAGGTGCTTAACCGACTGAGCCCCCCAGGTGTCCCTATTTTTCCATTATTTTTAATTAGCACATGTGTATTTCAGTGCAAAATTATATACCACTCTATCATCAATTACTTTATATAACAACGTATTTTGAATAATGTCGTTTCATTCAATGTTCTTCAAAAACATAATATGCCATTACATAAACGTACCATAATTTTTTGAGCCAGCCTCCTTTTTGTTGTTTTCAATTATTCGTTATTATAAGCTCTACAATGATGGACACGCTTACAACTCTATTTTTACAAATATTCAGGATTATTTCCTTAGAAGAAATCCCAATTTGCAGAATCGTGCCATCAAAGGATATACAGATTCAAGGCTTTTCTTGAATCGTCCTCTAGAAAGATGGTGCTAATTCACACTCCTACCAACAGAGAAAGAATCCGTGCATCTGACGCCCTAACCTGGTCTGGTTTTTAAGCACAGAAGCAAGTCGCAATGTAAGATCTGCCTCTTTTTTACAGAGTGCAAGAACCCTTAGTTGGCTTGCTGGTGCTTCTCAAGAGTAATTTTCATTTCTGAAAACACTCCTAGTGTTTCAAATGTCACCACCAAGGGTGTGGTTCCTCATTAAGAGTGATAACGTGCTCCACGTGTTGCAGATTGATTGGTGTCTGAGCAGGGAACAGAAAGGAAGGGAACCGACGTCTGCTCTCAGATAGGTCTGCACAACGGGGGTGGGAAGGCAGAACTGGGCTGGGCGGTTGAGGCAGTTTTACTGAAGGCAGGATAATGAGCATCCACCCATTTCTTATTTCTAATAAATTTTCTCCAACATAAAAGTAGTAATCTTCTCATTAGAGAAAATTAAGGACATAAAAGGAATGGGGGCATGGGTTCTCACCCATAGTCCCACTCCCTAGGAACAACCAGTATAACATTTCATCGAAATTCCTTCCAGGATTTTTTTTCTGTGCACAGCTTATTTCTTTTATGTGGTTGCACTAATACAGTTTTCATTGGCCAACACACTATAAGCATGTTTCTATCTTATTACGAACTCCTAGTAAACCTAATTTTAGTAAGTGTATGATATTCCTTCAAGTGGTTGGGACATAGCGTAACCATTTCCCCACTGGACACACAAGTTACATTCGGTTATTAACAACGCAGCACAAATGTTGGCATGCATCCATATATCTGTAATGTCCTTGCTTTAAACATGTCTGATGATAATTGGAGAATTTATTTGGGGGGGGGCAAAAAAGGAACATCTAGAGATGCTGAGTGCTTGGCAAACAGTCAAACAAGGGTAGAAGCTGGTCTTTATCCTGTCCACCGATGGGATGCCATCTTGGGCACTTTTCAGCAGAGTATTGTCAAATTCTTGGGGGCCCGGTGCTATAGGCCAGTAGGTTAAATCACGCCCGGGGACTCCCACATAGCACTTGAACACAGTGCAGCCACCAGAGCGGTAGGGACTTTGCTTTCATGAGACCACGTGCTTCCTATGGATGCAATTAAAAGAAAACACTCCATCTGGTTCTGCAGCAATTCCTCATTTCTGCTTATTAACTTCTTTGGCAACTTTGACTTTCCAGAGAACCAGCACTGTACTTTTAATGACAGTCATTGGGTTCAAGTGCATAACTGGTGTTTGACAGCCTTCCTCTCCTCCAGAAGTGTGCTAATGGGTGGGGCAGGAGCGCCTAAGGAAGTGCAAATCGTTCTTCTGAAAGGTTGTTCCTACCCACTCAGCATTGCTTTTAATGTGAAAAATAAAAAATGCATGGGCTGAAGAACAGAAGTTTAATACAAATGACAAACATAAAAAAAAATGGCCAGTCTCACTAATAATCAAAACAAAGAGGGACACCTGGGTGGCTCAGTTGGTTAAGCATCTGCCTTCAGCTCAGGTCACATGATCTCGGGGTCCTGGGATCGAGCCCTGTGTCGGGCTCCCTGCTCAGCAGAGAGCCTGCTTCTCCCTCTCCCTCTGCTGCTCCCCCCACTTGTGTGCACGCGCTCTCTGTCAAATAAATAAATAAAAATCTTAAAAAAAAAAAAAAACAGTAATACCTTTATTACAGTAATACTGTCACGTTAGACTAGTAAATACTAACAATGTATATTGTGTCGTGAAATGGATACTTAGACCAGACTTAGGCTAGTTTAACCTTTCCTTTTTTCTCAAATAATATTCCTGGAGGCCCTGGATCAAGACCCATGTCTGGCTCCCTGCCCAGTGGGGATTCTGCTTCTCCCTCTCTCTCTGCCCCTCCCCTCGCTCATGCTCTCACTCTCACTCAAATAAATTAAATTTTTAAAAAAGAAAAGGAAAAATGAGTAGCACAAAGTAGCATAAACTCACTGTGTACCAGAAAGGTAATACTCTCACATTCTATGAAGGTCCCCAAGAGATGGTGAAATGACCAAGGCTCTGGTTATAGTCTGGCTCCAGCGTCCCTGAGAACCAGTTAGAGCCTCTTTGGGGATGTCAGTGGGAGAAGCCATGAATGCTTCATGGGAGTAGGACTCACCCCAGTCGGGGTATCAGAGTGTGGGTATGGGCACATATTACAGGTCCAGCAAGAATGAGCCTGGGGGAGTGGACTGCCCTCTCTTTTCTGCCATGGAGCTCACCATAACTCACCCCTAGCCATCACGGACAGGTCAAAGAATACCTCTGTGAAGTGAATTGAATATTCTGAGCCATGAAGTGCAACGAATACTCAGAGCTGATGCAGGGAGCAGAGACCTCATCAGCCCATGACCCAAGGAGCCAAACACAGGAAAGACTCATGCAGGCATCAACAGATTTACAAGGATAAGGATCCACAAATGAAGGGATCCACAAAATAGGGAACAAATGGAATATTACTCAGCCATAAAAGGGAATGAAGTCTGACACATGCTACAACATGGTGAAACTTGATGACAGTATGCTAAATGAAATAAGCCAGATGTAAAAGAAATGAATATTGCATGCCTCCACTTATATGAGGTTACCTAGAATACTCAAATTCATAAAAAGTAGAATGGAGGTAGCCAGGGACTGGGGGGAGGTGAGAATGCAGAATGACTGCTCAAAGGGTACAAAGTTTCTGTTCACAGGGACTCTGGGGTGGCTCCGTCAGTTGAGGGTCTGAATTCAGCTCAGGTCATAATCCCAGGGTCCTGGGTTCGAGCCCCGCATCGGACTCTGCACTTAGCAGGGAGTCTGCTTCTTCCTCTCCTCTCCCCCTCCCCCCTCTCAAATAAATAAGACTAAAAAACAAAGTTTCTGTTTACAGTGGTGACAAATTCTGGAAACAGTAGGGATGGTGGCACCACATTTTGAAAGTATACTTAATTGTGCCACTGAATTATACATCTAAAAATGGTTACAATGGCAAATTTTATCCTATATATATTTTGCCACAATTTTAAAAATATTTTTTAATGCAGAAAATAAAAAGGTAGTGAAAGAGCACAAGGCATCTTGGTGGCGACAACCCTGCACTCCTGTCTCAACTCCCACTGCTCTGATCTGTGGTCGTCCACATTCAGTACTTAGCCAGGGTTCACCCTCCACCCCCGTCTTAGAGGACCCCTTCACCTCTCCTCTCGTTGCTCGTCCAGTTTCTTGTCTCTCAATCTTCTTTTATGCTAACTTTGTTATTTTGGTAACATACAAACTATGAGAGCTTTCTGAGAAATGTGTGTATGGGATGTAAATTTTCTAAGACTTTGCAAGCATGAAAATAAGTTTATTCTCTCAGATTTGATTGATCTACCCAGGTCAGCTGGGTAGAATTTGGGGTTGAAAGTCATCCTTCTATATTATGAAAGCATTGCTCATTGTCTTTGAGCTTCCAGGTTGCTTCCAAGCTAAGAAATCCAAAGCCAGTCTGACACCCATCCCTGCGAATATGACTTATTCTCTTGTATTGGGTTTATTTTATTTCTTTTCTCTGTGATGGCTCATAGTTTGTCCTCAGTGCCTTGAAATTTCATGATGTGGCTCTATCATGATTCATGGTAAATTTGTGAGCCCTTTCAACCTGAAACCTATGTCCTTTCATTTTGAAATTTTTTATTGGATCAGTTCACTTGTTATTTTTTTCTATTTTCCCTCTTCCTACTCTCTGAACTGGTCTACTAATTTTCTAATCTTTCTTATTTTCCATCCTGTGATCTTTTCTCTTTGTTTTTGTGAGATTCCTCAACTTTATCTTTAGATCCCTATTCTGGGTTTTTCATTTCTAGAAGGCTTTTAGTCTTCAAACAATCTTTTTTTATTGGCTGGGTTTTTAATTATTCATTTGTAGGAGTTCTCTATATAATCTGAATAGAAGCCCTTTGTGTAAAGGTGGATATTTGCAAATATTTCGTCCCATTCTGCGACTTACTTTTCCATTCTCTAAATGGTGTCCTTTGGAGCGCCTGGGTGGCTCAGTCAGTTGAGCATCTAACTCTTGATTTCAGCTCAGGTCGTGATCTCAGGGTCTTGGGATCAAGCCCCATGTCAGGTTCCACACTCAACAGAGAGTCTGCTTGTCGCCCTCTCCCTCTGCCCCTCCCCCTGCTCATACACTCTCTCTAAATAATCTTTAAATAAATAAATGATGTCCTTTCAAATTAATTAATCTTTTATTTTTTAATTAGTGGGTTCTATATGTGTATGTCCTGTTTGTTTATTTTTTTAAGATTTATTTATTTGGGGGCGCCTGGGTGGCTCGGTCATTAAGCTTCTGCCTTTGGCTCAGGTCATGATCCCAGGGTCGTCGGGAAGCCTGCTTCTCCCTCTCCCACTCCCCCTGCTTGTGTTCCCTCTCTCACTGTGTCTGTCTCTGTCAAATAAATAAATAAAATCTTTTAAAAAGATTTATGTATTTGAAGGGGGAGGAGGGGCAAAGAGAGAGGGAAAGAGAGAATCTCAAGCAGATTCCCTGCTGAGCACAGAGCCCGACGTGGGGCTCAATCCCATGACCCTGAGATCATGACCTGAGCTGAAACCAAGAGTCAGACGCTTAACTGACTGAGCCACCCAGGCTGTTTAAAAAATCTTTGCCTACCTCAAAATCATGACAGTTCCCCTATGTTATCTTCTGGAAGCTTTATTATTCATTGTTCCTTTTATATTTAGAATTATGGTCCAACTGAAATTGGTTTATGTATGATGTGAGGTAGGGGCCAACATTTCTGTAGTTTGCTTTGGCCTCTTTCTGCCATGTTGGAGACTTTCTTTAGACATCTGGTAATCCTTGGTTACCTTTACATGCTTAAACATGAGGACCTAAAAATCTGCTTAGAAATTCTGAGTGTGAAGGTAGGGAATGTCAAATACAAACATCCTGGAAGTTGATCTAGAAGTTCTGCACAGTAGTATCTTTATAGTCTTACCTCCTGTGCTGGACAAACTCCCTAAAGAAAATTCCTTCAGTCTCCAGCCTGGAGGTCCCTGCTTGGCTGTCCATGTCCCAGGAGTCTGGGGAGGGCCCCAGAAGCCACTCTGCATAGGTTCACTTAGACTATTATGTGTGATAAACACCCCATCCTACCTGGATCTAATGGCCTGATGCACAGTTGCTCAGCTTTACCTTCTCTAGAGAATAATGTCCGAATGCATGCAAGGTGTAGGGCAGTGTGGGACTCACTCCATGCCCCACCAACAGAGCACGGAAGGAAATCTAAGGTTCTAACTGCTTCTGGAACAACTTTCAGCTTCCCTGAGACTCACTTGGTGCCACCTACTCTTGCATGTTTTGAGGATCCTGCTGCATATGCACTGAATGGCTTTTCTGCTTTCTCCACCACCGGCTGCAGATTCAGTCTTCCCAAATCTGCTAAAGCAGCTACCACTTGTCCATCTGTTTCCCAGATTCCCAGATTGTGCTGCTGTGCTCCTCTCATGTTCTTGCAAGTTTATGCCTTTTAAAAAATATCTTACTGTAGTGGGGGCAAAGCGGGGGGGTGCAAAATTAGTGTCTTTCATCTGCCATCCTTACCTGGAAGTTGGTTTAAACTCTCTTTTAAAGAAAGCAATGAATGATGGGTACCAAGAACCTTAGACATGTTCATACCTTTTCATTCTACTTTTTTACTTCTAGGCATTTGTCCTGAAGAAATCATCAGAAATATGGACAAAAGTATTTATCTTGATGTTAATTGCAATATTATTTATTTATAAGGCCAAACATGGAAAACAAACTAAATGTCCCTCAAGAGAGAGTATGGAAACCGATGGTCCATCCATATGATGAAATAGTAAAAAGTCATTAAAAATAGTATCTATGGGGCACCTGGGTGGCTCAGTTGGTTAAGCAACTGCCTTCGGCTCAGGTCATGATCCTGGAGTCCCGGGATCGAGTCCCGCATCGGGCTACCTGCTCAGCAGGGAGTCTGCTTCTCCCTCTCCCGCTCCCCCCTCTTGTGCTCTCTCTCTCACTCTCTCTCAAATAAATTAAAAAAATCTTAAAAAAAAAAATAGTATCTATGAAAACTATTTAATGATAGGGGAAATGTTCATAACATAATCAGTAAGTGCTAGAAGGATATAAAACTATATGTTCAATTTCATCCCAATTCTGGAGAGGGAGATAAATGAACAGAAAGAAGCCCCCCCCCACCGCCCACTGAAGAGGGGGAAGGGAGGAGAACACAGAAAAGGAGAAAATACAGGAATACCATAATTTTAACCACAGTTCTCTTTAAACATTTATTATTGCTATAATCAGAAAAGCTTAATTGTTTTAAAATTAAAATAGGGTCCTGCGTCGTTTCAGCCCTTTCTCGCCCTCAATTTGTAATCTGCTCACGTGTCTCCAGGTGGGGCCTCAGCCCTCCTGCCTAGAACAGACACTTGCCTTCTGATTGACTCCTACGTACCCTTCAAGCGCCATCCTCTCTTAGATTCCTGTCCATTCCAAGCTGGCCTGTGAATCCGCTCTCTAGTTCCTAAGCCCCGTGGGCACATCTTTATCAGAATGCCTTGCACATTGTTATGACCAATGGTTTTATTTTCTACAAACTCCCAAAGGGGGGAAGCATGTCCCGTTTCCCTCTGTGTCCTTGGCCCCAGGCCAGGTACCTGACACTGAACAAGGCTTCACTAAATGGCCATCACAAGTCTTTGAATGGAACAGAATTGATCAGATAGAGTGAAGGAATAAACAGCATTTTCATGGACTGTTATCTTGGCCTTGAGTGTGCATTAGTCTCCACGGCTATGAAAAGCCTAACCTGCTGGACCTACAGTGCCACACGCAAGATATCTATGTTCATCTGGGGACACCTACCCAAACTACAGTTACAAAGTTTAAGAGGAAATAATCTGCAAGCATCTGTAGACTGGCCTTACAAACTAATCTCAGAGAGAAATGGCAAACCCCACAGGCCCCAGCTGCAGTTGACAAGAGTAGCTCAAAGCACAGGGCTCTGTAATAATTATCATTATTTAACGTCGTTCCACAAGGAACCATTAGAGGAACAAGGCTTGAAATTAGAGTCAAATGATTCCCCCTTCTCTTCAATCTATACACACAAGACCCCAGCAGCACAGCAAGAGGGGTGGGAAAGCTATGCTCAGTTATACTGTAATTATTTCTAACTCTATCTCCAACCCCAAAATACCATCTTGTCACATGGCTTGTCATTTTTGCATGGCTCAGTCTATCATAACTTGTCATATTTTCCCAGCTTTTATTGCAGTTTTCATGAAGCACATGTATTCCTGGTAGAATAATGACTTATGCTGGGAAAGTCTTTTTAAAAGCTGCTGCAACTTCGTACTGCCTTTGCTCCTGCAAATTGGGAACAGATCTTTCCCCCCGATGTGAATCTACTGTGGCTAGGACATGAGCTTTCTGTAGCGTCGGGGCACTTGAACAGCCTTGCCTAGAGCCCAGTGCCATCAGCCAGTATGAGGCACATGGACACTCTGAGGGTCACATTGAAGGGCAAAGGACAGCAGTCTAGACAATCAGGCAAGGGCCACAAATTCTCCAGGCAAGTATGCATCTCTAGTGGGCTCTGGTGTGGCTCAGGGCCACCCACCCCCATTCCCTCTCCTAATAGCATTCCAGTCTTCTTGTGGGAACTTACTCTACTTGTGGGACTGTAGGAAGGCCTTGCCTTCCCTGAGCCAAGGGGAAGACAGGTAGCTCATGCTAGACTCTGAGGCTGAGGCCTTGCTGAGTGCAGAGCTTGAGCAGGTAGACCAGTTGTCCAGGAATGGAGAGGTTCCCAGCATTCCTGCCCATTGCCACAGTTCTGCTTCCATCCTCCCACCCCTCCAACAAATGTCCTTGGTTTCTGCCTATTTCTGAGCCAGGTCTCCAGTCTTCCCATTGATTCTGGATACTTTTCCAATAAATTCTCCGTAAGTCCAGAGTTAGTTTCTGTTGCTTGCAGCCTGGGCACCCAGGCTGACCCATTTGTTCCTCCCTTTTCTCAAGGCCCTCAGAGGCTGCTGAGAAATCCTGAGCCAGGGAAAGGCTGTGATAAAGCCTTTTTCCCCTGGATCAGAACTGCAGGTCCCATCACCCTAGACAAGGACTCCTCCTTAGGAGCCTTCTGGACCTCCAAACTTTACTAACCTTCCCTCTTCTCCCCTGTCTCATCAGCACCCCCCTCTGCTGGCTGATGGTCACTGGTCTGGCCAGTGAATCTTGCTCAAGCTGTACTCACCAACTAGAATGACCACCCCAGATGGTGTGGGACGCATGCCCCACAGAGCCGTTCCCTTTGACCCCAAAGGGACACAACTGCCCCTCCACAGCCCTTTACATACACCTCTCGGGGCACTTAGCACGTTTGACCTTCTGTTACAGCTGTGTCCAGAGATGTTCTTTCAACTCCCCAGCAGGAGTGATGTGTCAGCAAGCTATCGGAGAAGCCAGGATCTCCCCAGCTTTGTGCTGCTGCCAGCCATGTTGGTGCAGTCATTTGGCCGCATCTATAGATAGACTCAGCCAGGCACCGACAGAGTCCCTGAAACAGAGGCCAGACCCATCATCCACCCCAGTTCCAGGATGTCTCTGTTAAGAACATGTGCCCATCTTGCTCAACTTCTCTTACAGACCTGGACTCGGTTTTCCATTAAATGTCAAGTCCAGTGGTCCATCTTGATCAGAAAGGGCAGGCTTTCACTGCCATTAAAAACATCTTATTGAAAAGATGGACAGATTCAATAATAGAGTTAAAAGGTGATTCAGGTTCAGAGCCTGCACCTGGGAGATAGCACCACTTTCCACATAATAAAACTCAAAAGGGCTCAGCTGAGCTTTCAGCGCCCCCCTCCCTGGCCCCTCTGGTGCACGCACACACAGACACGTGCGCACATGCACGCACAGACGTGGGCACACACAGGGAGCCGGCGCCCAGCTGCAGCTCAGCAGGACCCCATCCCTCCCACGCGTCCTAGCTGTCCGCCCTCCACCACTGCCTATGCTCCATCTGAGACACCTTCTTCCCATCTCCACCCAGCAGCATTCCTCTGGTTTTTCAAGGTCCCCTGTTGAAACCCACCCCTGCCACAAAGCCTCCCCACCACTGCTTATCTAAGTGAGTCCTGCCCCCCTTTCTTCCAGTACCTTTTGTAGCCCTTTGATGGTGCTTACCAGCCTGCTGTATTTACGGGACTGTCGGTGTCTCCTGCCAGATCACAGGTTCCTCACCTGCAAAAAGGGTAGAATCATAGCCCCAGCATTGCTGCAAGAATTAAATGAGCTGATATGGACAAAGCACTTAAACAGCAGCTATACACGGCAGTGTTCTCTGGCTCCTGGGCGCCCCTGAGAGCCACTTGTCTCACCTACATGCTCTCGGTCGGTTCTCTTGGGCTGGAGAGAGGAGGTCACTGAGGCACGCAGAGATCACATGCATGCCCCAAAGATGAAGAGTCAGGGGGCTCACACCCAGGCCTGGCTAGCTCTCAAGTACACCTTCTTCCCTGCCCACTTCACCAGGGCTAAGACCATCTCTGACTCTACCCAGCGTCAGACCCTCAAGGGTTGCCTTTGTGAATTTTGAGGGAAGAAATGATCGTGCCAATACACTTTTTTTTTTTTTTCAAAGAAATCCCCCCAGTTTAGGAATGCATGCCCCAGCTTAACAGAGCTCCAGGAGACTTTCCCACCTCTGTGCTCCCACCGCCAACTCCAAGCAGCTTTTGGTACAAGATGGGCCAAAGGAGATCAGGCAGGGGGTGAAGACCAATCTGGATAATTGAAAGCACTGTGGAACTTTCCAGAGCAGGATGGAAGGAGGCTTTTTCCTCGCAGAAGGAAAGCCTTCTCCAGGAACTGGCACCCAGGCATCCCTGGGACACGAAGTCGAGCTCCCCGGTCCAGGAGACGTCCACCCTCAGCAACCCCTGCCAGAGACTTCACAGACTGCAGCGCCCGCAATGGGAGGGACCTGCTGCAAGGTTGGCCTTCCTACTCTCCTCTGCAGTGGAACATGCTGAAACACGTTTGACTCAAAGCTTCCAGAAGCTGTTTTGCCTGCATCGCCTCAGGGAGGATGAAGCCAGGCAGGTCCTGGGAACATGTGGATGTGCCCCAGGGCCAGCTTTGCCAGGACGCCGACACACTGCCAACTACCCAGCAGGATTCTGCTCCCACTCATACAAATTACACACGCCTACCCACGGGAGACATCATGTGGGATCCCCAAGATTGCTGACTCTCCCTCTGGATGCCAACAGGGACAAATGAGGCAGCTGGAACAGGGGAGCCAGGCGTTCATTGGCATCCGGGTTCTTGTAGTTAGAACAGTGCACGTGACAACAGCTCATGGGACAGAGGAGTCCTGTCCATGAAGGATCCCAAAGAGACCACAGCCTCTAAGCCCACACACTGTCCAGTGAGCGGGATTGTTCCAGCCGGCCAGGCTGGCCATGGAGAGAGCAGCTCCGTGTCCCTTCTGTCAAGACAGCTTCAAGTTCAACTCATTCAGAATTGTTGCTTCCATTCCAAAAACTAAGATATGACCTACCTCTCTCTCTCTCTCTCTTTCTCTGTCATTCTCTCTCTCTCTCTCACACACACACACACCCTCACAGAAACATTATTTCTTAGGACATGACTAGCAGCTTCTTCATATCAATTGTTACCAAAGATTAGGATTGCCAGGTAAAATAATAGAACATTGAGTAAATTTGAATTTCACACAAGCAACAAATAATTTTTAGTCTAAGTATATCCCAAATATTGTGTGGGATATACTTATACTACAAAATTAACCTTTTTTTTTTTTTCCCTGAAAATTGAATGTAATTGAGCATCCTGTACTTTTCTCTGCTGAATCTGGCAACCCTATCAAAAAGCTATTATTTCAACCACAGTGCAGATGTGGCCCCAGAGGAGGCAAGAGTGCTGGGAAATTGCACCCTGGAGCCTAAGTCCATTGAGAAATACTTGCCATCCATTCACAGCCTGTCCCTTTGGGGGTCACCAAGCCTTGGTTGGATCAGAATAGGAAAGATGCCATGGAAGGGTGGACAGGTCCTGCTGCTAAAGTGCTCCATCCTTAGCCACCTTCCCTGGACCCCTTTGTCACCGCCACCCCCCACTGCCTCATTTGCTCAGTCCTTACCCATGTGGAAGCCACCATGCCCTCCCATTCGAAAGACCCCATGCTGCTCCTAGTGGTCGTCGCTCTCATCCCCGTCACACCTTCATCTCTGGGCATCTCAGCACCCTCCTGGGGGGTCTTTCCCTTATGCCTCAGCCCGATTTTTCTATCCCACCACTGTTGCTCTGCTGTGCTCCCTAAAGCACAGCTTGCTCTCATCATGCACTCCTCTGCTCAACAACCTGCCTTGGCTCCCCACTGCCCACTAGATAAGATGTACCTTCCTGAGCCTGGCACTCAAGCTCACTCTAGCCCCACTTCCCACCTGCTGTCTTCTCTCACTCTTTCATGCCCCCATCATCTTCCAGTGCTGTTCCCTCATGACACTCTGCCTGGAGCGCCCACCATCCTTTTCTCCAAGGACCCAGTCCTACACATTCATCATGGCCCAGGACATCTCCATTCTCTGAACTTACCACTCTCTGCAAAGTGTCTTTCTGTTTACTCGTTGGCTTGTTCATCATCTGCCTCTGCACCTCACCTCCACTATTATGTAAGCTCCATAAGAGCAGGGACCTTCTAGCCCAGGCCTTATGGCAAGTAGGGAAACTTAGGAGATATGCTCAAGAAATGCTTGTTGTTGAATGAATACAATGCCACCTCTTCCAAGAAGCCCTCTTTGATTTCTCCCAACTGTCTTATGATCCCTCCATTCTCAGAACCCAGGCAGCACTGGAGCAGGCCTCTCTAATTCAGTGATCATTTCTGACTTGGATTACAGAGTGTGTCTTATTCCTCCCACTGGACTGCAAGTTCCAGAAAGAGCAGAAACTAAGTCTTATCCTATGCATTCTGTGCAGATTGTGGGTACCCCATATTTTGAACAAATGCATCTGTGAAAATGTGAATAAATACAGACAATTGGCCTAGGTCTCTGGGACCCATAGGATAGGTTGTGCAAGGACGTCAAGGCTCAAGCTCTCCGCCCCAGTTTTCCCCAAACAAATCACTACTTCTCCCCCCAGGCTGGCTGGGATTCCAGACCTTCTGGCTTCACCTCCTAGTGTTTTTGGTCTTCCCTGGCCCGTGTCCCGGCCACAGGCAGCAGCAGTACTCTGGGAACAGGGAATCCTTACACACATGATCCACTCAGGGGAGAAGAGCATCTGTGTTTGAGAGGGGTATCACCACCTGATTCACAGGTCACAGCTCCCTCAACCCCAAAAGTCCTGGGTGAGACGCAGCGGGAGTGGGAGGGTGAGTGATGGGGGTGGAGAGCAGCACTTGTGGGAGCCCTGGACAGGGTTCAGCGCCCACGGACAGAGAAGCCTTGGGTTGCACTTGGTAAATGCATGCATCTCCTGGTGAAAATGAGCACTCTGGGCTGTCTCTGGTACCCATTCTGGAGCGTCGATGGAATGCACACGCAGGTCCATGCAAATCCACACCCACACCCCAGACCACCCAGCAGTTCCACTGCTAGAACAACACAACCATCCCAACCACGGCAGTCAATGTGCCACTGGGGAACCCAAGGGGAAGATCACTGGGAGGTGTGTCGATCTTTCCCCAATTCATTCATTCCACAAGTATTTACTGAGCAATTACCCACCAGGGATGGAATGCCATCCTACACCCACTCCTTTCCTGTATGATGGCGATCCACACCCCCGCTTATTCTATAGAAAACTGCTGATTGAAAACATGATGCAGTGTGCCCAACGCCACATCGAAAGTATGTCCAGGTCTGCCTGATTCCCACAGGCTTACTCAGTGTCCACCATGCCTCTTATTAGTCTCTCGTGTTTCGTATAAGAAAAATGTGTGCTTCGATGTGCTCTCCAAGTGTATCTAGATGCAGGTTTTAAACTCAAAGGAGAAAGCTCCTTTCTTTCCATCATCCGTTTGGCAAGCACATCCTCACATGAGGTCCCAGGAATAGCCTGCTGGGGATACACATGAGCAAGACCTGCCCCCTCCTCCAGCAGCCCACACGCCATTGGTCTGACCCCTGGACTTTTCTTCTAACCTCTCTGCAAGGTTGGAATAAAAATAGGAGTGAATGATCTCCTAGCAATAGTTAGTGAATAAACCCACATGTCACCCACACAGAGAAATCTCGTGTGCACACACACACTCTTAAGGAAATGCAATGAGCACCATTTTGTTTTCATGCCTCTGTTTTGGTTACACTCGTCACAGGCTAGGATTTTTCCTGTTGTCTTTTTTTTTTTTTTTCCCTCTCCCTTCCTTTCTTTATTTCCCTGCTATGACAACCCTCTTAGAAAAGCATTGGAATATCAGGGTGGATGAGAGGTATCATTAGAAGTGCATTGATATTATTTAAGACGGGGCTCATTAAAACAAAATAATAAAGATCCAGATGATAGCAAGGAAAGCAGGTTGTCTGGGTGCCACGGCACAAAATACTTCGTTAGTGTTCCTAATTAATACTAACAACTGTCAGGAAATAAAAATATCACACCCTTTAAGATATGCCTGCCTATCAGGCGCTGTTCTAGCTGAAAAGCCCCCGTGTCTATTTCACCGTGATCCCGTTCAGAAATAATTGGTGTGGTTTGATTGATAATGTGGATTCCTCTTTAAAAGAAAACACACTATTTTTCATAATCAGAGCCAGAATGCATAATGAGCAGGCGGGTGATGCCTTCAGCATCAGGTCTGTCAAAGCGTGCGGTTATTTCCATATTGATGCAAACTAAGATATTACACTCCCTCATTACGTTGACGTGGCACATCTTTCAACAGTCAGCTCCGAATCATACATTCCTTGCAAACAAAATTACCTTCATTTTCTCCTTTGGTTCAGCAGAGCTAGCAGTTAAAATATGCCCTAACAAGCTAATCAACTAATTTTTAGAATATGTTGGTACCGTTTAATATTCTAAAAGAAAACAAGAAAAAGTTGCTAATGGGTCTGCAGGCACAAACAGAAATAAATAGACAACTGGTTCATTGAGCATTAGCATACTTAAGTTTGAGCCAGTCACGGTGGAATTCATTTTGCAAGTCAAAAAAGCAGTATCTATTTGTATCCATAAGCCAAACAACCTCATTTACTCCATACATACTTGAGCAGATAACCTTGGCATGAGAGTAACAAGGAGAAAGCCTTCGTAAAGAGTGGTGTGTTCCCTGAGGGGGAACCAGCCCAGGAGAGGAGCTGGACTTCACAGCCTGGGGTTGGCCTCCTAGCTGTGCCAAAAAGAGCTCAGAGGAACCCCAAGGCCAGGTGCATCCCAAGGAAGAGGATGAATGGAACTTTTTATGGCAGTCATCAGTGAAGGAGCCTGGGGACACCTGTCAAGGGCCCACACCTGGGGTGGCCCCAGATTGGCCGAGAGGAGTCAGCAGGCCCAGACAAATCTAGTGTATTAGCTCAGGCTTCTATAACAAAATACCACAGACTGTGGGGTTTAAACAATAGATATTTATTTCTCACAGTTTTGGAGGCTAAGAAGCCCAAGATTGTGGTACCCGCCACCCCCCCATGCACACACACCCAATTCTGTTCCTGTCTTCCCTCTTCCTGGCTTGCCTTCTCACCGTGTTCCCACATGGTGGAGAGAGCAACCTCTCTCTCTTTGCTCTTCTTATAAGGGCACGAATTCTATCATGGCGGTCCCACCCTCATGACCTCATTTAACCCAAATTACCTCCCCAAAGCCCTATGTCCAAATACCAACAGGTTGAGGGCTAGGCCTTCACCATATGAATTTGGGGGGGACAATTCAGTCCATAGCACCTGGATTTAAATATCAGAGTCCTTGGGATCTCACCAGCTGTTTGACCTTGAGCAGGTGCCTCAGTGTTCTCTCTGTAAAGTGGGGGAGGGGGGGTTAAATGGCTCCCCTCCTGGGGCTGGAGCAAGGGTTAAGTGTAGTAATGGATACAAAGGGCTTAGTACATGGGATGCCCCACTTGAGTGTTAGCCAGGGTCTCCACTCCTCCTCCTAGTACCCTGCTCTCCAGGCAAACTTCACCCCCCTCCCATCCCCAAATGTGCCCAGAAGGTCCCACCTCCTGCCTTTGCTCACGCATGCCTTCCTCTGAACTGTCTTCCCTTCCTCCTCCCCCATCTTCCACCGACCTGAATCCTGCCCATCCTCAGCTTTCAAGACACCAGTGCCCCAAATCCTTCCCTGGCCCCCACATAACACACGCGCCAACAAACACACATCTCCCCCGACTTTGAGCTCTGATAGTATTTTCACAAAGATTGAGTGAGTGAGTGACTGTCTCCATCCCCTGAGCTGTGAGGTCTTGAGCATGAGGACAGTCTTGGTTTTTTTGGCATCAACATTGGACATGGTGCCCGGCACGGAGTAGACATTCGGCCCACGTTTGCCGCATAGACAAAGAACGGGCAGACAAACAGGTGGGTGGACGAAGGCATAGTCCTTTATGTACATTATGGTGCTCCCTTCCTTCTCATTGGCTGTCGGTCAATGGTGTCTATTTTCATCCCTTTCACTGTACTGTCCTCAGGAGGCCCCTCCCACCCTGCCCAGTCTACACCCGCTGTTCCCTGAGCCCAGCATGCCCCCCTTTTCCACTGAGTACCTGACACTATTAGAATGTGGCATTACCTACATGTGGGGAGATATCCAACATCTTCAACAGTCCTTATGACACCAACGTGGACAAAAAGGACCGACACGGGCAGATATGCCAGATGGATGTGCACCAGCAGCATGCTAACCATGCTTCTGGGTACCTCCCCCAGGGAGGCCCAGGCAGGGCCAGGGTCAGGCCTACCTCTCTGTCCCCAGCACAGTGCCTGGCACAAAGTTAAGTGACACTCCGTGGAGGCTGGATGGAGCTCACTTGCCCCACGCTGGCCAGGCAGCATGGAGATTCTGGGTGCCCCTGCCCCTCCTATGGCCACAACTGGCCAAGACCACCCCCAGACCACACAACAAACCCTTCTTGTCCTCAGCCAGCCCAACCTTGCTACATAGCAAAGATCAAGGAGTGGCACTTTCTTTCTGTCACTGATCCCAAAAGCTACTTTTTACAAAATTCTGAAATGACATATAACCTGCTAGGCAGTAGTTCATCATTTCCCCCAGGGATCTTACTATGGGTTACGACTCAGTTATATGAGAGTAATATGCCTCCCCCTTTGCCTGGCATTTTGCGGATTCCACAACACCCGCACATCCATTCCCCAATGGTCCCATCATGCTTCACCTCAGACCTGGTACTAATATCCCTACTTTCCAGATGGGGAAGGCTGACCTCCTTGATGTTGCATGAAGAACTGTGGCCAAGAACTTTGCTAGGAGGAGCTGGGGTCAGGACTTAAACACAGGTCTTGGCAGCTAAGCACACATGCTCACCTACCCCCCAAGGGCTTCTCTGGGTTCTGTGAAGTCTACTCATCACTTAGCAAATAGCTTCTGAATATCTACTCTCTGCCAAGTCCTGTTCTGAGAACTGAGGGGAGAAAGAGCCCCTTGGGCAGGAAGGAGACTGATATGTTCACAGGGAGAAGGGGGGTTCGGCTGCCGGAGCAAGGACCACGGAGAGATAGGAGGGGAGTAACAGGGAAGAACCCAAGTTGACTTTCAGATCAGAAGACTTTTAGGAGATTTGCGTAATTTATGTCCTTTTGAGAACCACCATTTAAGTTTATAAATACAGCCATGAATTCTCCTCTTTTGAAGAAAACCAATAGGCAGAAATTGCTAACCCATAACCCACAGTCAAGGAGAAGTAAGAACCTCAGGCACTGGCTGGAAAAAGTAATTTTCAGAGCTTATCACTGCAACCACGGTTTCAGAAAGTGTTTGGTTTACAAAGACACACTTGTAAAGCCATGCAGGCATCATTTTTTAATAAATTGGCAAAGACGAAAGGGGGTGAGAACATGCCTTTGGCAGGGAGGTGAGAAGCCAGGGGTCAGAGGTCAATATAGGAGGTTACGGGGAAAGCCCGTTTTCTTCAGCAACAACAGAGAGCCCCCCTTCATCCCAGCTCCTCTCAGAAATAGGCCCTCTCTGTGAAAACCGGGAACATCATTTAGAAGGATTCTATTTCATTTGGTCACCTCACTAAGGCAGGGAGGTATCATCCTCTTTTCACTTTTCTGAATCCTAAAAGAAAAAAAAAAAAAAGGACCAAGCTTCAGTTTTCTAGATAGACATGAGAAATTGTTATAAATAGCCTCTCTCAAACTGCATTTAGAGGTCCAAAGACACCGAAGTTGCTGGAGCTGGAACACCAGCAAATACACTTTCGGATGTTATGGCAACAAAACATGTTGCCGACGCAGAAAACATACGTGGCAGTGTTGCATGCAGGCTCGCTCCGTCCTTTGTGCAGGCATGACCTCAAATACCCACGTGTGAAGGGTTGTCAAGGAAACGGCAGCTCACCCTCTGGACCAGTGAGACAAAGTGGCCCCAAGCATCTGAGCGACCAGCTGGGTGGGTGAGGGCGAAGGGAGGCAGAAACCCGGGTAGGCACAATGCGGCCCACAGTGCCCACGGGGACGCATTCGTCCTGAGCACCTGTGTGAGGCCCTGGAGCCGGGGTGACCATAATGGAGACTGGGGCTCAGCCCTCAGGAGGCTCCCAATCCAGCAAGAGCCCAAGTCACCCCACTCAAGGAGGTGTGGCCAGTGCCGGGACAAGGGGAGCAGAATGGGGGGGTGGTCAGAGGCAGGAGCGGTGACCCTGACTGAGGAGTGCGGGGAAGCCTTTCTCAAGGATGTGGACTCTCAGGCACTGAGGGAAGCACGGGACTCTGCATAGGGACGGTCCAGACAGACGGACCCATGTTTCGCTGCACTGGAGTGTGTTCGCGGGGTGGGGGCGGGGAGTGAAAGACACACCTGGAGAGGCAGATGTGAAGTTCAACCTCGATCAATAGCTCCAGTACACAAGCTGTACAGATTTGTGTCTAGCTGATAAGATTCTTTGCAGAGATAATGCTTTTTTAAAATGCAGGTTGTAGCTTCTTGAGGGTTACTACAAATAGATCTTAGAGATTCTGATGTTGCATGTTTCTAAATATTTTGATGGTCCCTTTTATTTCTCGACTTGTATATGGCAGCACAGCAAACGCCTGAAAATCAGCATCCATAGTAAGCTTGGGGAGTTTTAGTATCCAGCATTTGGGGGTTTTTTGTTTGTTTTATAATCAAATTATGCTATTTTTTAAAAATCCAGATGGGGTGGGGATGAGGTATTAATATAAGAATCACAGGTTCATTATGGAAGGGGAGCCTTGTCCTGGCTATGCAACCATGTCCTGGCTATGCAACCATCAGCCATGTGTCCCCTCCCAGGTTGTAGAGGTGCTCACAGTGACCCTCACGTGTCATCTCAGAAGCCACGCACGTGTCTTTCAGTAACAATCACTCCAGACAACTGGAAGATGTTTGAGCTTGATCCAGATTACATGTCAGAAAGATAATGGGACTGGATGTCAGGTAAATCAAGGTGAAAAGAAACAGGTCTGCCCTGGGCTCAGCCTTCCTGGGGTCTGATCAGGTTGAGAGGCACCTTGGGCGAGTTTCGGGCTGGGGATTTGTATGCTTTGGGAGCAACCTGGAGGCAGCCACACTCACGTCCAGACCTTGGGGCCCCAGTTGGGACCTCGAAGCTTTTGCTGCAGGAGATAAAAAAAATGTGCTCTAGCAGCCGGGGCAGATAGGTGTAGGGGTGCCATCTTGGGCACAAGTGGAGAGAGTCACCAAACATGCCCAGTGGCAGCCAGGCCCTGCTCCTGCCTTACTCCCAGAGCTAGTTAAGTGTCCACTGGAACAGACCCACCCAACAGCATCTGCAAACTTGCCAAGGGCTCCCACCCTAAAGCACTGTGGCTGCTTTGCTCAAAGTATACTTATTGACTATGGCATTCTGTCTTGTTTATTAATTAGTTCATATTTTCAAAATGCTTTGATGATGAAAAGAGCTACTTAGGAGCTGAGTTTCTATGGTTATTTCTGCTGTTATTTATATAATGCCACACAGACAATACTACGCAGCCCTGTGGATGATGATGAGCTTCAAACAAAGAGCAAGTCCTGCCCCAGCAGAGTTGGAAGATTCCAACACAATAGCAAAAACAAAATGAAACAAAACACCAACAAAATGGAGTGCGGATGAATCAGACTTTTCTGAGCATGATGACTGGAAATCAGCAGGCAATTGAGGGATTACACAGCTTCAGGCAGTCCAGAAGCTGGTCCGAAGAGCATTCATTCCCTGTACAGCAAGGCATGGGAAGCATCTGAAATGAGAAGCCCTTTGTTGCTCTTGAGGCTGCACCGTGGAGACCATGAGGGACCTCACATACCCCAAGGTTCTCATCCAGAGCTGCATTTGTCTTGTTCCCATTCTTAGGGATGGGAAAACTGAGGTGAGCCCACACAAGAGAGCCTCTTTCCTGTCCCCATCTTGCCTTGACAGAATGACCTTGGAGTTAACCCAGTATAACGAGGTGGAGAAAATAGTCTCCTGCGATAAATTAATTGACAAATCCAATTGGAACAGAAGCAAAGGTCCCAGGAACCTGAGGGGTGTGAAGCTTCCCTGCAAGGGTGGTTGTTGGAGGGGCAGGGAAAGAAGAGGCAGGACAGGGTAGGCAGGCAAGAAGGGGGCAAAAGGCTATGCAAAGCACAATGGGGTGTTCTAGTAACTTCTGAAGTTGCCATATTCATCAAGTGCTTGGTGCAAATGAATCTTTAACAGAAACCAACAAAGGAGATTGAGCTTTGCATATAGGTGATGGGGAAAGAAATAAAATGCAATGTGCCAGTTCACACAGGAGCACATGAAGGAAGCTAAGGAGAAGATGCCACATTCTCACCGGTATGGTCTTAGGGGTTCAAGCCAGGTTTACCTAAATTCCTGCCTGACAGAGAGGCCCAGCCCTCATCAGGTGACACCAGAATCTGAGCTCCAGAGAGCAGGGGCCACATCTCCGAAGGGGGATTTGCCAAGAAGCCAACAAAGCTTAGCTTCAGGGCTTCTCACTCACATAGGCCCATTCAGAGGCAGTGGGAAAGCCCTAGCAATTTTGTATTTGTGAGTGTGTATTCTTTTAAAGAGGGACCCCCAAAATGCCTGAGCTTCAGATCACGTAAACCTGGGGCCTCTTCTGCTCAACCACCTTATTCACCACTGTATTCTCAGAACCTACTACCACTGTGCATGGTACACAGCAGGTGACTTAAATCTGTGTGCTAAAGGGGTAGGTAGATGGAAGGAAAGAACATGAATGGATAGATAGTTGGATAGAGGAAGAGAGGGAGGAAGGAGACATGAATGAACCATAGATGGTTGGATGGAAAGAGGAAGGAAGGGACAGATGGAAGGAGAGATGGACAGATGGATGGAAGGGAGGAAACATGGTTAAAAAGATGGATGAAGAAAGGAGAGAGGTAGAGTGGGAAGGTGGAAAGGATAGATGATAGGAAGCTTGGCTGCATGGACAGTTGGATGGATGGGTGGGTGGATAGATGGATGAATGGATGCATAGGTAGGCAGATGGGTAGATGGGTGGGTGGGTAGATGGATGGATGGGTAGATGAATGGATGGGTGGGTGGATGGATGGATGGGTGGGTGAGTGGATGGATGGTGGATGGATGGATGGATGGATAGATAGATGGATTGGTGGGTGGATGGATGGATGAGCAGATGGTGGATGGGTGGATGGGCGAATGGATGGACAGATGGATAGGTGGATGGATGGGTGGGTGGGTGGGTGGATGGATGGATAAATGGATGGATAGGTGGACAGATAGGTGGATGGGTGGCTGGATGGGTGACAGATGAGTGGATGGATGGGTGCACAGATGGGTGGGTGGATGGACAGATGGATGGACAGACAAATGGGTGGATGGGTGGACAGGTGGGTGGATGGGTGGACAGGTGGGTGGGTGGGTGGACAGGTGGGTGGATGGGTGGACAGGTGGGTGGGTGGGTGGGTGGGTGGATGGATGGATAAATGGATGGATAGGTGGACGGATGGGTGGATGGATGGGTGGACGGATGGGTGGATGGGTGGTTGGATGGATGGATAGGTGGATGGACAGATGGATGGGTGAATGGATGGATGAATGGATGGGTGGGTGGATGGGTGAATGGGTGGATGGATGAATGGATGGGTAGATGGATGGATGGATAAATGGATGGATAGGTGGACAGATGGGTGGGTGGGTAGATGGATGAATGGATGGGTGGGTGGACAGATGAATGGATGGCTCATGGACATATGGGTGAATGGGTGGGTGGGTGGATGAATGGCTGCATGGAGGAATGGGTGGACGGATGGTTGGGTGGACAGATGGGTGGATAGGTGCTGGGTGGGTGGGTGGATGGAAGGGAGAGAGGTGTAGATGAAACAGTGGTGGCCAATTTAGAACTGAAGAGAAATTGAAAGCACTGACTAACATGCCATTTTAATTTGACTTGTGTAATGCCAAAAAATATCTTAGTTGGAAAGGTCCTACAGAATCATGTAGCTCACATTCCTCCATTTTTATACACGAAAATACTGAGATCTTCATATAATAGAGAATTTCCAATACAGAACTACCCACAAAGGAAGAAGTGCTTACAGAGAGGCCTCCACAGCCACAGATAATATCAGCTGATGTTCAGAGCAGGGAGAACAAGCTACAAGTTCTGTTTATATTCCTGGATTCACGGTTTGCTGTTTATTTTTAAAGTTTCCATCTTGATGAGTTCATTAACCACCATTAGCAAATTTAGAAATGCTTGAATTTCAAGAAGAATGTTTTCTCTCTCTAGCCTACCATGACATAGCAGGGCCTTAGGAGCAGCAGGAAGTGTCTTGTGTTGACATTTCTAATGGAATTGTAACCAACAGCAGAGGGTTCCTCATTCACACCCACAGCTCCATGAAGAGGTGAACCAAAGGTGCTAGGGCGCTTGAATACTCTTCTCTGATTATTTTGCCCTTTGTTCCTCGGTCTTGAGAGGAAATCGGAAGGCTCCGAGAGAGGGGAAAGACCCCCATTTGCTAAGATTTGGCACTTAACAAAGTGTTAATAGTGATCAGCCATCCATAATAACCTTCAAAAGCTCTATCAGGGAACTTATGCTTTAGTGGATTGAATTGTGCACACCCCCCGCCCCGCAAAAGATATGTCCACAGATCCTCAGAATGTGATTGTATTGTGATTGTATTTGGAATAAGTGTCTTTGCAGATGTAATTAAGGTAAGGATCTCCTGATTAGATCATCCTGGATTGGGGTGGGCCTTAAATCCATTGAGTGTCCTCTTAAGAGACAGAAAAGGAGACACAGAGACACAGGGGAGCAGCCCGCGGGAATAGGGAGTCAGAGATGGAGCCATGCGCCATAGCCCAGGAATGCCTGGGGCCACCAGAAGCTGGAAGAGGCGAGGGAGGATTCCCCACTTTGGAAGGAGCGCAGCTCTGCCGACACCTTGACTTCAGAGGTTTGGTCTCCAGAATCATGAAAGAATAAATTTCTGCTGTTCTGAGCCACCCAGTTTGTCGTATTTGATGCAGTAGCCCTAGGAAGCTCGTACAGATACTTTCTATACTTTCTGTAAGTTGACTCAAATGAAAAACCTCTTTCCTCCTCCCCTGCTTCCTCCTTTGGTGATAAAAATGTCTGTCTAAAGGAAATGGAAATTATCCAAGTAAAATGGTAATTGTGATCAAATTCCTTCTTCCTCCAAGAACTAAAATCCCAACTAGCTAGACAGATGTAAACATTTGGAAAAGATGGTTCTGTTCCTGTATTTGCTGGATGTTCCCTACAGCCTTGGTCCCTTTCCATATGTGCACCATCAGCCTGACACTTATTTGAAATGTACATTGTATCTAATAAAGCATACATTCTTAATAGAGTACTCCCACGCCACATGGTACCTTGTATGTGGTAATTATTCAATAGTTCTGTATTCTACCAGGTATGGTTCAAGTGACAGTCACTTCGGAAAAGGTACCTGCCCCCTCCCCTTATTCACCAGGAACATAAAGAAGCCAAAATTTTAATTTAAAACTTAGAGAAAATACGTATTCCTCTAGAGGAAAATAATCCCATTTTACCAGAACCATGATTTCCAAGTTCAAAATTAAATACTTTGATTTGGAAAAAAAAGAGAGAGAGAGAGAGAAGAAATCTGGGATAATTCCCAAGTCATCATGCATTAGGTACATTTAGCAATAGCATTAAGCTTGAAAGCAACTGTTAGAAGATTCTGACCACAGTAACCAGAGACAGAATTGTAGCTAGTACTGGTTGAGTATGGGCTCCTCAAAGTACAACACTGAATCCTCTACCTACATAAGGGTTCGCAATTGGGAGGGACTCTGCCCCGCAAGGGATCTTCAGCAATGTCTAGTGACATGTCTGGGTGTCACAACTGCAGGTCGGAGGTAGAGGGTGTGCTAGTGGGTACAGGCCAGGGGTGCTGCTAAATCTCCTGCAGTGCACAGGACAGCCCCCCACAACCCGGAATGATCCAGCCCACGTGTCAGTTGTGCAAAGGTGAGAAACCCGGCCTCCCTGTGTCGTGTAACTCCTGCACAGACCCACCAACGGTCCCCAACAGGCCCAGCCAACAGATAAGGACACTGAGTTTCAAGGACAATAAGGGGCGCCTGGGTGACACAGTTGGTTAAGCTTCCAACTCTTGGTTTTGGCTCAGGTCCTGATCTCAGGGTCTGAGATCAAATGTGGAGTCTGCTTAAGATTCTCTCTCCTCTCTCCCTCTGCCCCGTCCGCTTGTGTGCTCGTTCTCTCTCTCTAATAAATAAATACATCTTTAAATAATAATAATAATATGCCCACATTCCCATGGCAAGTTCGGAAATTCATGGTTTACTCTACAGGGATAGATAACAAAATAGCAATTGTTTACCAATCATAGGAACCTGGAAATGGATTAACGACAGCAGGCCTCGACAGGGATCTTTGGTTAAAGAGACACAGTAATTTTCATGGCTGTACATGTTTCTGGGTGTTGACCATGAGCAGATCCTGGTACCAATGGGGGAACGCGTTCTTTATAACCTGCCGACCCATGTTTGCCTCTTCTCTGATTTTTTTTCTCTGCTTTATCATCCATAATTGGATAACTTTTCTCCAATTTTCTCCTTGGAGCAGTGAAGATAAGGTTTCTGTTTAATCATCCTCCTCGAAGCACTTGCAATCAGGCAGGATATTGCTGCTTTTAAAATAAGACAATGACATTTAATGACTTTCATTTCTTCCTATACAAAAGATTAATTTATATGCTGGAGCCATCGTTTCATTGGAAAACTCACCCTATTCTTCGTGAAATGTTGCAATATGATTAACAGCTCAATCCCACCCTTATAATTTTGTGGCTTTCTCTGCTTCTATTTACCTTCACAGTCTAATTGAGCCTTTGCTTTTGCATTAGGATAAACTTAGCCAACGGAGCAGAGCAGTGGGTACCTCCAGGGGGCGACACAGGAATTGGCCTTCCCGTCTCCAGGCACTGCTGGCGGGTTGCCAAGACAGGATAGTCACGGTGAGTGAATGGGACGCTTGGGACCTCGCCTGGAGGCCCGCTTAGCCCAGCCTGTATGGTCTGACCCTAACACCCCCACGTGTCCGTTGCTTCGTTCCACACACCCTCAGCTCTGGCCACACCAGGCAGCTCCTTTTCCCCAAAACATCCAGTGCATCCCCATATTTCCACATCCCTTTTCAAGATTTTCCCTTCTGCCTGACCACTTTCTCTCTCTCTTCCATTAAAATCCTGTCTACCCTTCAAAGTCCATCTCGAATGTCCTGTGCCCAAAGCCTTCACTGGTTCCACTGTAGGAGTGACTCACTCCTTCCTGGACCCACACGGTCCTTTCTATTGAGGATCCTGTTTCCTTATGCCTTTTATCATGGTGCAAACAGCCAGCCACCATTTGGGGATCTCTCTCCTGGTGGCCAACTACCATGTTGTCACAACAGCCCTGAGTTGCTGAATCATCCGTGTCATGTTACAGATGAGGAAGTCAAGAGTTAGAGAATGTCAGTGTTATGTTCTTGTTCACACAGTTATTAAGAGGGTGTGGTGAGCTATGGAGTCAAACTCTGAAACTTTTTTCCTTATAAAACTCAAGAGCCCCTCGCAGTACCGAAAGAGAAGAGTCTGAATGAAAGTTTCCCCAACAGAGAGAGGTCAACATGGCCACAGTCCGATGTCTCGTGTGGGCCACCTCTCCCAACACACTGCAAAGGGTGGGCCATAGTTCTCCCCAGCTCTCCCCCAGGTAGACCTGTTTCCAATTAGAAATTACCACATTAAACATGCAGTGGAAAACCTTCTAAAATGGTGCCATGAATCAATATTAGTAAAATGTGTTTATCTCTCACCCACAACGAGATTTTCCCCACCAAAAAATCACATCACTTCCTGTCTCAAGCAAAGAGAAAGGGTTCAGCCAATCCTCAGGCCAAGTTCCAGCCTCAGAAACTTGCTTCTAATTCTTCCTGATGTTAATGGTTAATGTGACCTGTTTCCTAAGAGAAAAGATGCCCTTTTGGGATGGAGTCTTACAGTTCTGGTTGTCCCTAGTGCTCATAGATGACTTGATTCTTTGTGACAACTTCTTGGTGCCCCCAAAGTTACACATTACAGACACTAAGAATTCTTACTGCAAATTGAGTAGATGCTGTCAGGAAAAAGACATCAGAGTTGTAACAGTTTTGCCTGAGAAGAGTGACTGACTCATCTCTGGTGCAGAAAGCCCACACCCGCCTCTCTGTGCTCATTCCCGGATATGACATAACCCAGGGATTACAGATAGACGAGTAGTCCCATCTTGCCTTCCAATGCCCCCCCACCCCCCCCCACCCCCCTCTGACACAGAGACAACTTTAACTCCACCCTGGCTTTCAGCTCAGTGCCACCCAGTATAAAATACGCCCTCCACCAGATTGCCTGTGACCCAGAAAATCCTGACAGGCAAAGCTATGGGAGCCTTGGGGATCATCTTTTCAGTAACTCTTGACCTTTTTTGGGTTCCAGATGCCTTAAAGAATTTGGTTAAAAAAAAGCTCTGGCCTTCTCCTCAAAAGCACACATACACACAGGCTTACAGTTTCAAGGGGTCTCCAGACCTACAAAGCCCAATCGTGGAGCCCCATGGTTGAAAACCCATGATCCAGTCCAGCAGAGACCCAGAAAACCATCACAACTGGCCAAGATCTTGCAGCCAAGGGCAGAAATAAGGCAAAAATTCAGATCTGGTGTCCCTGGGGCAGTACTAGTGAAGCTGCTCCAGGCTGCCCCCAGTCTCCCCCCGTGGTCCCTCCCAGCACCATCCCCCATCCTCGGACTCCCCTCTTCCATGATCATACATGGGGTCATTTATTAAGTTTCTTAAAGTAAGCTTTTTAATGAAGAAGGACACACATGCCAAAAAGTACACAGCTCAGTAAATGTTCACAAAACAAGCACACCAGCGAAATCAATGCATAGCACACTCTGAGCATCCCAGAGTCTTCCTGGCACCCCCTGGCAGTCACCCCAACCAGGAGGAAAAAAAAAAAACACTATCACTCTAATTAGCTTAGCTTGTTTTTGAAGCTTTATATCAATGGAATCAAATAATATGTGCCCTTTTGTGTCTGGATTCTTTCCCTCAAAATCATGTTTGGGAGAGTCATCCATACTGTTATATATAATTATAATTTGTTCTTTCTCATCACTGTAGAGTACTCCATGGTATGAATATGCCACAATTTAATTTTCTGTTCTATTGTTGATAGACATTGAGTTATTTCCAGTTTGGGCTATTACAGATTGTTCTCCTGTGAACTTTCTCATGCATGTCTTTTGATAAATAAGTGTACTTAACTGTTTTGAGCATATACGTAAGGTATCGAAGCACTGGGTTATGGTCTATATATATGTTCAAATTTAGTAGATAATGCCAAATAAAGTGGACGTCCCAATTTACATTCCCACCAACAATAAATAAGAATTCCAATTGCTTCACATATTCTCTAACACATGGTAGTATCGGTCTTTTTTTTTTTTTAAGATTTTATTTATTTATTTGACAGAGAGAGACACAGCGAGAGAGGGAACACAAGCAGGGGGAGTAGGAGAGGGAAAAGCAGGCTTCCCGCGGAGCAGGGAGCCCGATGCAGGGCTCGATCCCAGGACCCAGGGATCATGACCTGAGCCGAAGGCAGCCACTTAACGACTGAGCCACCCAGGTGCCCCAGTACTGGTCTTTTTAATTTTAACTCTTCAAATTGTTATTTCACCATGGCTTTAAAATGTATTTCCCTGGTGATTAACATAGTTGAGCAACTTTTTAGATATCTATTGGTCACTTTGATATTTATTGCTTTTTTTGTAAAACATTTATTCAAGTCTTTTTGCTCATTTTTCTATTGGGTTCTTTTTCTTATTGGTTTGTGAGGTTTTTAAAAATATATTCTAGTATGAGTCCTTAGTCAGATATCTATATGGTAGATATCTTCTCCTGCTCTGAGACATGACTTTTTATCCTTTATTAGTGTCTCTTGGTGACCATAAATTCTTAAATTTTAGTGTAGTCCAACTTTTTAACCCTGTTCTTTATAATTAGTCCTATTGGTGTCATGTTTTAGAAATCTTTCCTAAGGCAAAGGTCGTAAAGATATCCCTAAAATTTCTTCTAGAAGACTTACTAATTTATTTTTCATATTTAGATGTATAATCCTATCTATGGAATTGTGTACAGTATGAGATAGGAGTCAGGTTTCTTTTTTCATATGGATACCCAGTTGATTTAGTATCTCTTGTTGAAAAGACATTTTTCCCCTAGGGTACTGCAATGCATTCACCTTTGACATAAACCACTAACCTTAAATGTATGGATCTATTTCTGAACTCTACTCTCTTTCATTAGACAATTTTTTATCCTTACACTGATGCCATGCTCTCTTAATTATTGTAGCTATACAGTGAGTTTTGATATCTAATAATATAAGTCTTCTAACTTTGCTAATAATATAAGTCTTCTAACTTTGCTCTTCTTTAAGATTATCTTAGCTTTTCTGGGCTCTTCCATATAAGTATGAGGATCAGACTGCAATTTCCACAAAAATCTTTCTAGGATTGGATTCAGATTGTGTTGAATCTATATTTTAATTTGAGGAAGATTTGGTATCTTTATAGTAGTGAATTTTCTAATCCATGAACATGGTATATACCTTCATTATTTGTCATCTTTAATTCCCTTCAGTAATATCTTGTGCTTTTCGGTGTTGAAGAGTCACATATCTTTCATTAGATTAATTCCTAGAAATTCAATGTGGGTTTTTTCATTGTATGAGGTGGGGGGTGGTGAAAGGGGCTGGTGCTACTGGAAGTGATTATTTTATTTTATTTTGTGATTTTTTTTGTTGTTGCTGCTGTAAAATATTACAATTTATTTTTATATATAGACTCTGTATCCAGATCTTGCTAGGCTAATTTATTAATTCTAATAATTTATATATTATTTTGTGTTTTCTACACTATTATGTTGTCTATAAATAAAAATATTTTTGTGTGGGGTTTTTTTTGCCTTTTTTTCTTTTTCTTACCTTATTATGCTAGTCAGGACCAACCAGTAAAATGCAGAACTTATGGTAGTGGACATCCTTGTCACTTAGACTATTTCAGAGAGAAAGATGTTTATATTTTACCATTAAATATGATGCTTTACTATAGGATTTTTATCCAATGTAAGAAGTTCTGTTCTTATTCTTGATTTTTACTTTTTGTCACATGCTTTTATTGCATTTTGTTTTTCTCCTTTATTCTCTTAATGTGGTGATTACAGTGATTAATTTTATATTGACTTTGCATTCCTGGATAAACCCAACATAGCTTTTATATATCATTGTATTCTATTTAGAATATTTCGTTTAAGATTTTTATGTTCACAAGAGAAATTAAGCCATAATTTTCCTTTTTTGTAATGTCTTTATCAAGTTTTTGTGAGATTATGCTAGCCTCCTAAAGCAAGTTGGGGAGGGATTCTTTTTCTAAATTTTGGTACAACTGGTTGGCTATATCTTCCTTGAATGCTTGAAAGAATCCACCAGTGAAGCCATCTGAATCTGGAGCTTTCTCTGTGGGAAGAATTCAATTACAGAATAAGTTTCTCTGATAGACATAGGACTATTCAGATTCTCTATTTGTTTTTGAGTAATTTGTAGTTAAGTGTTGTTTTGCTGATTTTCAAATATATGGGAATAAAGTTCATAATATTACCATTAATATCTGTAGGATCTATAGTGGGTTTTTTTCAGTCAAGATTTTGGTACTTTGTGCTCTCAGTATTGCTAGACGGTTGTCAATTTTATTAGCCTTTTTGAAGAGTGAACATATGGCTTTATTCTGTGTTTGTTTTCTATCTTATTAATTTCTGCTGACCTGAGGCTAAATTATCGTCTTTGTAAATCTCTGGTTTCCCCTAGCTAAGGGTGTCGCCTTCCAGGTGTCCAGTTCAGAGTCTGGAGTATTTACTAGGGCCCCTCCTCCTGCATGTTTCCTGAATACAAACGTTTCCCACCCTAGTACCATAAAACTGCCAATAACTGGCTATTTTTTCAGCCACTTCATCTTTGATTCTTGGCATCTTGCTCTATTTAACTGCGCCCTGTGTAAATGCCTAAAGGTGAGAACCATCAAGTACTGGGCACACTTCTGTTCACTTCTCTTCTCTTTGTGATCTTGACTCCTTAAGTGCTGGCTGCCTAAGCAATCTCAACCTCTAATGTTTGCTTCCCCAGTCCTGCAGGATTGCCAAAATTTCTGCTGGCTTCTCTGCCTCTCAGCAAGGGCCTTTTAGCAAGCATCTCAGCCTCTTGTCACAACCAAATATCAACAAAGCACCCAAAAGGAAAAGAATGTTGACCTGCCCTCAATGATCCCTTCATCCTGAGACCTTTCCCCTCAATCCTGGCTGCCTTCATAGCTTTATGATGCCTTCAAACAGATGCTTTGGGGGCTCTTTTTTTTTTTTTTTTAATTTTGTTTTGTTTTTCTAGTTGTTCCCATGGGTCTTTTGGTCTGATAAAAGCAACTCCAAAAAACACAGAAGGAGAAATCTTGTTTTTATTTCAGCCTGGAATTCAGGATCCAAACAACCATCCAAGGCCCCCACTCTTCCTTCTAGTTTTATCTCCTAGCTTCTCCCTAAATGTGAAAGCACTCTACTTTCCCTCTCAGCACTTGGTCCTGCTGTGTTCTTTATCAGAAATGCTATCACTTGCCAATTCCACCTGTCAAATTCTTGGTCATGTCCCAAGACTTGTCAGAAATGTCACTTCCTCAGCATCTGACTCTTGGTTTTACCTCAGGGTCATGAGATCGAGCCCCACAAAGGGCTTCGTGCTCAGTGTGGAGTCTCCTTGGGATTCTTTTCCCCAGCCTCTCCCTCCCTTTCTGCTCTCCCCCTACTCACACGCGCTCTCTCTCAAATAAATAAATAAATAAAATCTTTAAGAAAACAGAAATGTCACTTCCTCTATGAATCCTGTCCTTATCCTGCCAGTTAAATGTGATCTTTTCCTTCCCTGACATCCATCCTGCCACTGCATTGTCTGTGGGACACTGAGATCCTACCCTAGTCTACAAGTTCCTTGAGGGAAGGACTGGGACTCATTTACCCACCTGCAGTCAGTGCTAAGCAGGGGACTTAGCCCATTCACGTAGACTCAATGGCTACATTATCCCATTTAGATCTCTAAATTGAGTTGAAATTTAGGATCACGTAGTAGTTAGGAATCATGTATCTAAGTGGCAGAAACCCAAATCAAACTGGCTTTTACAAATGTACATATTTATATACTTATATATATATTATATCTAATTTATATGATATTACATTACATTACATTACATTATATTATAATGTATGCATGCCGAGAAGGCAGAAACCACAGACTCCTGTTGAGGTGAGAGCCCAGAAAGAAATACATTGTCAAAACCAGTTCATGAGTTACACCTGGGAACACAGCTGTTCTCTAGTGAATTGAAAAGAAACACCTTTGCAGCCAACCTACTGCTCACTTTCTAGGGCTGGTATCCCACAGAATTCCACTCAGTGAAAACCCAACACTCTGTAAACTGCCTGACTGAATAAAGCTTCTGGAACCTTCTATGATCATGATTCCTGCCACAAGGCTCCTACAACCAGCTCTGTACAACAGCCGTTTCTTTCATAAAGCTCCGAAGCCTATTACTCTATCTTGACTGAATCAACTTCAACAGATAAAGAGTCTTGGCTGTCTGCCCTCCCCACTGAGGATTAGCTGTGGTCTGGGGAGGATTGGCAGTTTCCTCCTCAGGGAGCTGTGACTCCAGGGTCCTTTGGTCATTTTCTGTTCCTGCTCCTGGGATGGGGCTGGTGCCCGCCCTCACCTTTAGCCCTTCTTACCAAGAAGATGTTCTACATGAATATTACAAGTGCAGCAGATTTGTCTCAAAGCAATTTGCTTCTTTTACTAAGGAAAATGCTATTTTTAAGAGGAATAAATGATAATGTCTATGTGCATAACCTTTGACACAGTATCACCATATCTAAGAATTTATCTTAAGGAAATTATAGTAGACGTGGGCAAAGATGCATGTACAAGGATGTTCACTGAAGCCTCATCCTTAATAGCAGAAAGAAAACAGGCAAAGAGCCTAAATTTTCATCAGTAGTGAAAAGACTGCAGAAATGGTGGTCTCAGCTGAGTGATAGAATCTTTTGCAGCCATTAAAAGTCACATGCTGAGATAGTTGCTGACCTGGGCAAGTGTTCAAAGTAGAGTAAGTGAGAAAAGGGCCAAAAAGCAATAAAGTCTAGTTTGCTTTTTAAAGGATTAATCTTTATGTATAAAATACATGTTGAGCTGGTCTAAAAAAACACACCAAAATATTACTGCTGGTTATTGCTGCGAAGCATAGCAATGGTTGACTTTAGGGTTTTGTATACAAAGAACTATCATTTCATTTCCTTCTTAGGGGACAGGGGAACTTCTACACCCATCCGAATAGCCAGTGCCCCAATCACTTCACTGGACCACAAACACATCTGTTTTAAAGAATCTGCTTCTGTTAACTGGGCTCCTAAGCACAATTGTATTTTTTAAAGCATTAATATTAGCCTTGAACATGGTTTTATTGGCAGCAAAAAAAAAAAAAGTAATGCTATAATGTTGGGAAGGAACCAACTTCCAAGACCAGAAGCAGGATTTTGAGGCCAAGAGTCCCAGCTTGGACATAAAAGCCAGAGGCAGACCTCCCATAGGGCTAGTATTTGAGACAGCTTGTCTTCAGCTGCTAGAGTGATGGGTGATTTCCCTCCTGTTTTCCATACTCTGAAATGCAGTTCCATTGTCTCTACAATAATACATTTCCAAAGGATAAAATATGTGACCTAAATGAGGCTCCAAAGGTCCCTTCGAAGCCCACAGTCTGCTCCGAGGTGTTGCAAACCCCAGAGAAGTTTGGCCAGAAAACCAGAGAAAGTGGAGAGGGACTCAGAGTATCTAGACAGCTTTGTGCAGGAACCCACAGGTGATGAAAGGCACCAGGCGGGAATTTTCTCCTCATTTAAATATGTGATTTTGACTCTCCCTGGATCCCTTTATTTGTTTTTCCTGCTTCTTGCTGCATCTTAAATTTGAGCATTATTTTAAGCAAAGTTGTTGTGTGTTAATTTACTTTACCAAACGCACACGGAGCTGTCTCAGGAGCTGGCATGATAAATGGTAACTGCGCTGGCTATTGGCCCCAAAGGCAGTAATTTGTGTTTTGAAATTCCTTAATTATATATGTACACAGCAACTCTAATAGCCCCCATAGAAGCACTGGGCCCGGCCGGAATCCCTAAACATTGTCGCAGAAACAGGAATAAAAACTTATAAAGGAAGAGCTTTAAATCAGTAATGGGGATAAATTGTATAAAAGAAAATCCGTAATGTAGTATGCAAGACATTCTAACCACCACATCTATAATTACAAAGAAGAGTAAATCACTAAAAGATTGAATGTCCTTGATACAATAAAGAAGAAGAATTTACTTTTAACTCGGAGCTGCCATCCTGATGTTGGATGACCCCACCCCCACCCCAGCTAACCCTTGGGAAATGTAAGGGTGACAATGGAATTCAAGTTTCAGAACTATGAGGAGAGTGCTGGTAGCTTCCATGGGAGTTCATATCTTATTTTTTTAACACAGCAAGACAAATAAATGAGCCACTGAAATGATCGTGCATATGAGAGTGCTTCTAGGTAAATACCCGAATTTTAAGAATAAAATAGCAATCCCATTTTACAATGTACACAATGTACATACAGTGTAGCATTTTGTCTCTTCACAATGCACAGAGCATTTTCACATAGAGCTGTTGGTGTGGGCTCACCACAGCCCCATGGGCCCAGCTGGGCAGACAGCATTGCCCCATTTTACAGAAAAAAGGAAACCAAGGTAGGTCAGTGCCGGGCATATGGTCCCATGGTCAGAAGTGATGGAGCCAAGGCCAGAAATCAGGTCCTGTGAGCTGTCCCCCACTGTGTAAGGGCCTTTGACGCAAAGAACAGGAAAGAAGCCATGTAGGGGTCATCTGTGCCACTGGGGACTGGTCTAGGCAGGATGGCTGGCAGGGAGGCCCTCAAAGACTGCAGTTGAGAAACACTGGCTAGCCCAGTGAGAAGGATCAGGCCCCTATTCCTGCTACTGGTCCCAACTGTCCTCCATGGAAGTGGGGACAGATCCCAGTCTTGCCACATGGGTGACACACTTAACACTTTTCTAAACAACAGTTTCCCCTTCTTTGCAGGCAGATAACTCATAAAATTGTTACCCTGCATAACTCACAGATTGCTATAAAGATGACATGTGAAAATTCATGCCTGGGCGCCTGGGTGGCTCAGTTGGTTAAGCGACTGCCTTCGGCTCAGGTCATGATCCTGGAGTCCCAGGATCGAGTCCCACGTCGGGCTCCCTGATCAGCAGGGAGTCTGCTTCTCTCTCTGACCCTCCCCCCTCTCATGCTCTCTATCTCATTCTCTCTCTCAAATAAATAAATAAAATCTTTAAAAAAAAAAAAAAGAAAGAAAATTCATGCCTAATATGTAGGCCCAGCTGAACTGTTGGTTCCGTGGGAAGAGAAATGGTGGGTCTTAAATTAAGCATGTGGAGGTGCTTGTGAATCACAAAATCTTCACACAGCTGAAGGGCTGTTGTTATCATTTCTTCAACAAATAGCACTGAGAACATACCACTCACTCTGCACTGTGCTAGGTACTCTGGGGGATGCAAAGGATCAGGTGAGGTGCATTCCCCATCTTTGGGTAGAAAAGTGTAAGGCAACGAAACAAAAATGTCCTTAGCCTGTAAGTGTCGACAGCAGCAGAAACCACAATACCACGTTGTTTGTCAGGGATGCAGGAAATGATCCTCAGAAAGAGCTTTGGAGATGAGTACAGGGTGAGGTCCCAAGGGACTGAGGAGGAGTCTGGGGATGAGGTAGTCCCTCAGAGATTATCCAAGCCCTCATGACTCAAAGGTGGGCCAGCAACCAGCAACAGCATCATCTCCTGGGAGCTTGTCAGTGATGCAGACTCTCAGGCCCAGCCCAGATGGAGGAACTGGGCTTCAAGAATGTGTTTGAAAATACCAAAAGTGCCCACAGTGAGATTTTGCTTTGCACCCATTAGGATTGCTATTCTGAAAGTAGAAGAAAAGAGGAGAAGGAGAAGAGGAAGGGCAGGAAGAAGAGGAGGAGAAGGAAGAAAACAAGAGTTGGTGAGGATGTGGAGAAATTGGAGCCCTTGTGCACTGCTGGTGGGGATGCAAACTGATGCAACCCCTGTGGGAAACATAGAATTATCATATGATCCAGCAATTCCACTTCTGAGTTCGTTCCCAAAAGAATTGAAAACAGGGTCTCAAACAGATGTTTGCGCATCCGTGTTCATAGCAGCATTATTCACAATAACCAAAAGGTGAAACAACCCAGATGTTCACTGACAGGTCAGAAATAAACAAAATATGACATCTACGTACAACGGAATATTATTCGGCCTTAAAAAGGAATGACATTC
>NC_138374.1:6338107-6354982 GCF_054177405.1 Leptonychotes weddellii
CTCAGTCGGTTAAGCGACTGCCTTCGGCTCAGGTCATGATCCTGGAGTCCCGGGATCGAGTCCCGCATCGGGCTCCCTGCTCGGCGGGGAGTCTGCTTCTCCCTCTGCCCCTCCCCCCTGCCCCTCCCCCCTCTCATGTGCTCTCTCTCTCTCATTCTCTCTCTGTCAAATAATAAATAAAATCTTTAAAAAAAAAAAAAAAAAGGAATGACATTCTGGCACAGGCTAGAACATGGATGACCCTCGAGGCCACATTACACTGTGTGAAATAAGCCAGTCACAGAAGGACAAATATTGTAGATTCCACTTATATGAAGGACCCTAGAATAGTCAAATTCAGAGAGACAGAAAGTAGAGTGGTGCTGGCCAGAGGCAAGGGATAGGGGTCATGGAGGGTTGGGTTGAACGCATCCAGAGTTTCAGGTTTGCAGGATGAAAAGAGTTATGGATTTGGATCGTGGTGGTGGTTGCACGACAGTGTGAGTGTCCGTAATGCCACTAAAGCCTACACTGAAAAGTGGTAAATTTTAGTTATGGATACTTTACCAATCAAAAAAAAAGACATTCTATAAAAACAAATACCTAAAAGATCCCCAGTGCCAGATGTAAGGAGCTTGGAAGTTGCCACTCCATCCTCACAACCGGCAAAAAGATGAACAAACTGAATGATCCACAACTCTTCTCAGCTCTGTAAGAGAAGTGAGGTTATAGCGCAAACTGCTGCCCCCCAGAATTGGAGAGACAGACAGGTGGATGCAGAGAATCTCAACTGAATGTAGCAGAAACTGCCACAGAACCCAGGGCAGGTAGGGAAACAGGAACTGTCCTCGACAAACTGCCGGAGGCTCAGTGGGAACAAGACCCAGAGTTTAAAAGTTCAGAAGGGCCCAATCATAGGAAGGACCCCACACTTTCATGAGTTTTATGTCCAAGAGCTCTGTCAGGTTCTCACCGTAAATATCAGAGAAAAATCCCCTCGTGTTTCTGGTAGGGAGAGGGGAAAATGAAGTTTTTTGAAATATGCCAGAGCACTCTTAACAAGGCCTGCCTTCAGGAGAAACTAGCTAACCAGAACTTAAGTTGCTGGGGTTTATCAGAGGCGAACTGACCTAGAGGAAGGGAAATACTCAACTCCAGTCCATTCTAGACATCCTCGCTCACCTAAGCAAGGAGGAGAAAACGAACCAAGAAACACTGTGAAGTTCACAGCCCAGAAACACAGGCTCATTAAAGGGCCCTCCCCCCCCCCCACCACCACATTACTAAAGACCTATTTACAGCAATTCCTTTTACCCAGTACATCACATCAGAAATCAATTTAAAAATTATAAAGCATACTAAAAGACAAAAAACACAGTTTGAAGAGACAGAGCAAACGTTAAAACCAGACATGGCAGGGATTATCAGACAGAAAATTTAAAACAACTATGATTAATATACTAAGGGCCATAATGGATAAGGTAGACAGCATGCAAGAGCAGGTGGGCAATCTAAGCAGAGAGATGGAAATCCTAAAAAGAACCAAAAACAATGCTAGAGATCAAAAACACTGCAAGAGAAATGAAGAGTGCTTTTGATAGACTTAGTAGATTTAACATGGCTGAGAAAAGAATCCCTGATCTTGAGGCTATGACAACAGAAACTCCCAAAACTGAAAATCAAAGACAGAAAAAGACTGAAAACAGAACAGAATGATCCAAAACCTACAGGACAACTACAAAGGTGTAACACATACACAGTGGGAACAACAAAAGAAGAGAAAGAGAAAGGAACAGAAGGGATATTTGAAGCAATAATCACTGAGAATTTCCTCCAAATTAACAACAGACACCAAACCACAGATGCAGGAAGCTCAGAGAACACTGAGCAGGAAAAATGCCAAAAAACTTCACCTAGACATATCATTTTCAAATCACAGAAAATTGAATATAAAGAAAAGACCCCAAAAGAAACTAGGAGTAAGAAAACCTTGCCTATTGACAAGAAAAGTTAAGAATTGTATCCAGCATCTCCTCAGAACCATGCACGCCAGAAAGAATGGAGTGAAATATTTAAGTGAGAAATGAGAGAGAAAAAAAAACACCAACCTAGAATTCTGTACCCTCTGAAATTATCCTTCAAAAGTGAAGGAGAAATAAGACTTTTGCAGACAAACAAAAATTGAGGGAATACCTGCCTTGCAAGAAATGTTAGAAGAAGTTTTTTAGTGAGAAGGAAAATAATATATCAGAAACTCAGATCTACATTAAGAAAGGAAGAGCATCAAAAAAGGAATAAGTGAAAGTATAATTAAAATATATTTTCTTATTCTTGATTGACCTAACAAATAGCGGTTTGTTCAAAATAACGGTAGCAACAATGTATTCAATTATATATCCTTATGTATATATCTAATATATCTATTACCATATATCTACTATTTGGTAATCAAAAGGAAGCTGGAGTAGCTACAGTAATTTCAGGCAGAGAAGACTTCAAAGCAAGGAAAGTTATCAGGGATAACAAGAGCATTACATAATGATAAAGGAGTCAAATCTCCAGGACCTAACAATCCTTAATGTGTATGCTCCTAACAACAGAGCATCAAACTATGTGAGGCAAAAACAGATAGGACTGCAAGAAGAAATAGATTAATCCACTGTTATAGTTGGAGACTTCAACGCCCCTCTATCACAAATGAATAAATCCCACAGGTAGAAAATTAATAAAGACATAGTTGAACTCAACAACACCCTCAATCAACTGGATATAATAAATGTCTATTGAGGGGCGCCTGGGTGGCTCAGTCATTAAGCATCTGTCTTCGGCTCAGATCATGATCCCAGGATCCTGGGATCAAGTCCCACATCAGGCTCCCTGCACAGTGGGAAGCCTGCTTGTCCCTCTCCCACTCACACTGCTTGTGTTCCCTCTCTCGTTGTGTCTCTGTCAAATAAATAAATAAAATCTTTTTAAAAAATAAATAAAATAAAAAAATAAATGTCTATTGACTAGACTATTTCATTCAACAACAGCAGAATACATTTTCTTTTGGGGTTTTTTGTTTTTTTTTAAGAGAGAGAGAGCAAGAGCATGAGCAGCAGGGAGGGGCAGAGGGAGAGAGAGAGAGAGAGAATCTTAAGCAGGCTCCACATTCAGTGCAGAGCCTGACACAGGGCTCAATCTCATGACCCTGAGATCATGACCGAAGCCAAAATCAAGAGTTGAATGCTTAACTGACTGAGCCACCCAGGCACCCCCAGAATACACATTCTTCTCAAGCTCACATGGATGATTCCCACCAAGACAGATTGCATTCTGGGCCATGAAACACACTTTAACAAATTCAAATGTATAGAAATTATATAATACCTGCTCTCAGACTACAATTGGATCAAACTAGAAATCAATAACAGAATGACTGGAAAATCCCAAAATGCATGGAGATTTAAAAACATACTTATAAATAACACATGGGTCAAAAAAGAAATTTCAAGAGAAATTTAAAATAGTTTTAACTAGATAGAAATGAAAACACAACTAATCAATATTTGTGGAATGCAGGGAAAGCAGTACTTAGAGGGAAATTTATAGCATTGAATGCATATACTTTGGCAAGAAGAAAGATCTAAAATCAATCAAGCTTCTACCTAGGAAACTAGAAAAAGCAAATTAAACCCAAAGTAAGTAAAAGAAAAGAAATAATAAAAACTAGAGCAGAAATCAATGAAATTGAAAATAAGAAATCAATGGAGAAAATCAATGAAAACAAAAGCTTATTCTTTAAAAAAGATCAATATAATTGATAAGCCTTTAGCTAGGCTAACCAAGAAAAAAAATGACTAAGGACACAAATTACTAATATCAGAAATGAAAGAAGGGACATCACTACAGATTCCATGGACATTAAAAGGATGATAAAGAAATACTATTAACAACTCTATGCCCACAAATTTGATAACCTAGATGAAATGGACCAATTCCTTGAAAGACATAATCTGCCAAAACTCACATAAGAAGAAATAGGTAATCTGAATAGACCTATATCTATTAAAGACATTGAATCAGTAATTAAACTTCAGAAACAGAAACTACTAGGCCTAGATGGGTTCAGTGATGAATTCTATCAGTTAAGGAAGAAATTATACAAATACTCTACAATCTCTTTCAGAAGTTAGAAGCAGAGGGAATACTTTGTAGCTCATTCTGTGAGGCCAACATCATCCTAATACCAAATCAAAGACATAACAAAAGAAAACTACAGACCAATACCTCCCATGAATGTAGAAGCAAAAAAGTCCCCAAAAATATGTATTAGCAAATTAAGTCCAACAATATATAAGAAGAATTATATGTCTATACATTCAGTTATCAGCTGTGGAGTTACATATGTGCCGAAGCCTGGGGAGGAGGAGCCCAGATGATCAGACCTGGGCCAGCTGAGGAGCCAGAGAAGAGGGACCAATGAGGAGGTTCTGGAGGTGGGGCCAGGGCAGACACTGAGGGAGGTCCACCAGTCACTGAGACCCTGTTGGTGCCCAACCTCTGAAGGGTGCCACTCTGACCTTCCCACCTAGACTCCCCACCTTCAGCTCTACCTCTTTCTACTCAGACTGCCCTCATGGCAAAGCCAAGCCAGGGGAACCATGGAAAAAGCAGTGGGTGTGGCCTTGAGGACCTGGGTCTGCAGGCCAGCTCTGTCCTGGGCCATCTCGGAGCTAGAAATGTCAAGGCCAATGCCAAGGTCACACTCAAGTTGGTGCATATACCAAGATCCACCCAGGGTGGACCCCAGAATGGACATCTTCCCTCAGATTGCACAACAGGCTACGCAGGCTCCCTCGTGTGCGCTAACCCCTTGCGCTGTGGGGCCTGTGCCCACTCCTCTCGGACTCCCTCAGACACAGCCGCGTGCCCACAGTTCCTTGGTAAACAGAGGCAGGATGACCTATGCCCGAAAACAAGAATGTGGAGACAGGACAGAATGGGGCCCAGCCGGCCACAGAAGTTGTCCCACCCCAAGGCTCCATAAGCCCCACCCCACCAGCCTCTTCTCCCTTCCCACCAAAGCTTCCAGGGGCCCGGCTCCCATCTGACCCAAACCCCAAGACCCGGTGGCCCAGAGGCAGGAGGTGCCGATCAAAATCGCTATCACAGCTCATTTAGCCTAATTGTGAGTCTTCACAGAGAAGAGGGGGCGCTGAGGCGGGCGCTGACGTGCACAGTAAATCTTTTCTGCAGAAAGGGGAGAAGCTTCCCTTGGAAATTAAGGGACGGCTGTTGACAGGCCGGACCATCAGAACGCCAGCTGCCTAATGAAGCAATAAAGGCCTTTGTTCTCCCCACTCCTCGCTGCCCTGCTCTTACATGCACAATTATTACAAAAATCAAAGAGAGGAATGTTGCCTTGAGATATGATTTCCATATTGGTATGGATTTTATTATACAAGCCATACAATACGTGCTATTATCATTTTGATTATATGCGCCTTTCATTTGTACTATTGGACCATTATCTGCAGTACATTCATTACATTATAAGAAACTGGAACTCTATCCTTAAGATGAATTGTAAAAAAGGATTTCTATTTTTGCAGATTGATATTTCAGGGGAGAACATTAAACAGCAAACATTATTTGTAAAGTTTGGTGTTTTTTTTTTTTAATGTAAACTCTTAAAAGAAGGAAATAACCCTGATATTTCTAACAGACAGAAAAGCCCCAGGCTAGATGCAATAAATGATTGCAATTTAGAATGCGTGTACTATTAGGGAGTCCTGATTAAATTGTAAGTTCCTTGAGAGAAAGGAAGTCAAACAGATGAAGCTGGGGATTCAGCCTAGCTCCCGGGTGAGAGCAGATCTCGTTCTTGGAGAACAGAAAGATGCTCTGGCCTCCGGACCAGGAGGTCAGGTCCACAGAGAGCAAGGGAAGTTTCAGGGTGGGGTGGGGGAACGGTTATCCCCGAGTCTGGGTGGGACACTTGAGGTCACCAAGTCCATTTCTCCTGATGGAGACGCCCAGAAGAGGGGTCATCTTTTTTTTTTTTTTTTTTTAAGATTTTATTTATTTGACAGAGAGAGAGACAGCGAGAGAGGGAACACAAGCAGGGGGAGTAGAAGAGGGAGAAGCAGGCCTCCCGCCGAGCAGAGAGCCCGATGCGGGGCTCAATCCCAGGACCCCGGGATCATGACCTGAGCCGAAGGCAGACGCTTAACGACTGAGCCACCCAGGCGCCCCAGAAGAGGGGTCATCTTGCTGTGATACAGGAAAGCCAGGTGAGATTTCTTGGAGAGGCTCACATGCCCCCCAAGGTGCCCAGAGCATCGGCCAGAGAGGCACCAGAAGGAGCACTGGGGAAGGGAAGAAAGAGCTAGAGAGGAAAAGAGCCGTGTAAGATTGGTGCTGGCCCCTCACCCCATCAACCAGAAGTGAAACAGAGCCCAGCCTGGTGCTTCCAGCTGCAGGGGCCCAAGGCGGCTGCAATCCAGCCAGACTCAAGCTCAGACTGGGCTCTGCTGAAGTCTAGGAGCTGTGTGTCCCCGGGCAAAATCCTTTACCTCTCTGACTCTGTTTTCCCTATCGATAAAAAGCAGCTATGGGGCGCCTGGGTGGCTCAGTTGGTTAAGCAACTGACTTCAGCTCAGGTCATGATCCCAGGGTCCGGGGATCGAGCCCCACATCGGGCTCTCTGCTCAGCCAGAAGCCTGCTTCTTCCTCTCCCACTCCCCCTGCTTGTGTTCCCTCTCATGCTGTCTCTCTCTCTCTCTCCCTGTCAATTAAAAAAATAAATAAAATCTTTAAAAAAAAAAAAAAAAGCAGCTAATATCTAACTTGGTCAAGGGTTTGCTAGGATGATCCAATAAAGCTATAGGTTTGGAAAAGCCCCTTGAGAAGAATGCTGTTTACTACATTAATAATATAATTTATACACTATTACAAATATAATTACTCTTTCCATCTCAGCTTTGTCTAAACTGCAAGCACCATCCGTTATTCAGGGCCCAGCATGAATGCCACCTCCACCTTGGGGCCCTCCTTGATTGCCCAGCCAGAAGAGCCCTGCCCTCCTCCCCTACACATGGCACTTTCTTTCTCTTCAATCACTTCTCACTTCTGCCCTCGTCTTAGATCAGAATTTTCAAACTTCAGTCCATTGTGCATTAGTAGTGGGTCATGAAATCAATTTTGAGGGTAGCAACCAGCACTTACTCTTTTTCAATAAAATAGTCTAGAATAGAAAATAAAGCACATCACACAAAGTGAAAGTGAATATTGCTTCATGAATTTTTTTCCAGACAGTACATGAATGTGCGCTGGGTCACATGTAGTATGTTTCTTCTGAGGGGCACGGTTAAAAAGTTTGAAAGCCACCACATCAGAGTCTGAGCTCCCTGAGGGCAAAGCTCCTTCCTCGTCAGCTTTCTGTCCATCCAGGTAGCACAGGGCCCAGCCCCTGACTCACTCACGGCACAAGGCCCACACGTTTGTTGAATGAATCTTCATTACTATAGTTTCTATATTACTGAATAATGTACAGATTGGACCTGTGTGGGGTCAGGGAAAGTGCGCGATTACTGTCTCAGCTGATGGGAAGGTCCAGCTTTTTATGATCTGCTCTTGCACAGGCAATTAGAACTCTTTAGAAACAGTTTTTCCACGTGCATCAGGAATCACCCAAATACTCCCGCCTCATTAGCTGCACACCGGAGAGGATTAAACATTCTCCTCTTCTGTTGCTTACTGCAGCCCACTTGGCTATGGATGGGGCTGACTCAATCTTTAGAAGATCCTTTTATACACCGTTATATTGATTTTTAAAACATTTTTAGTCGACACAATGAAAAGCTCACCCAGGGGTCTTCCTTCAACTCTGAGTTGAAATCCATACCTTAACCCCTCACTGCCCGGATCCCACCTTGCCGTAGAGTGACTCTGGGGGCTGCTGGAGGATGAGACTTTACTCATGTGGTTCTGTAACCCCTTTTAGGATAAATATATTGATTTTTTTAATAAGCATTTTCATTTCCCCGTTCCCTCCAGCTTCCTAACTGCTTGACATGGAGCCTCTTGGGGTGTGTTGCATGTTGATCTTTACCTAATTTTAAAAAAAAACAAAAACAAAAAACTGATTTTAGAGCTCATAGCTCTTTATTTATGTGAACCTATGTCTCAAGTACAAGTTCATCAATTACTTTAATTCCCAGTAAATGTGGAACTGGGTTTCCAGTGGTGCCGGAAGGTTAATGCACCCTTTTACCTTGCTTTAAATCTTGATGGGGGTTGGAAGTAAAGGTTCTCACCCTTCCTCTGCTTTAGCCCACTGCCAGGCCCAGGGCCCAAGCCGGCATGGCTCCCTAATTCCCCAGGGAGGGCAGGCCAGCCTCAGGGGCAGTCAGGGAGAAGGCAGTGCTATGGAACCTCTTTACCTTTGGGACATCTTGTGCAGCTTCAACCTCTGCCCAGGGGCTCAGGACATCTGACAGCCTTGCATTTCGTGTCCCCAGCCCTCCAACCTGTGCAGATGGTGTTCTGCCCACACCATCTACATTGAGTGGTACATACCACCTGCCCGTCTCCTAGCCCTCCCCTGCTCTCCCGAGCCTACCTGACAACCTTCTCTGCCTCACCTGCACCTCCATTCCCTGGGCTGAAACCCAGAAATCTTAGACAGCTGGAGAGGGGGAAGACACTGCAGCGTGCAGAGGAGTGAAGCTGGAAGCCCCCAACCATCCTGTTACTGAGGGCCTACCACGTGCCCTGCTGCAGTGGGGCTGGAAGGCCTGGTCCCTGCCTCAAGGGTGAGATGGTCATGGGACCCCTGAGAGTAAGAGCAGTGTTCAGGCAGAGGTAAATACAGGACTCCAATGTAGGGTTTGGGGGGGCTTCTGGAGATGGTGACCCTGAGCTAAGGGTTGAAGGGGAGCACAGGATGGCAGGGGGATGCATCAGAGGCCTTTTAGACATTGCCAGTGGGATGCTGACTCAGACAGGAGGGTGCCAAGTCTGTGGAGTCAGGGCGGGGGGGTGAGTGGGAGGCTCGGTAGACCAGCTGGATCTCAGAAGAGATGGTTGGACCCTGGACTTGGGCTCATCTGCGTGGAGGAGGTCCTTCCAAGGGACTAAGCAGAGGAAGCTAGAAGAAGGATTCAGGGCAGAGGCACAAGGGGCCCAACTTTAAAGGGCCAGCCTGGGAGGGGAGCCTGGGAAGGGGCAGCCACAGAGGCGGGCAGCCTGGGGGAGGGAGGGCAGAAGCCAAGGAGAAGGAACACTAGAAGGCTGCAGGCCTGAAATGGCACAGAAGGGTCAAGGGACACAAGAATGGAAGAGTGCCCTTGGGTTCAGCAATTATGAGGCAAGAGCGGACATCATTCACAAATATCTCTCCCATTCAGCAGGTTATCTCTTCATTTTGTTGATTTCCTTCGCTGTGCAAAAGCTTTTTGGTGTAATATAGTCCCAGTTGTTGTTTTTGCTTTTGTTGCCCTTGCCCAGGGAGGCAGATCCATAAATCCTTTGCTAAGACTGATGTCAAGGAGCTTACTGCCCACGTTTTCTTTCAGGAGTTTTATAGTTTCAGGTCTCACATTTAGGTCTTCAATCCATTTTGAGTTTATTTTTGTGTATGATGTAAGAAACTGGTTCAGTTTCATTCTTCTGCATGTGGCCATCCAGTTTTCTCAACACCATTTGTTGAAGAGACTGTCTTTTCCCCATTGTATATCCTTGCCTCCTTCATTGTAGATTAATTGACCATATACCTGTGGGTTTATTTCTGGGCTCTCTATTCTGTTCCATTGATCGATGTGTCTGTTTTTGTGCTAGTACCATGCTCTTTTGATGACTACAGCTTTGTAGTATATCTTGAAATCCGGGATTGTGATTCCTCCAGTATTGTTCTTCTTTCTCAAGTTTGCTTTGGCTATTTGGACTCTTTTGTGGTTCCATACATATTTCAGCATTACCTGTTCTAGTTCCGTGAAAAATGCTGACAAGGATTGCATGGAATTAGATTGCTTTGGGTAGTGTGGACATTTTAACAATATTAATTCTTCCAGGTATGCCTGGGTGGCTCAGTTGTTAAGTGTCAGCCTTCGGCTCAGGTCATGATCCCAGGGTCCTGGGATTGAGCCCCGCATCGGGCTCCCTGCTCGGCGGGAAGCCTGCTTCTCCCTCTCCCACTCCCCCTGCTTGTGTTCTCTCTCTCGTTGTGTCTCTCTCTGTCAAATAAATAAATAAAATCTTTAAAAAAATATTAATTCTTCCAATCCATGAGCATAGCATGTTAATATCCAAAATATATAAATGACTCATACAACTCAACAATAAAAAAGCAAACAATCCAATTAAAAATGGGCAGAGGACCAGATTAGACATTCTTCCAAAGAAGACATACAGCATTTTTCACAGAACTAGAACAGATAATACTAAAATTTGTAAGGAAGGGCACGTGGCTGGCTCAGTCAGTTGAGCATCTGGCTTTTGGTTTCGGTTCAGGTCATGATCTCAGGGTCGTGGGATCGAGCCCCACATCAGGCTCTTTGCTCAGCAGGGAGTTGGCTTGAGATTCTCCACCACCACCCCCCCACTCACTCTCTATCTCTCTCTAAAACAAATAAATAAATCTTTTTAAAAAATTTTGTTTAGAACTAGAAAAGACTCCAAATAGCCAAAGCAATCTTGAGAAAGAAGAACAAAACTGGAGGAATCATAATCCCAGATTTCAAGATGTACTACAAAGCTGAAGTAATCAAAACAGTATGGTACTGGCACAAAACATGAAAAGATGCTGAATGTCACTCATCATCAGGGAAATGGAAATTAAAACCACAATGAGATAGCACCTTACACTGGCCAGAATAGCTAGTATCAAAAAGACAAAAAATATCAAGGTGAGGATGTGGAAAAAGGGAATCTTCATGCACTGTTTGGTGGGATTATAAATTGGTGCAGCCATTGTGGAACATAGTATGGGTGTTCTTCCAAAAATTAAAAACAGAATTACCATATGACCCAGCAATTACACTTCTGTGTATTTACCCTAAGAAAATGAAAACACTAATTCAGGAAGATATATGCACCCCTGTATTTATTACAGTGTTATTTGTAATAGCCAAGATATGGAAGCAACCTAGGTGTCAATGGATAGATGAGTGGATAAAGATGTGGTATATATACAATAGAATATTACTCAGCCCACAAAGAAGAATGAAATCTTGCCAACATGGATGGATCTAGAGGATATTATGTTAAGTGAAATAAGTCAGACAGAGAATAACAAATACTACATAATTTCACTTACATGTGGAATCCAAAAAATAAAACAAATGAACAAACAAACAAACAGAAACAAACTCATAAGTACAGAGAACACACTGGTGGTTGCCAGAGGGCTAAGGGGTGAGGGGATGGGTGAAATAGCTGAAGGGGAGTAAGAGGTACAAACTTCCAGAATTTAAATAAATAAGTCACAGGAATATAAAGCACAGCATAGGGAATGTGGTCAATAATATTGCAGTAGCTTTACATGATAACGGATGGTAACTACACTTATTGTGGGGAGCATGTCATAACGTACATAAATGTCAGATCAGTATGTTGACACCCGAAACTAATATAATGGTGTATGTCAACTATACTTCAATTTTTTAAAAATTAATTTAAAAAAGAGACAATCGTGACCCTTGACCAGAGTTATTTGACCAAAGCAAGGAGAGCAAAAGCCATGTTGTTGTGTTGGAGAGAAGATAGAAGCAATTCAAGCTGTTTCTAAGGGTGCATCAGGACAGCTGACTCTCAGGGCTCCCGGTCACCAATCATTGAACCCCCACTGAAAGGAAACTTGACCTGTGGTTTGCCCAAAAGATTGGCTGCTGCACCAGTCCCCTGGCTGGCCTGGGTCATCCTCACCCTCAGAACTCTGCCTTCTTGCCTTCATTCATTCGTTCACTCAACCAATATTTGGTCATTTCCACCCATGTGCCGGGCAGCAGGGAAGGGGACAGACACATTCATGCCTGTACAGAGCCCACGGGGTGTGGGGGCTGCCGCTGGGGACTAAAGCCAAGTCAACAGGACCATAGAGAGAACCCAGTGCTGTGACAGGGAGGCAGGCCATGGAAAAACAGGGGGCACCCACCTCCAACCCAGGGGGCTCAGAGGAAGCTCCCAGAAGACCAGGTGCATGAGCAAAGGTGGAAAGAGTGCATGTTGGCCAGGAGGGCATGGCTTTGGGGAGGGCTCAGGCAGCGTTTTGACATCCTAGGAGAAGTTCTGATGGCAGAGTGGGATGGAGAAGGTAGCTGTGATGAGGCTGGAGTGGGGAGCAAGGGTCTGGACCCGCTAAGGTTTGGATTTTGTCCTTAGAACATAAGGAACCAGCTAAGGGTTTTAAGATGCTAGGTGACATAGTCAAATGCACATTATTTAAATGTCATGTAGACCAGGGGTCAGCAAACTTGTTCTATGAAGGACCAGAGAGTAAATATTTTAGGCTTTATAGGCCAAGAGGCAAAATCAAGGTTATTATACATGGATATATATAACACGAAAAGAAACAAATTTCCACAAAATGTTTTATTGATGAATGTTTGGTATATTTTTGTAGCACGGGTCTACAACTGAGAAGAAAGGAATTCTTTTTGGGAGGATAGTGTTTTGCTAAACTGAGGTTCATAGCTAGCGTTCCCTATCATATTGATTGCATATGTTCATATGTGAAAATCATTCTCCGCTCCCACAGTAACAGGCAGTGGGCCCAGTGTTACAGCTCGGGCAGTGAAAGATGTGAGAAAGTCCTTGGCCCTCTAGGGAAGAAGGGCCCGTGAAGCTGCGATCCTGGGTCAGGGAAAGTCAGCCTGAGGAGGTGTCCAGGAAGGCTTCTCAGAGGAGGCAAGATTCAAGCAGAGGTTCAAGGTCAATGAGGACAGTGCAAGGCCAAGGTGGGCGGGGGGATTGGGGGTAGGCAGAGAGAAGGGACAGTCTGCTACCAGGTGCAGAGTAAGTTGGAGGTTGTAACTAGAGCACCAGGGGCTCATGAAGAAGGGACTGGCTCTACAGAGTTCACAGAGCAGGACGGGGACCCAGAGTCCCCCTAGGGCTGAAAAGCCTACCACCCTATTGTAAGCAGGGAAAGGGTCTGCTCAGATGGACTTCTTGGAAAGATCTCTGGGGTTCCAGGATGGAGCAGGACCTGAGGGGGCTGGGGTCAGGGTGCAGGAAAGGCTGTGCCCCGGTCCAGGTAAGCAGCTACAGTCTTAATGGCGACGGGCGGCCTCTGGCTGCAGAGGAGATATGTGCGCCCAAGGGAGAGAGCAATGCTGTCTAGGGTCTCGCAGCTCAGCGGGTCCCGGTGGACACCCAGCCACACAGGGCTGAAACTCAGAGGAGAGGACTGGACATGAGACACCCAGCTGGGGGCCGTAAGCAGAGAGGTGACCAGTGACCCCTCAGGAAAGGCACAGGGCGTGGAGGCAAGAGGGCCAAGGAAGGAGAGCTGGCCCTCAGAGAACAGGAGGAACCGGGAAGGGAGGTCAAGGAAGGAAAAGTTTGCCAGAGGAAGGAGCACCAGCAAGGGGCCCAGGCCCCACAAACAAAGGAGGTGCGCATGGTGCCCAGCACCCAGGAGCTGCGCGAGACGGTAATGTCTCCAGCGGGAGGGAGCGCACAGAATCACAACAGGGGGCAGACAACTATTTCCAGAAGCTTGCCTTTGAAAGTAAATTAAGATTCTGGTGTGTTGAAGGGCAGGTGTGGGCGCCGGCGATAAGCCAGGAGAGGAGGAAGAAAGATGGTGGAAGAGAGATGTGCCACACTTTTTTCTGTTTTTAAAAAAATTGATTGATTGACTGATTGATTGATTGATTTAGAGCAAGCAAGAGGGGGTGGGGCAGAGGGAGAGAGAGAATTTCAAGCTGACTCCAAGCTGAGCACGGAGCCCAACACGCGCTTGATCTCACAACCCTGAGATCACGACCTGAGCCAAAATCAAGAGTCAGACGCTTAACTGACTGGGCCCCCCAGGCGCCCCTGTGTGCCACACTTTTATGTTAGACCCTCATCTTATGCCAGATGCCCAAGTGATCTGCAACCTCAGCACGGCTGTATGAAGCTAAAGAACCAAATCTCATGAGATTTGTTTCTCCCAAGTAGCAAAGGAGTATGCCCTCCTTTTTTTGTTGTTTTTTTCTTTTTCTGAGACAGAGTAAATTTTAAAACTTCAAATGCCCCTCTTTTTGCTTTGGCCACCAGGAAGCTCAGCACTGAGTCTGTGGGACAAAGTAATAGTATGTGGAAGAATGAGGCCTGCAGATTAAATCTTCCCCGCCTTAGCCTTATCACACACTTCTGCCTGTAATTCTCTGTGGTCTCTAATTTCATTTTTTTATTTTTTAATTTGTGTCTATGTTCCATTGTTTCCTTCAAATCGGCTGCTTCAGATGTTCTGTGGAACAGGGCAATGTACCTGTAAGGGATTTTGTTTTTACAAGGACCCCTCCCAGAAACCCTGGTGGCCGGGGAGTGAGCCGAGGCCCTGAGCTTTCCAGGCTACTGCAAGGTGCACTGGGGACGGGGCTGTCTGAGCCCTGTTTGCGTCCCCATGACCCTCCCGCTCTCCTAGCCGAGCTGCTGTTCTTCTATTGCTGCTTACATGTTGCAGAGCAAAAAGAGGGAAAAAGCCAGCACGATTTCTAACTAATCTTCAGTAACAGATATAGGGTTTTTTCCCCCCACCTCTGGGAAGATTGTCAAATGAAACAATGTGGCTTTGAGCTTCTGACAGATGCTAATGAATTGTTGTTTACATTTTTGATTTACTGCCTAAACAAAGATAAGACATGCTCTTGAAAACACATTGAATGCACAATCCAAACACATCCATTAAATCTGTCACAATAAACATGACAGCTTTCTTCTAACCTAACAACTGGCATGCCTCATTTGCATATTAATGAGAAAACTGGGATCAGCCTGCACAAATTACTTATATCTCATGAAGGGGCTGCTCCTGATGACAGCGAAGCACTTGGGGGTGTAAATACACCAAGTTAATACCTTTGCTGTTTTGATGCCTTTCCCTGTTCATTGCTTGGGCAGCCCTGGAGTCCGGGATTGGTTACCTCAGGCAGCTCTGTGGGTCCAGGGATCGGTGATGAGCCTCAATGTGGGCTCAGAAAGAGCTGAATCCACCTCTAATTCTGTCAGCACTCCAGGGACATTTGCTGCATCTACTATGAGCGGGTCAGCGCTTTCCGACTGAGGTGCAAGTTTGACCATCAGTTGTATGAGGATGAACCAAAAGCAATATATTAAATGTTTATTGAGCACCAACTAGGTATGAGGAAGCTTCACCTGCATCATCACATTTAAACCTCACAGGAAGCTTTCACACAGAGTTGACGGAAGCAAAGGGGCACATACCCCCCGCTACCCTCCCTCACCGGCCATAGACATGACTAGTCAAGACCAGACCCCTCCAGCAGAGTGTCCAATCAAACTCCTAGTCCATCCACACAAGACTCCAGGAGGCTGCCACCATCTGCAGTGGTCTACACAGGCAATGAGACCCATCAGTATCAGCCTTCCAATGGGTATGACTACTGCCTTTAGAGAACTGAGGAAAGACGAAGCCAGAAAGGTTAGGGGCTTGCCCAGGTCACCCAGTTGGTAAGAAAAGTTGAGATTCAAGCCTGGATCCTCCAGCTGCCAGCCCCGTTCTCTCGTCACTGATGGTCCACGGTTTCCACAAGCACCTCACATTCCCACTCTCTACATGGCTCCTCCTGGCCCGTGCTCTCTGGTAGAAATTAAGTTGGTTATGACTGAGATATCAGCAACAAGATAACTCAAATTTAAGTGGCCGGGAAAGAGGATCCTTCCGGGGAGGGGAGTCCAGGTGCCAACACAACACCCTGCTGACTTTTTCAGTGTCACCACTGCTGAAAGTCTGCCCTCCCTGCACATCTCAGACAGACTTTGGTTTGCAACCTCAGTCTCAGTGACCTTGGGCAATTTACTTCATTACTCTGAGCCTAACCTGTAAAAGGGAAAAAACAGCTCACTTTCTACCACTGTTGTGAGCCTACAAGAGATCTTGTTCTAGAGGAGGGCCTGGTACATAGTACGTGCTCAATACCTAATGGCTAAAAAAATGCCAAACCATCAGAATCTACTGACAACAAGACCCCAGGTTACAAGGTGGAGCAGGCCAAAGGCATTCCATAAGAAAGGGATTCTCTGGGGCTACTGCCACTGGGCATTTAATTCCAGATTATTCTATCCATTTCATTTCACAAGGGGAAAAAATTATATTCCAATTAAACTAAGATGCAAATGGAAACATATCTAGTGCTGTTTCTCTTCCCCTTCATTAATTCTCTTTACCATTTCTTTTTTTTTTTTTTAAGATTTATTTATTCATTAGAGAGAGAGAGTGCGCATGCGAACAGGGGAGGGGCAGAGGGAAAGAATCCTAAGCAGAGAGCAGGGAGCCCAACACAGGGCTCGATCTCAGGACCCTGAGATCATGACCTGAGCCGAAATCAAGAGTCAGAAGCTCAACTGACTGAACCACCCAGGCGCCCCTTCTTTTAACTATGTCTTGAGGTTTGTGTACTAGACTCTGCACTGGGTGCAACATGTTATAGAAGGAAGCTCCTACGATGGACCCCAATGCCCCCCACCTCCTAGTTTTCACACCCTTTTTTTTTTTTTTAAAGATTTTATTTATTTATTTGAGAGAGAGAGAATGAGAGACAGAGAGCATGAGAGGGAGGAGGGTCAGAGGGAGAAGCAGACTCCCTGCCGAGCAGGGAGCCCGATGCGGGACTCGATCCCGGGACTCCAGGATCATGACCTGAGCCGAAGGCAGTCGCTTAACCAACTGAGCCACCCAGG
>NC_138374.1:6355482-6393005 GCF_054177405.1 Leptonychotes weddellii
AAAAAAAAAAAAACAGGTAAATGGATAAACAAAATGTGGTATATTTTCCTACAGTGGAATATTATGCAGCCATAAAAAAGATGAAATTCTGAAACATACTACATCGTGGAAAAACCTTGAGGACATTTATGCTGAGATAAACCAGACACAGAAGAACAATATTGCATAATTCCGCTTATATGAGGTCCCTAGAGGAGTCAACTTCATAGAGACGGAGAGTAGAATGGTGGTTGTCAGGGGCTAGGGACCAGAAATCGAGAGTTACTACTTAATGAGAACAGAGTTTCTGTTTGGGAGGACAAAGAGAGTTCTGAAAATGGATGGTGGTGATAGTTGCACAACAATGTGAATGTATTTAATGCCACTGAACTACCCACTCAAAGGCTTGAAATGCTAAATTTTATGTTATGTGTATTTTACCCAACCGTTTTTAAAGTCTTAAATTTCTTAGGGCACCTGGGTGGCTCAATTGGTTGAGCTTCCAAGTCTTGATTCAGCTCAGGTCATGATGTCAGAGTCGTGGGATCCAGTCCCTCACCCCCAAGTCGGACACCCCACTCAGGGGGAGTCTGCTTCCTCCTTCTCCCTCTCCGCCTGCCCGTCCCCCAGCTCCCTCGTGCACACTCTCTCTCTCAAATGAATAAATAAATTTATTTTTTTAAAGATTTATTTATTTATTTATTTATTTATTTGACAGAGAGAGACAGCTAGAGAGGGAACACAAGCAGGGGGAGTGGGAGAGGGAGAAGCAGGCTTCCCGCTGAGCAGGGAGCCCGATGCGGGGCTCGATCCCAGGACCCTGGGATCATGACCTGAGCTGAAGGCAGAAGCTTAACGACCAAGCCACCCAGGCACCCCTGAATAAATTTAAAAAAAAAAATTTTTTTAATGAAGTCTTGAACTTCTGGGGTTAATGTGAATATAAATCAAATAGTATATGTAAGGTGCTTGCCACAGAGTGTGGTCACACAATTAAAGCTTTTTTATAGTGGTGATTATTGTATGCATTAAGAGCCTACTACCTGCCTAGCACCATGTTAAATTCTGGGAACACAACAGTGAAGAAGACAGAGATGACCCCCCACCTTCACAGTGCTGGGGGAGGGCAAGGCCAGGTCAGTCCCAGAGCACAGGCAATGTGGCCTGGTCGGAAAGAAGCCAATACTGGTTAAGGGCTGGAAGCCTGTAGGAGGGGCCCCAAGTCAGCCTTCATGTCTGGGAAGGCTTCCTGCTGAGGCCTCAGCATGCATGGACCTGGGAGCACTGGGCAGACAACAAGCAGCTTGCTCAAGGGCCCCCAGTATGGTTTCAGATACGCAACTGTCACATGTGCATCCTTCTCACCCAGGGTCCCCAGCTCTGGCCCAGCTCCAAGGACACAGTAGGCTCTCCGAAGTGTTTCTCACCCTCTGTTTACTTCTCTGTTGCCCTCAGAGTTCTCAAGATTTCCATTTTCAAGTTCTAGCCTTGAAAAGCCAGATAAATATATAGATATACAAATATAACACACAGCAGCCATCGCAAACAAACTTCCTAACTCAGGACTCAGAATTTTCTGGGAGGAGAGCGAAGTGCCACCACTAGAAGGCCTGTCCCTGCCAACGGCCAGGCCCTCCTGGGCTCACACGGTGGGAGGAAGGATTAAAATTCCTAAAATTCCGTAGGAAGATGCTTCAAAGGGAAGCAGAGGAAGGAGAGCGCCCGGCCTAGGCTGGGTTGGACCCGGATGGGGGTGGGGGAGCAGAGAAGGCAGGGTTCCCTGGGGGTCCGTGCCTGTCCCGCATCCTCACTTCGCCAGTGATCCCTGAGGACGCCCCTGCCCGCGTGGCCAGCCCTCCTGGAGCCGCTGCGCCCCAGGATGCGGGAGTCAGGGAGCCAGGCCGGGAGGGTGCAGAGGGCCTCCTGCCACAGGGGGCGCTGTCCTCGCAGGGATGCGAGCAGCCCGAGGCTGCGGGCAGCCGGCCGCCCCCCCACCCTCACCCGGCCAGCCCGAGACCCGCGAGAGGCCTCCACCGAGGCTTACCTGAAACGGTGAACTCTCCCGTTTACCCACGACTATTTAAATCGAGTTTCCATAACTTCCCAATCCTGTTTCTTCACCACTGGAAGCTAGCTCAGAGAACATGGAGTTAGGAAGCAGCGCAGTGACTTAATATTCTCATTTGTGGGGTCACCCCCCCCAACCCGACACACACACACACACACACACACGCACACACACACGCCCTGCTTTTCCTGGGACTGAGGGGTTTCAATGGTAAAGCCAGGCCAGTCCTGGGCACACTGGGCCGGTTGGTCCCCCTGGATCACTCCCCACCTCCCCTGCACCCCCATTCCCAGCGGTAGCTACACCTGCTCTTCAGGGACTGAGGGAGTCTCTGGCCTCCCCTGTCACTCACCCTGCTGCTGAGAGCGCTCAGTCGGCCACCCTGTCTGAGCCCTCACCCTCCCGGGGACCTACCCGAGCTTCCCAAGTGCCGGCTGGGGGGCGGTGGGACCACAGGCGGGGCGGAGTGGTCATTCAGCAGGAACATTCCCATCCACAGATGTGGGCGCTCTGCAAGGGGCCCCTTACCCACATTTTCCCTCACGCCACTGGCCTTTGCATAAGCAGTGAGTGTTGGGTTTTTTTCCTGGTGATGCACTATTTGCAACTTAATATCAAAATAGAAAAGGTGGTGGGCAAGAAGTTTCTAGAAAACATGGTGCTTTCTGCCTTCCTGTTCTACCATCCTCCATTAGGTCTTGTTGATTGTGGTACAAGGGAAACAGTTCATTTCACATTCTCTTCGGGATTCTTAAAGCAGCTCCCCCACCCACCACATCCCCCAGAAACAACAGGCTGAGCCTCCGTCATATGCCCAGGGAGTCGGCCTCTCAGGGCCCGGAGACAACTTGTTTAAGGGGAGAAGGAGTAAGAAGGGGCAGATGCTGTTTTAGCAAGCGGACAGGAAATGAGTGTGGATTTCCTGCTGGAAACCTTTGCAGGCAAACGGAGCTAAACTCTCCCACTTTCAACGATCTCTTTCCCTTGCTTTCTCTTTCTGTCAATATGCTATTATCTTCAGTGACTCCTGCCCTCCCAAGAAAAATGAGGCAGGAAATAGACAATATAATGGGAAATATGGCAAATGCACGTTTCCTGTCAACAATATGCCTTACTAATAGATGGTCAGATGAGTATTTTATTAGAACAATGATTATGACAGCTACAGTATTTCCAGAGACAAACTAGGGCGGGTCTGAGTTAAAGGAACGTGGTGGGGCTTTGCCAAGAAACAGCATGGGTTTGGGGCTTTGCCGTGTATCTGGGAGCCAGAAAACCTACCTAATCTAATCTTAGATCTGGCTCTGATCGCTGTGTGGCCTTGAGCATGGATGCAGACACTCTGTCTCCTCCCTTTCTCGGTCTCTGGTCTGAGGTTGCTGACCCTCCAGAGGTGGGAAGATGGGGGAGCCCCAGGCAGGTGACCCTCGAGATGCTGAGGGTTCCAGAGGCTGCTGGGAGGGGCCGTCTCCCGCAGCCCGGCTGTTCTTCCTGGCTCTGACTCCTGGTTGCAGGGTGGCTGAGCTCTGCCACCACCAGACAGGTCCCCTGCCACAGTCCCGCCGAGCCGGGGCTCCACGCCCAGGCCCATGTCAGCCGCCCGCAGCCCACACAGAGGGATCCCAGCCAGGAGCACAGATGTCTTCAAGTGCGGTGGGAGGGGGATGTAAAGGGCAACGACTCTATGAAGATGCTTCCGTTTTGTGTGTGCTTCCTTTTCCATCCTTGGAGCACCCAGGGTGCCTCAGAAAGCAGCCAGCATTGAACCTAGGTTATGAAGGAGGTTGCAGAGGCATGATGATGAGGGACCCACTCACTCCCAGAGCTAAATTTGGAAACTGGGCCCTTGTGGAAGTACTTATCACCGTTGAAAACATCATTTGTATGATTTTTGATGAATGCCCCCACCCCTGTCACCCCTCGTGGGACGGTGCATTCCACGAGCACAGGAGCCGGCTTAGCTCGGCTCATCACTTTTCTCCAAGCCCATAGCAGCGCCTGGCACCTACTAAGTGCTCCATAGACATTTCCTGAATGAACGAATCCATGAATGCATGAATGAGATCACTGAGCATCAACCCTGGTGAGGTTACAGTTGGGAACAGAGTCTCCTATCATCTTACTCACAGAAGGGACGGAAATCTACCATGTATCCCCAACCTTAACACTCAGGGTATAATTGCCTTTCACCTCCCCAGAGGCAGGATAGGCCTCTTTCTCCAGCCTGGGGGTGGCTCACGTACCCAGAAATCAGTGATCTCTGTGTTTTCTTGCCTCTGGAATTAATGAGCTGTAGGGTCCTTTTGCCAGGGAGAGGTGGGAGAAGGTGGGGCAGACTGGTGGCTCGCTCTCTTCAGAATTTAGAAGAATGAGCAAAAGAAAATGACTGTGCCCGGGATTCAGAACTGTGAATTGAAATGAAGAATTTGTCTCATGAGTACAGAGCCAAGAAGAGAGCAAAGGGCAGAGAACTATTCAAGTCCGTGGGGATCTTAAATTTTCCTAATAGCAAATTTATTTAAAAGGCTTAATCATAAAGTGAGGATTGCCTATGCATGTTCAATTTCAAACTTCATCAGATTCTGAGACGATAAAGCCATCTTCATCAGGTTAGCAGAAATATAAAAATGAAAGAGGCAGGGAAGAGGGAGATGGTTTGAAGGTTTTATTAAAAAAAAGAAAAGAAAGAAAAAAAAAAGGCAGAAGTTTAATCTCCAGAGCAGAGTCTATAAATAGACCCAAAAAAACAGCAAGAAATGAGAATTGATAGTTAAGCAAAAACAAGAGTTAAGTTCTTAAAGAACAAAAAGATTTTGTACGGCAATCAACTATTTAATTTATGGAACCATTTCCAGATGAGTCAATGGAATGACCAGAATTGAGTGCCCGCGAACGGCGCTTGCCCCTTACTGACCACTTGTGTTCTATGAGGCAGCCCCCTGTGCCCGCACACCCCTGCCTGCATCCTTCTGAGATGCAGGGACCCCAATGCCCTTAGGGGAAGCCAATCCAATTCCTTTAACTGATTAACAAGGTCCTACTACATCCAAAGATGGACTAGGCTTTTAGGGCCCCCAAAAGTGAGCTAAAAAAAAAAAAAAAAGACAATGTATGTCCTTTAGGGATTTATTACCTGATAAAATGGAAGCAAGTACCCCCCAAATTGTAAATCATGGCAGGAGAATTACTCCATAAGAGATATACAAAGCTACATGCTTTCTTTTGAAGAGAAGGCAGTTTAATCTCAATCAGAAAGGCAATACAAAAAGAAAGTTAGAAAAATAGAGATCCCACAGAAGAAATTTTAAATAATCTGTAAACCACCAACTAGAGATAATCACTGTCTACCTTTTAACCTATTTCCTTCCAGCCTTTGTGCCTATATAAAAATATTTATGTTTTACAAATTGCCTCCATTGTTCGGACATTATACCACATTCAGGTTCCCATGCCAATGGATACTCTTTGAAAACACAATTTGTATACGATTGCATATTTCATAACGGGGACATGCTGTGATATATTGAGCCACGACACTCTTGATGAACATCTAGAGTCAAGATTCCACACTGTTTCCATTCAGGGAACATATAAGTATCACTGCAGCACATCGTCTTACGTAGGAGTCTCTGATGACATTTCCAGTGTTTTCCATAAAATAGATGCTTACAAGTGGACTTATTGGGTTTATGGAGAGAATTATAAAATCTTCTGATATATATGCCAAATTGGATTTCTGAATGATTGTATCAATTTAGACTCTACAGGGAATATAAGAGATTGTCTGCTTGCTGCCTGCTGGCCAAGTTTGGGTGCTATCATTGTTTTAGAATCTTGTACCGTGAAATTTTTAAAGTAGAAGAGGTTCTTCCCAATATGTGTAATCAGGAGTTCTCCTGGATAAGGAGGGTTCAAACTGGGAGGATATCGTGGTGGAGAGATGTGGAAATGGTGCTCTGGGTGGAAGACCCTCTGAGCAAAGGGTCAAGGGTGGAAATGAGGTTCACATTCCAAGAACAGTGGGTGTCCAGTGTGGCTGTGTAAGGAAGGGGTACAAGATGGACTGGACAAAAAAGCTGGACAAACAAGAAGGGACTTTAAAAAGGGCCATTGTAAGTGGGCAACTTGCGGTTTGCTCACAAATAATGGGAAGACATGGAAGTTTGGCAGGGCCATGCTGTGAATGGCACTTCAATCCGGAAGCTTCCTCTGGCCCGATGTGCTGGCGAGACAGGAGAGGAGGGGAGCCAACTGCATGGAGATCAGTCCTGAGCAGCTGCAGTGGTCCAGGGAGGAAGCGATGACAACCACGTCTTCGGGGATGGATAGCGACCAGGAGCATTAGTGTTCGTGCATGCTGACATAGCGGTAGATCGATGTGTGTGCTTTTTCTCTCTGCCACAAAGCTGTTAGCTCCCCAGGGTCAGGGATTGGGTCTCACTCTCTTTTATAGAGTTCCTAGCACCATGCACACCGGATACATTCCATACATCGTCACTGAATTGAAAATGATGGCTCCATCCGGTTTCATTCACTCAAGAAACACATAGAAACATCAGATGAGCCAGACACTGGACCTGGACCTCCAGAAGGAGATGGCATCTTGAGGCCAATAAATCTGCATCTGCCCCTTCTACCTTCGGCCCCATAGGCACAGGCACGAGCAGGGAGGTGGGGAGTGATTTGGCTGGCTGGCCTCTTGTAATGGTGACCATGGCCATTGGCGACCAATACATTCTTTCTCTGGGTAAAAGCCATAGTCAGAGGCAGTGACTCACATGGAGGTTTTGGTTCAGTATTTGTTGGTTGTTGGTCAAAGGGGGCCACTAACTGTCCTAAATGCAGGCAACATGCAAAGGGCCCTGAATTGTGGGGGTGATGGTGGAGAGCAGAAAGGAAGCTGGCTGGCACAGAAGGGAGCAGGAGAAGGTGGGAGGAGGGCGTGAGCTACAAAGAAGCAAAGGAAAGGGGCGCCTGGGGGGCTCGGTCGGTTAAGCGTCTGCCTTCAGCTCAGGTCATGATCTTGGGGTCCTGGGATCGAGCCCCGCGTTGGGCTCCCTGCTCGGTGGGGAGTCTGCTTCTCCCTCTCCCTCTGTGCCTCCCCCCTGCTTGTGCTCTCTCTCTCTCACTCTCTTTCAAATAAATAAATAAAATCTTAAAAAAAAAAAAAAAGCAAAGGAAAGAAGAGCAAGCAGTTGTGGAGTCAGGTGCAGGTGGACGTGGGGAGAATGTGCTGGAGACATGGAGGATGGACTAGCGGGAGGACAGCAGGCACATGAGGCATGAGCCTGCACAGGGAAGGGCCAAAATCAACTGGGGGGGCGGCTTTCAAAGGTTCCTAGGGAAGTCAAGAGGACCCAAAGCAGATCCCTTGCTTGAATTGCTTGAGGAAGTCACCAGCCTGTCGCCCCTGGTTGCCAGCTGGGCCGTGCCCACAGAGGAGTCATGCATTCTGGAGCAGCAACCCCACTGCATGGGCCTCGCCTCTTGGAGAGGCTCTTGGGAGCTTAACATGAACGCAGAGAGGTAGGACTGCCTTCCTCCTCTACTCTGGCTGGGTCCAATCCTGTGACCTATTTCTGAATCCACAGCACTGGACCCTTTTCAGATCACATCATTGTCTCCCATCGACACCGCCTGTCTAGTTGACAGGTTGATCGTGTGCGTTATCTCAGTGAGGCCAGCAATGCTGGCCTCATTTCCCAGATTAGGAGAGGTATACGACAAGATCCAAACCAGGCCCTCTTTCCATGCTCTTTCCATGCAACGCCCCACCTGCTGGAACCCAACCAAGATCTGATCTCTGAAGGAAAATGTTGCTTCAGTTCCAGTTTTCCCCAGAGGGGACCTTGTGAGATGTCAGAGGAGCAGTCCTATTCCCGGGGACTGGACTGGGACAGTGGGTGGCAGTGGCAAGAAGTCTTTGAAGAGAAAAAGGAGACATGCTGAATCCATGGAGTACAGTTGATGGAAAGTAAAGAACACATCATCGATATATGATAGAATCAACTCAGTGTCTCCAAACCTGAACATGTCAGCCCCCTTGGTCTTCCCCTCCAGCAAAGCCTCCTCCACAGCAGGAGCCCAAGCATCCTCCTTCCCCACCTTCACCTAATCACCCCCTGGCATGACTCCTCCCTCCCCCTGAACCCCTCTCAGTGTGCTCTCCTCATCCTACCCTGGTCCAGATTCTCATCATCTTTCCCGTCACTACAGCAAGCTCCCTGGTCAAGGGCCTCTCATTCTGATGGGGGCCCGAATCATATAGATTCCGGGAAAAGTTCAGATTCCTCCCTACCGCCTACCCACCACCAAGAGTCTACCATTTTTAATAAGGCAGGTAACTGACACTTGGAGAAATATTTCCCTGGTCTCCCCACTTTGAGTCACTTCTCCAGTAAAAACCCTGCAGGGACTCCTGTCCCCGAAAGGTGAAGTCGAGGCTACAGTACAAAGCCTACCAGGGCCCCATCTCCACCACTTCCTGCCAGCCCTAAGTTCTCAAGTTGCTCTGTCACGTCCCAGCCTGTCCTAGCCCCCGAGGATCCTCAATCCATGGGTGTCCATGTAGGTCTCAGTTCAACGGCAGCTCCTGAGAACGCCTTCCCAGACTAGCCACCCCACCGATGAAGACGCCCACTCCCTATGCCTTCCCCCTGTGTGGTCCTCCCTGTGGGCATGGTTGGAGTCTGTCCAGAAGAGCATCCCAGTCACCTGCTGGGCTGTCCTGGGCCCGCGGGCTCGGTCTGGACTCAGCACGTTGAACAAGCATCTCAGGTGATTCTGTTGGAAACTCAAGTTTAAGAATCACTGCACTTTGCCCTTAAAAGCAGGACCCTGTCTTAATAATTAGAAGAGCTAGCATGTATTGAGTATCTACTATGTGCTGAACATTGTACTGAGCACTTTACACAAATGAGTTTCTCTAATCCTCACAACAGCAATTGATTGCCCTTCATTTATAGGTGAGGAAACTGACCCAAGTCAACCACTTGAGTAAAGTCACCCCATCACTGTGTCACATCCCAACAGGGCAGATAGCACTCAAAGAGGTCATGTCAGGAGAGTTATAAGGGGCAGTTCACAAAAGTGAAGGCAAAATTTAAGGGAACCAACAAGAGATGGTACAGTCTCTCAGGCTAGTGACGGCACCGTGCCCTGACCAACCTTAGGCCTGAAGGAAAGAGGGAAAAGCCTCTGGGACCCACAGTGGGGTAGTTATATGCAGAAAGCCTCTGGAAAGCAACTTTAGCCTACAGTGTGTGGGGGTGGGGGGTGCAACCAGAAAGGAAGGAGCTGAAGAACCTTCCCCCACTCTCCTCCCATGTCACCTCTGGTCAGTGCCTCCCGTAGGCTCAGGTTGACCAGAAGCCAGAGGGCAAGAATGCCCACGAATGTGGGCCATACAGACCAGCGCCCCAGGGCACAGAGCAGAGTACAGTGGGGCAGAGTGGGTCTGGAGAGCCATCTGGAAGGTCCAGCACAATCCCACAGCCAGCAAGTGGCAGTCAGAGCTGGACTGACATCCATATCCTTCATCACTGCCCTGCTCCATCCTGGTGACTCCAGGAGAATGTGGTGCCTGGGATTCCATAGGGTCTCAGTGACCATTCGTCATTTGATTGAATGAATGAATGAATTCCTGAATTGCTAAGTGGGGTGCATCTGGATATTGGAATCAAACCTGGGGATGAAGCTTCACCACTTAGGACTGTGTGGCTTCATGTCTCTGAGCCTCAGTCTCCTCATCTGTGATTTACAGGTAATGCTACCACCTCCCTTAGAGCCCTGGTGTGAGAAGCATGCGAACTAATGCATACAAAGCACCAGACACTGAGCATCAATAAATGCTAACAATAGTTATTATTAGTGATATAATACATAATTGAATGCAGACATTGTGTTAGGGTGATCTAGACTTAGCCTGGTCGTTTGCTCTACTCATCTGATATTTGACAGAGGGGCGGTGGGGAGAGAGAGGGAAGAGGGGTAAATAGAAAGATTCCCCCCCAGTGTCAAGGGCTGGCCAACCCCTGTGTTTTGTTCTATGTATGAAGAGCCCCCTCTAACTTCGTTAGTCATAAGCGCGGCATCAAGCAATAAGTTAATTTCTAACTGTGGCACTTGATAAATTTTCCATTTACCTCATTAGTTTTTACAGCCTGCAATATTGGTGAGAACACTTCCAATTAACCATATGGGAAGCTTCAGTATGGAATCACAACAGTTTTTTTAAATGTGTTATTTAACCAAATAAGAATCACAGCCCCCAGAAATAAAGATGCTTGGTACCAGCACTGGAGTCCCAGGGAAGAGGCTTCCAGAAGGCCTGTCAGTTGGGGTCCCAAGTTGAGGGACTTACCTAGAGGGGAGAGGTCTGAGATGGGTGCTCCCCCTCCCGTTCCCTGAGCTGGGTGCTCCCTCTCCCGTTCCCTGAGCTGGTGCTCCTCCTCCCGTTCCCTCAGGGCCTCCGGGAAGGAACCAGTAAGGGAACTCAGAGGCCTGGCATTGAGGTCAGACTGAAACTGCATGTCAGGGGACTCCATTCCAAAACCTAACCAAGAGCTATAGAAGCTCCTCTTTGGTTTAGTTAGTAAGCATGTCTCAACTTCTCATCTTATGTGATGATCACGGAAGTCTGTGCAATGGGAAGTGAGCTCCCTGTTTCATCGCTGGTGACACCAAGAACCAGAGGGATTCCAGGGCTGCCAGGATCGCATGGAAGTCCACGGTCAAGCCAGGGCTCAGTCCAGGCCTTGCAAAGCTGACTCCTCTCACTGCATCAAGGAACGTAGGACAGGTACAGACTGGGAGATCTGCCCCATTCCTCATGCTTTCCCAGGGACTGTGCTTCCTGCAAATTCTCTGGTATTAACTCCCCAGGCCCCAGACGGAGTTGATGGTGAAGGCTGGGCCATGAGACATCTCAGTCCCCCGACGCCATGAGCGGTCCAAGCTGTGGGCTTAGGACCAACGTGCATCCCCAGGAGTCTTCATCCTGGACTGAGAAAAGAGGATCTGGAATTCTGTACTTGGGCTAAGCTGGAGAGGCCAGCCTGGAGGTGATGGCAGCTTCATTCTTGACCACGAAAGAGAACGCAGTAACGGTTGGCATAGCCACCATGCAGGGGCCAACAGGTATGGGTGGACGGTGGGGAGAGAGAAAAAGAGAAAACTGTTGGCACCCTGATGACGCCCAGGATCTAGACATCCCTGAGACCAGCTCTGCCCCAGCGTGTCTCAGGTTTACCTCTGCCAACGCTGTGGACACCTTCCCCTGCAAGTGAGCAACAGATTCGGGTTTCTGAACTCTGTTGTTGTCGGCTGTGGGTGGAGTGGTCAGTGGGACTCCAAGCTGAAAGACTCCGGTTCTGGCTCAGATTCAGCGGCAACCCAAAGGCTGCTTCAGCTGCAGGAATTGAATCTGCTCAAGTCCACGTGGCTTTAAGAATTGGGACCTTTCTTATCCCCAGGACGAGACAGCCAGTAGGAGGTGAGGTGCAGACTGGTCCATGGCTCAGAAGGCACATGGGCTCTCCATCTTTCTGCCCTCCCATCCTCAATGTGGTGAAAGGGTCACTGCTGTTTGCTCTTGGACCCATTCCCTGCTCTGCTTGCATTTCAGGGAACTGTAATTCCCAGGATTCTGGGACGGTCTGGCCAATGGAAGGTCCTGATGGAGGGTTGGAGGGCAGGTGGAGGAGCAAAGTCAGGGCATTTCTCTTCCTCTCTGTGTGCATTCCAGTGCATCCCTAGCAGTGATTGACACTCTGTTGTGTTCAAACCCCACCCCAGACAACTTTCCCCTTCTCGTCCTCCCCATCCCCCCTGTCCTTCCAAGAGGCTTTTGACATAATTCTAGATCCCAAGTCCAACTTCTGGGCTCTCATAACACCCCTTTCTCTTCCATCCTTCCAGTCCTAGGAGTGTTAACACCATTCTGCAATTGCTAACCTCTGGGGTGAGGATGGGGTTGAGGAGTGCCTCATCATTGCCTTTGGCCTGTCAGCAGTTCCATCACCTATGAAAGCAATCCCTGCATTAATTTTCCCTGTTTTAAACACATAGAGTGGCTCTTGTTCCCTGGCTAGACCCCAGCTAAAATAATGGTCATCCTCGAGTTTTGCTTTTATGGTTACAAGACAGCTGCTGCAGCTCCAGCCATCACATCCTTTACCCCAGCCATGTCAAAAGTCAAAAAGAAAGACAATTTCTCCTTGTTTGCTTCTTCTTTACCAGGCAGGTAAGCCATTCCCAGAACTGGGCAGAATTGAGTCAATGCCCACACTCTAGCTGGAAGAGAGTTTGGGAAATTGAGTAATCCAGCTTTTTTAACCCCTCTAATGTGAGATGGGCTCTTCAAGCAAGAAAAGGGGAGCTGGGCAATGGCTGCTGAGTGAGCAACCAACCATGTCTACCACACTTACCTGGCATGTGACTGTGGCCAAGTCACTTCCTCTCTCTGGGCCTCAGTTTCCTCATCTGAAAAATGGGGGAGTTGGGTGATCAACAGTGTCCATATTCTTTAGAGCCCTTGTGTTTCAAGGATGTGCCTTAGGGGCCACAGTGGGGCCACTGCCGGGGACAGGGAAGTGAGGACTGGGCAGGTGTGACTATTCCCCCCCACTTCAACAAAAACAGCCTCATTTGATCTTGGTAAAAAATGAAAAAAATCTACTGGGTTCGCCGATTTCTCATGTCCCTTGCAGCTCTCTCAAGGACCTGGATTCAAAGTTATAGATCAATTTATAAAAACGAGAAAATAACCAGGATGATGTTCTTGCTAAGGATGATTCATTAGCTCTGGGGGTTATTCATAATAAACTTTGGAGGTTGATTAAGCTCCTCGGCTTTTTGCCAACCATTAACCAATCCGCATGATGTTGCCGACTCTGTGCCGTGGAGCAGAAGACATTCTCCCTGAGATATTCTTGACTCCCTCTGTTCTCTTCAATTATGAGAAGGCAAGCCCCTTACATATAGACAATTATTTAAAACTATTTATCTTGCACAGAGGAATTGATCTTTGCAAGTCTTTCTCGCCAGCCTTGACACTGACGAATCGCCTCGGAGATGGTCTCAGAAAGGGAAGACATGCCCCAAATAGATGGCTCTTCTCATCTTAATTTTTCCCCGGAGGGTCCTCTCCGTTTGGAACCTTCCTTAGCGCCCTTGGTGCATTTAACTCTGTGTCTGCCATACCACAGACAGCACCCACTTTCCTTCTGTTGCCAAAGGCCTCTTACGGGTCAGAGGTTCAAAGGCATGGGCAGGGAAGACAGGGAAAGCCTGAGAAACCTCCAGACTTTTGCCCAGGCTTCATCCTCCACTGAGAGGAACCACCACCACCACCAAGTATCCTCAAGGACTGTATTACTCTGTAACCTGCACGATCAGAAAACAATTCTAGCCCCTCAATCTGTGTACGCTTTCACACTCTCTCTCTTGCCTAGGTCTGTGGGCTCCCTGAGGCTGTTCTGTTCTGTTAGCACCCACTTTACAGATGAAGAACCTAAGGCCCAGAGAGGCTAAATGCTTAAGTGTCTCGCCCAGCGTCACGCAGGTAATAAATGGCAAGGTCAACGCTTGAACTCAACTCTGGCGATTCTGAGTCCAGTGCCCACACGAGGACAGACACACGGGAAATGCTCAGTATATCCCACTTCCTCCTCTACTCTTCCTCGCTCCCCGTGGCTCTGGGTCGCCTCCGTGGTTTTAATGGAGATGGCACAGGTGGGCCAAGGGGTCCCAGCCTTCTTGCAGATCTCTGAGAATTTGCTGGATCCTGTGTTACATGCCAACTTTTCTTTTTCAGTAACTCGTGTGAAACGGAAGTCCATTCTGTCTTAGGCTGCTCAGGCTGCTGTAACAAAGTACCATAGACTAGGTGGCTTATTAACAGCAGAAATCCACTTCACTCCATTCTGGAGGCTGGGAATCCGAGATCAAGGTGCCAACATGGTCAAGTTCAGATGGAAGCCCTCAGGCGTGCAGATGGCTGACTTCTTGTATCCTCCCACGGTGGAAACAACAGTGAAAAACAAGCTCTGTTCTTATGAGGGCACTAATCCCATGACCTCATCACCTCCCAAAGGCCCCTCCTCCTAACACTATTCTATTGGAGGTTAGGTTTCAACATATGGATCTGGGGAAGCACAAACGTTTAGCCCATAACACAGTTTTATTATGAAATATTCAAATAAAAAAAGAGATAAAATAATACCACTAATAATAATACAAATAATGCAACTCAAGTCCTTAAGGAACTCACCTCTGATTCCAGGCTCCTCCCCAAAGTCACTACTAGCATTTTGTACCATGGATCCTTCCAGATCTACTTCTGTACGTTTATGAATCTGTGCATATAAAAATAGCATACAAAGAAATATGCATTTGAGGCTTTTTAATTGCTGGGATTTTATTACTTAAGTGGTATCATCCCATACACATTCTTCTGCAATTTGCTTCACAGAATGTTCCAAATCAGTATGTACTCATTGGCCTCCTTTGTCATTTTTCTGCAGCTGATAGTCCAATAGTTAGTATGGACGTGTTGTGGTTTGTGTAACTAGTCCCTTATTGATGGACAGAGGGATTTTTCCAGCGTCTCACTATTAATAACAGTGCTGCAATGGGCATCCTTGTCTTGGCTTCTTGCACATGAATGAATATTTCTCTGGAGAAAAAAGTGAGCCTCACTGGAGGAAAAAATAAACCGTAAACTAGGTTAAAAGAGAAGCCCATTGGGAGGCAGTATTTGCAACACATAGGACCAAGTATCTGTAATCCGATTATATGAAGAAGTGCCTTGATTTCATACTAAAAAGACCAACAACCCAGTAGAAAAATGGGTGAAGAATACAAAGAGCAATTCACAGAAGAAACAACAAACGGCCGATATGCATAAGAAAGGTTGCTGTACCTCCCGAGGAGTCAGGAAACAGCACAGTAAGCGACAGTAAGATAGCTTTTCTAACTCACCAGATTGGCCCAAGTTTTTAGTTGGGCAAGGTCAGTGACTGGCAGGGATTTGGGGGGAGGGGTACTGTCGCACACCCTCAGAAGCATCGTTTACACTTTCCAACGTGCCTACCCGCCCACCCTGCCCCTGCGATGTCGAAGGTCAAAGGCAGGCCCACAGGGGCCTGGAAGGGAGTTGGCAGGAGCCGCGTGCTCGGTGGAACAGGCCAGGGTGACAGTGACCCAAGGGTTCCTCCGCCGTCCCTGGCCACAGAGAGCAGAGCAGCATTTTTCTACCCCGCGCTTGATCCCTAGGCCCTTGAGCAAATGCTCACGGTTCCCAGTGGGGGCAACAATACTACGGGCTGGGAGAGGCATTCCCTGGGGGGGAGGAGGTGGTTCTGAAGACCACGGACACAGTGAGCATTCCTGCACGTGCTTGGTTTACCCCGAAACACCGCAGTCCGGCACGGATGACGGGACTGGGTCCAGAGCAGCCTCGGTGTGTTTCCCCAGTCCGAGCAGGGCTCCCTGCTCCTCCTACACATCTGCAATCTCCCCGTGTCTCTGGGCAGTTTCCCGGGGATGAAATGCATCCCTGCAGTGGGCCTGACATCACACCCTACCACCACGCACAGATGTGGCCTTGGTCTAACACCCCACCTGGCTCCCCAAGACTCCGCCCCTTACAAAGGACTTGGGCCCAAAAGGCATGGGCTTCAGCTGGCTCTGCCACCAGATCATTGTCCTCGGACCTTCAGCTCCTCCCCTTGCCAAATCGCTGGAGGATGGCAGTCCGGCCCAGGGCCCATGCAACAGTCTTGAAAACCCCATCTTGTCCCACTTGAGTCACATCAAGCCTTCGAAAAGCCATTTAGGGGCTTGGTTTATGAACTTGAAATAATTCGGTGACAGTGACTCAGGGAACAGAGGTAAGAGCCAGCCTTGCTATTTCTAAATGTTACAGGCCTTTCCAGTAGGACGGGCAAAGATAAAAGGCAGCTCTGGTCATAAAGTCCACTTATGTGAGTGGAATGACAACCCATAAAGTCGAACATGAATAAACAGCCTGAAGCTTAGCAGGGCTGCAGCTCTCCAGCTATGAGGGCCTTGGGGTGCAGAATGGACAGACACAGGACTCGAGAAAAGTTCTTTCCTGGGTCCCCAGGACTAGCCTGGGGACTCCCCGACATGCCCAGCCCACTTGTTCCGATGCTCCCACAGCCCCGCTCCCTCCCAGACACTCCCTTCCCCCACCCCCCCGACCAGGAGGCCAGAAATCTGGGCTTCAGATGTATCCTCACTGCCAATATTAGGTTCTCTGCAAAAATAGAGTGATCTGAACGATCCCTGTAAATATTTCCTATTTTTAATAACATGGTATCAATTTGCAAACGGAGTAATGATTATGGAAATTATGTTTAATATACTTTACTAGAGCCAAGGAAGAACAATTTAATTGAAAGAGCTGCTTTGAACCATATTTAACCTCAGATGTACTAAATGGAGTGTCTCAGAGATAACTTATGGTTTTTAATTTAATGTAAACTATTCCGTGCATAAGCACTGTGTTTTTGCCACTCTGATAACGACTGGTTTGGGTTTAGGAACTAGTTTTCCCATCATCTCGTTCCTCCCACGAACACTCTGGTGAATGATAAACCCCACCAGGAGGTTTTCCCACATAGAATCTGAAAGAAAGGGGCCTGCAGGCCAGGCAGACACATCTCACAACTGAAGAGGATCCCCTGGTTTTGAGAAGGGCCCATATTTCACTGCCCAGGCTGATGTGGTGCCTGGCTGGCTCCTTCGCCGTGCTGATTAATGGATTCCAGCCACCGTACCAGCACTTTAAATGAAGTTTCGTGCTCACCAAGATTAATTGCCGAATGAAAAATATTGAAACTTTATTATTCACATAATTCATTTGAGGGGATGATCCCAGGAAAATGTAGTATGTGGTTGAAGTTCATCATTTGACAGTAATCGAAGGGAAGGAAGATGGAGAGAAGCAGGTGCTGGGCGGTCACAGCCCCACCGCCTATGTTGCCGGGGGGACAGGTGAGCCATGCCAACTGGTGCCAGTGTGTTTAAGAAAGCTGCTCATTGGGGGCGCCTGGGTGGCTCAGATGGTGGGGTGTCTGCCTTCGGTTCAGGTCATGATCTCCGGGTCCTGGGATCGAGTCCTGCGTCCAGTGGGGAGTCTGCTTCTCCCTCTCCCCCTCGCTCGTGCTCTCTCTCTCTCTCTCTCAAGTGAATAAATAAAATCTTTTAAAAAAGAGAGAGAGGGGCGCCTGGGTGGCTCAGTCGTTAAGCGTCTGCCTTCGGCTCAGGTCATGGTCTCCAGGTCCTGGGATCGAGCCCCACATCAGGCTCCCTGCTCAGCAGGGAGTCTGCTTCTCCCTCTCCCTCTGCCTCTCCCCACTGCTCCTACTCTCTCTCTCTCTCTCTGTATCTCTCTGTCTCAAATGAATAAATTAAAAAAAAAAATTCTTTAAAAAAAAAAAGAGAGAGAGAGAGAAAGCAAGCTGCTTACTCAGACCATCATATGGTCGATCAACACTTGCTTCTTGGGTCTTTCCCCAGCACAGGCTGTGACAATCCTCTGGTGGCCAGCCTGCTGCCCTGTTTTAGTTTACTCATATCTCTTCTCTTGTCTATCTGTGTTGGCTTGTCAGAGTGGGGCCTTTATTGTCTTTTTGCCACCTGGGCATCTATTGCCCTTATTTGGGTAAGACGGCCAAGTTCGCCTTGTGAAGCTGTGGGCTCTGCGCTGAGCTGGGACTCGTGGGGGAGAGAGCCTGTGAGCAGGTGTGAGCCAGCTAGACTGCCTTCTTCCGGTCACGGTGGTTTGCTCAGAATGGACGCACGACCGCATCGGGGCCAACGCCGGGCCGTGAGTCTTTCCCCGGGAAGGCTGGGACCTAAGCTGACCCTTTTCCTCTCCACGGTGAAGGCTGAGCATGAAGGAGCCTCGAGCAGCAGAGGCCCTCGTACCAGCACCGTGGGGGACCCCCACCTGAGACGTGGGAGAGGCCGGGTCCTGGTGACCTCACCTGGGCCCAAAGCTAGTTCTACTTCTGCACCCTGGACTTCTCAGTCTTGTGAGCCTTTAGTCTGTCTTTGCTTAAGCCAGACTGAGTGAAGTTTTCTCTCCGGGAACCTCGGTCTGGAGTGAAGTAACAGAAGGACAAAAAAATGTCAGCCAGAGGGCATTCATTCCAGTGGCTTCTGACAAGGTAAGGGTTAATTCCAGCCCCCTAGAGTCCTGGAACTGCCCTGTTACTGTCTGTGTCTGTTCTTAAACCTCCCTTCAATAATTTATGCTACTTGATAGCCTGTCAATAAATTCGGTTTCCGCTTAAGTTAGCTGGGTGCCAGCTTCGGGTGCTGGCAGCTAGTGGTGCCCGATACAACACGGAGGGGGTCATTAGGGACAGTCCCCTGTCTCAGGCTGCAGGTGCGCCGGGGCCTCAGACACCTGGGATCCATCTGCAGACCAGGATCTGCATGCATCGCTGTGGACAGAGCTCAAAGACAGCCAGCTGGGTGAAAAAATCATGTTGCCGAATGGTAGCATTGAGGAGCATATTAAAAACAACACAAAACACTATAAATTGTTTACAGATGCATGTACATGTAATAAGATTCCTAAAACTGAATGGGAAAGAGGCACACCAAATTCATGTCAGTGGTTCCCTTGGAGTCGGGGGGAGGTATACTAAGAAGATGCCTCTCTGAATTTTTGGACTAATAAATCATAAAATGAAATGAAAGCCGTCCTAGTACTCAGGAGCAGAAGCAGTTGGCTGAGATCCTGGGGGGGCCCCTGGGGGACGGGGTAGGATACAGAGAGAGACCCCGGCGTCCGGCAGGTCACAGCACAAGGACTGAGGGGCAGGACAGCGCAAAGCCAGAAGGCAGAATGTGCGCTTGTCATCCAGGAGGACGGAGAACATGGAAGAGCCGGTAGAAAAGATGACCACTCATGGCTAGAGGGTGAGCACGGCGAGGGGCAAGACTCCAGGACGGTGTGGTCATGGTCTGAAGGACACCTCATGTCTGGACATGCAGATCGGTTTGCAGAAGGATACACCAAAGTGCCTGGAAACACACACCTTACTCTCTAGTCTTGTTTTAACCTTGCACGTTTTAAAAATAAAAGCCAGGGAAAACTAAAAAAAAAAAAAGTGAACAAGACTGAAAAAGACAAAGAGGAAAATGACCGCCCATAATCTCATCATGCAGATATAAATAACCACTTGGAACATTTTAATGAGGCTCCTCCTGTCTTGGCTACAAAAGATAAATATTCTGGGGCGCCAGGCTGGCTCAGCCGGTGGGGTGTGTGAGTCTTGGTCTCGGGGTTGTAGGTTCGAGCCCCGCGTTGGGTGTAGAGATTACTTCAAAATAAAATCTTAAAAAAAAAAGATAGATATTCTCCCTGAGTCAGGAAGCAGCATAAACAGAAAGCGTTTTACACGAAGTTGGTGGGTTACCCTTTGTGCAGTGGTTTTTCCTTTGGAAACAGGTTTGTGGCCATGAAGGACACAAAAGATACAAGAGCAAACACTTGGTCATGTTTACTATGGGTAGGCCCTGCCTTATATATGCTAATCCATTCAATCCTCACAACCCTACAAGTAGGTTGCTATTATGAAATCCCATTTTTCAGATAAGAAAACTGAGGCCCGGAGAGATGACATGGCCCGTCCAAGGTCACACGACTGATGCATATATCTGGGTTTCTAAACTGCGAAGTCTGGCTCCAGGGGACTTTCCCGTGATCACCCATAGCATCGCCTCTCAGGGAAGCTGACGTCTGCGGAAAAGTCACAACGTGTGGCCCACGCTTCTCCATCTGCACGAGGGAGGTGGGTCAGCACTGTGAGCCCACCCTACAGGTGAGGCTCAGAGCTCAGCTCCCACTGCTGACGGGGCAGGTCTGGACGACTGCAGACCCCAGCCTTTCCCTCTGCCTGACCAAGGGGCCCTCCCTCTGTCCGCCCCATTCAGCAGGCTCCTTACTGTCACTTGAGGAATTTCCCACGCTGAGCCCGGCAGCCAGAGAACACTTTATTTCTTTTCACAAGGCTCCTTGGCAGCAGCCAGCACAGAGGGTGACATAGACCCCTTCATTCCAGCCCTCCTCATGCCAGCAAGTTCATCTGACCGCAACTTTGTGCATCCAACCAGTGAATAATAAATTTAATAATTAAAGAATAATTAATTACACCTGAAACTTCTCACTTGGGGGTACAATTAGCCTCTGGCACCTTTAGAATGAGTTGCTAGTGACTAATTGTGCCCTCAAGGAGGCATTTGTTGGTACAATTAATTGTGCACAAAATTGAACCCACAAATACTTCCCAAGTATTTAATGTTCCCAACATAAAAATTATTCCCACAAAAAGAGTTTGTTCAAAATCCAGACCTTTTTATTTTGTTTTAAAAAAAGAGGGCTGTGGTGGGTTCCCCAGCAGAATCCAGATGTGCCAAGGTCCTCGTGGGAGGTCATCCCTCCCCCAGCATGAGGGTCACCTGAGCCAGAGGCTTGCTGCTGTGGGAGCCCCAGGCAGCCACAAACAGCTCCCAGCCTTGGCTAGTGACTCGAATGAAAGCGCGAGAAGGATAAACCAAGAGTTAAGGGGCAAGCCTTCCTTCTTTGTCTCTTTCCGGCTGTTCAAAGTCCACCCAAATTGGAGGACCAGCAGCCAGTCTTCTTGGTCCTGCCCTCACCTTCTGAAATGCACCTGCCCGTAGCTGGGTCTCGGTCAGTCCCTGTGGAGCAGCCTTCGGACGTGAGGCTTGAGGTTGGGGGTTGGACCCACTCTGGCCATGTCACTCCCTGCCCCAGAGCTTCAGTGATGCTCCAGAGATGCAGTCCCGCTTCCTCAGGTGCTCTCCAAGGAACAAATGAACTCAACAACTTCCCACCATCTGTTCCCAAACCTCACACTATTACCTAACTACCCCCCTCCACCCCAAAATGGCCATCTAACTGATCTCGGTTCCCATGCTATGGTTTCTCATCGTATGCTGTCCGTCCGCCTGGTATGCCCTGCCATTTACACATACCCACACATTCATGCATGCAGACGCGAGACAGATGCCCACACGCGTGCCGACAGGCCCATACAAGTAGATATACCCGCACACACAGACATACGCACAGACACACAGACATACGTAAATGCACGTTTTTATACATATGTATGTGCAAATACACACTCACCTATATACACCCACACATACCCACAGCATATACATGCAGATACGTATACACACGTGCTCTGCTCGTACACGTGTACACACATGTACTCACACATATATGCACATCCACACCCATACATCCATATACACCTATGTGCACACACACACACACAAAGACGCACATGCATGTGCACACACACAGCCAGGCATCCTCATCTGAACCATTTTATCAGACTCTGCTCCAATGCCACGTGGGCCACATTGCCTCCCTTCCCCAGCTTCCTCCCGGAGTCGGGGTCTCTCCGCTCCTGGACGGCTGCAGCTCTCGGGCCTTCTCTTCCTGTGACCAGCTCTGACTGCTCTCTGGCCTGGAAGGCCCTCGGGACAGGACCGGCGGACAGTACCCGAGGCGCATCACCATGCCTGATGCATGCCACGTGTCCCATGCGTGTTTGGCGCGTGAACGAATGAGTAACAGAATGAACAAGGGAGGAGTCTGGGTCCTTGCACTTGCGTGAGACTCCTTCTGGAATCCCCGTTGGAACGCAGCTGTGGAGGACGAGGAGGCAGGAGGCACTGCCTGAAGTTGGCCCAACAAGTAGGAGGAAAGACCAGTCAGGGAGCCACTAGTTAATTCCTCCCATCTGGGAAGGGAGTCCCCGGGGGGCTGCTCATTGTTCCTCCAGCAAAGGAGAAGGCAGTGCCCTCGCCCCTGGGCAGCACTCGTCCCAACTGGAGAGATTCCTCCAAGCAATCCAAACTTCCCTAAGCTCCTGCTGCGCTGGGTGCCGAAGGGGCTCCCAAGGTGACCACCGCAGAGTTCACGGTCTCAGTGGGGAGATAGGGTAGGAAGAACCTCAGAAGGCGTACATGGAGAAGGAGAGCGTTCCAGACAGGAGGCAGACGTACGGGGTTGGGAAGGAAGAGATGACAGATGATGCCACGGGGAGTTCTATGTGGATGGCCTTGAATGAGGAGTTTGTACCGGGCTTGGTAACACTGAACCGGGGAGCCACTGAAGACTCCAGAGGAGGGGAGCCCTCAAAGCCAGCAGAGGAATTTGGGCTGACTTTGATAAGTAGGGATCAGCAGATGCATGGCCTTCTGTCTGTGCTCTTATTCCTCCTCGTCACCCAGTGAGACACTACCAAAACTTCCAAATTCCACTCGGGCGCCACAGCTATTCCGAGATGGCGGAGGAGCCCTCTGGGAGTACCTCAGAGCCTTTGGGTTACTGTCCTGTGTCTCCTCCAGACACCGGCTCCTTGGGAGGGAGGAACCTGATCTTGGCTTTCTATCCCCTGGACCAGCCAATGTTTGGTGAGACAATGGTGGAAATTTCTGAAACCAAAGGTGGAAAAGAGCATACCCAAAGACGGTGGCATTCTACTCACTGCTTACAGTCTTGCTGCAAGGGAGGAAAAGCTGACAAGAAGAGCTTTACAAAGCCGAAAGCTTTAGCCTGGTTGTTTTCATATTATTTCTAGAAGGCGAACCCCCTCTGAGGGCACAAACATTTTGTGCCCTGGGTCTCTGGTTAAAGAGATTTGCATTTCTTTATTAGATTTTCTTCTCGATGATCCCTCGGTATGTTGCTCCATTGTTTTCTGGTGCTAGTATGGGGTCCTAGAGGCTGCCAATCATCTAGAAGCCCCTGGAAACTAACCACAGAGCAGAACCATCTGCCATGTTCCTTGTTTGCAGTTTCAGGGCACTGAGAACTTTAATGAATCCTGGGTATGGGTTCAAGTGCAAAATGGGGCCAGCCTGCTTACAAAAGCCTGATACTCTGTGACGTTCTGCCATTCACCAAACCATAGGACACATCTTTGAGATGACAGACCCTGGACAGGATGCTCCAGATACAAAAAGATGGGTAAGACAAAGTCTAATCCCAGAAGCTCCCAGGCTTGAGGTGAGGATTCCAAAGCAATGGGAACAGGGCGACTGTGACAGTGGAAAACCCTGGGCAGGGAACATCTACCTCCACCCAGGGGGGCAAGCAAACCTCCCAGAAGAGGTGTTCTCTGAAACGGGTTCTGTCGGATGAGTAGGAGCTCAACAGAGATACACTGGGGAGATTGGAGATAAAGAGGGAGGAGAGAAGAGAGGGAAAAGTTAAGGGCAGGGAAGAGGGGGGAGAGAAAGAACGGGCATTCCCGACACACAGCGACAGCCCTGGGAGGAGCCGCCGAGATTGCAAGTGTGGGACCTGGGCACATGGCCGCATGCCACGTGTATTCATGGCAGCTGTTTGTCAGGTTAGAAGCTGCTTCACTCATTCACGGGCTCATGGCTTCCTTCATTCACTCCATAGGCATTTATTGAGTACGTACGTCGGGCCAGCCTCCAGAGAAGGCCTCCTCGAGCTCGAGCTGTCTGCCCAGTCCCTGCCCCGTGAGCCTTGGTGGGCATTCCAGGCATTGGCCAATCAGCGACCCTAAGGGACCAATCCACAACAGCCATAGAGCCACATCCCCTTGCAGACTTCAGGATCAGAACTGGCCACCTCTGCTTAACACCTGTGTGTGGCTCTCTGCCACACTCTTTCCCCGTCCCCGGCTCATCCAGTCCCCATGACAACCCTGTGGGCTATGCACTGTGATTTTCATAAAGCAGACAAAGCTCCAGCTCAGAGAGAGAGAGTGCCCAGGGCCAGTGCTGGCTCTGGAACGAGGTCTGCTCCTAGATACCCACGTACTACGTCAGGCAAGACAGCGTGGGTTGGTGTGGGTGTCTGTGTTGTGTGTGTGTTGAGACAGAGACAGAGGCTCAGGCTCGTGAATCAAAACAAGAGTCAGTTGGTTTTGCCGGCTCTCTGGCCCATGGCACCCAGGACAATGGCTACTGGTCTGAAGAACTTGCTTTTCTCAGTTGCTGTCTGCTTTTCCACAAAACAATAGTAAAGGGAAAGGCCACAGGGAACCTTTGATCCACATATAAGAGAAAACCATGACTTGCCGATGCTTCTCGCTCCTAGATGTTGCCGTGTGGCCTGGTGTCCCTCCTCCCAGGAGCTTAACTAGGAGTATTAAAAAACCTGACCAGGGGCGCCTGGGTGGCTCAGTAGGTTAAGCATCTGTCTTCAGCTCAGGTCATGATCCCAGGGTTCTGGGCTTGAGCCCCACATTGGGCTCCCCGCTCAGCCGTGAGTCTGTTTCTCCCTTTCTCTCTGCCCCTCTGCCTACTTGTGTGCTCTCTCTCAAATAACTAAATAAAATCTTAAAAAAAAAACCTGACCAAGGACAGAATGTGCTGTTTGCAGAGCAGTGTTTTCTTCTGTGCACATGCCTTGGAAAAGGAATAGGATTGAAAAGTTCACAAATCAAACCCAGCCTTCCAGCCCTTCAAGTGAGACGGTGGGAAGCCTCCTCCAGACCACCCAAGCCCCCCCCAATCCCTCCAACTGCACCCCAAGCTCCCCTTCTGGGGCAGTGAGTTCTCCAGGGCAGCCTAGAGAGAGATGGCACTTAGGAGGGTAGGTCAGCCCTGGCCCCGAGTGCCAGCGACAGCAGGTGATCAGAGGCCCCTCCAGCCCTGTAGTTGGCCGCTGCGGAGGTGCGAGCTGGGGTGCACCCGATATCTGACCCCTCGCACAGGCGGAGCAAAGGATGCTTCCCTGTCGTGGGTGCAGTATTTGACACCCTCCGCCTGGGTGCCCAGCACAGATCTGTGTATCTCCCTGTCTGACCCTCAACATCTCAATTTTCGGTCTGTGTTGGAAGTCCTGTGTAATTAGGAGGCTTCCTGCTTCCCGTGAGACAGGCCTTCTGGGCAGAGTTCGTCATCAGAGTGTTAGAGTGGCATTCTGCTAACTACAAGAATCGTGATTTTTAGATTGAGTTAATTAGAATATCTGTATGCAGTGTTCCCCCAAGATAGTTTGCATCACAGTAAATAAACCCCCATCTGAATTCAGAGACGTGACCATAGGTTTTATAAATACAAAATTATATTTATGGAAAGCCACGGTCCTCCAGGGGCCCTTCTCCAGCCCCCTCTCAACCTACTATTCAGAAATAAGCCGGCTTCTATGGGAGGTAAATTCTTTTCCACTCTTTCAGAAGAAGCAGCTAAACCTCAAAACTCACCAGTCAAGATTCTTGGCACCCCTCTTTGCTAGAAACGTCTCAGTAAAAAAAAAAAAGAAGAACATTGCAAATGGCTTTCATTGGGTGTGAGAGGGATTGTCACACCCTGACAATGGAGTGGATATCGCTGGTATAAACCATTTGGAAAGTCTTTGAATAATAGGAGTCAAAGCCTTAAAAATGTTCAGTCTTGGGCTCATAAAGCACAACTCCCTCCATACAGAGGTGTACTGTGCAGCCCGAAAGATTTATATAGTTCTCTAGTAAATTACTAGGAAGATGTTCAGACATTAGAGGTGAACGTGTGTGTGTGTGTGTGTGTATATATATATATATTTTATTATATATGCACATAAGGAGAGATTTGGAATGTCAACAGTAATTATCCATGATGGATTTGCCTGATAAGTTTCACTTCGTCATATCTTTCTTTTACCTGAATCATTTACATTGAGTGGGCATTTCTTTTACCATTAGGAAATGGCATTTCATCTTGAAAAAAAAGAAAGAAAAATACCCAAGCAACACAAAATAAAATTTGACAAAAAACAAAAAAAACAAAAAACGGTGGAAAATGTGCATGCCTTTCACCTAGTGGTTTCACTTGTGGAATCGGTCCCAAGGAACCATCTGAATGCAAACAAGGCTTAATGGCATAAAAATATTAATTGCGGCTGCATTAATATTAATAAAATTGCCAATGACTTCGATGGCAACCAAAGGCATAATTTATGGCACAGTCATATGATGGGATCTTATATACCATTTTGGAGGTTTTTGAGGAATTTGTACTAACATGAAAAATATACTTATGTCATAATAATAAATGAAAAGCAAGATGCATTTGCCCTAAGAATGGAGAACCATTTAGGAAATACAATATTAACTTGATGAAGTAAATTAAACACGTAGACAAGTTGAAAACAGACCCCTCCCGGTCTCCGATTTCCTTCAAGATGATCCCAGCACATTTTGTCTGAGCTGAAATTGTTTCAAGCCTGAAATTCCTGTGATGTCCTTCTGGGCTCAAAACTGTTCCTTTACAGGTAAAGCCGGGGGTAACTCTGTGCGATGAACAGGCTTCTCCTTCAAGTGTGTTGACAATACCGTTGTTAGTGAATAATATAAAATGCTGCTTCTTCTCACTCGGGCAGCTCTCCAAAACCGAAACGTCTCCCTGTTTTCTTTGCTGCTCAGTGACATCTAGATTCTGAAAACGGACAGCTGCACCTGTTGTACGAGAGCTCCCACTCGGTGCCCTCTTCAGTCTGAGGCGTGCAACTCATTTGCTTGGGGGGTCAGGTCTCTCCCTCTAGTCCCCCCCAACCCCCACCGCCACGAGGAAGGGCTTCTGCCCAGCCCTGCCCACCCGGGCAATCAACTGACTAGCATGTCCCTGTGTGCGGAGGACAGCACCAAGAGCCTGGAACTCACAGAGTGGGCAGTGCCAATCACAGGGGCTTCGTTCCTGCACGGTCAGCAGGTGTTTTTTGTACTTGCTCTCTTTTAAGCCATGACCCTGAAAAGACATCTGGTGGGTTGAGAATGGAAAAGATGGCAGCTACTGCACTTGGCTTGGACTTCATTCTTTTCTAAAGATTTATTTATTCATTTTAGAGAGGGGGGAGGGGCAGAAGGAGAGGAAGACAAGCAGACTCTGAGCTGAGCGGGGAGCCCGACGCGGGGCTCCGTCCCAGGATCCGGAGATCATGACCTGACCCGAAATCAAGAGTCGGACACCCAGCCAACTGAGCCACCCAGGCGCCCCCCATTCTTTTTTAATTGTAAAAGTAATCTGTACCTGTTTTTATACCGCAATGTGTAAAAATTACATAAAGTAGTCAATGAAGGTAGATCCTCAACTGTCCCAGTATCACCTCCCAGAGTGTGGCATAATCCTTTTGGAAATCCATTCCTATTCTACTTTTTAAAAAGTGCTTATTTCTGATTACAGAAGTGGTGGGTGTTCCTCTCAGGGGATGGAGACGAACACACAGGGATACACAAAAGTCAACTCGAATCCTGATGCCCACAGATTCCTGTTTTGATCTCTATCTTCCAGCCTTTATTCTAGGCACATATGCCTGAATTACTGCAAAATTATGATCACTCTATAATCCTACGATCTGATGTGCCCTTTTGACTTGATATGTCACGATCATTTTCCAATGACACTAGATATTCTCTTATGACAAAATTCTTATTGGCTGCAGAGTATTCCGTTGGATGACGTATGTTGTTTTGTCTGTCCTGCCCCTATTGTCGAATATTCAGGGTGCTTCTATTTCTTCACTGATGCACATCATGCTGTGACAAACCACATGTGCAGGAGACCCTGAGAGCTTCACAGGATACGCTTCCAGACGGAGAAGTTCTTGGACAAAGGGTAAAAACATTTTTGAGACTTTTTTTTTAACTCTTCTTTTACTTTTAATGATGCTTACAAACACCTGCTGTTTAACTTAACCATTTTTAAGTGGACAGTTCGGTGATGTTAAGTATGTTCACATTGTTGTGCAACAGATCCCTAGTTCTTAGTGCAAAACCGAAAACTCTGTGCCCATTAGACACTAATTCCCCTCCTCCTAGCCCTTGGCAACCCCTTTTTCCTTAGTGTTTTTATGACTTTGGTTACTTTATAGATCTCATGTGAGTGAAATCATACAGTATTTGTCCTTTTGTGTCTGCCTTATTTCCCTTGGCATAATGTGCTCAAGGCTCATCCATGTTGCAACTAAAGGTGTCAGAGCTTCCTTCCTTTTTAAGGCTGGATAATATTCCGCTGTAGGGATGGACCACATTTTGTCGATCCGCTCATCCGTCAGTGGACAACTGGGTTGTTTCCACCTCTTGGCTCTTGTGAATAACACTGCAATAAACATAAGTATGCAAATATCTCTTCAAGATCCCGCTTTCAATTTTGGGGGGTAAATATCCAGAAGCAGAATTACTGGTTTGTATGGTAGCTCCATCCTCTTTTCCACAGAGGCTGCATGCACCGTTTTGCATTCCTGACAGCACACGAGGGCTCCAAATTCTCCACATCCTTGCCAACATTTGTTGTTTTCTGTTCTTTCCATCGTGGCCACCCATCCTAATGGGTGTGAGGCGATCGCTCATTGTGGTTTGATGGGTATGTATTTCTCTAGTGTTTACTGATGTTGAGCATCTTTTCATATGCTTGTTGGCCACTTTTTTTTTTTTTTTGAGCCTTTGAGTCCAAGTTGCCAAAACTTCTTCCAGAAATGTTGTGCCAGTTGAAACGCTCACCAGGAACGTGAGGGCATTTCTCCTTGCTTCTAGCCAACATTGAACGCCCCTCAAGTTTTAAACTTCCCCCCAAACAATGTAGATGAAATATTAAGCAAGACATTTGCATTTGCCTTGTAATGGCAGCAGCTAAATGCTATCTCTGAAGATAAAATGTCTGTGGGCTGGGCAATGCTGACCTCAATTTTCTCCTACCAGTAACATGGGATCCAAGTCTTTGTTTTCTTGGGCTTTCAGTATCCTTTTCCTGTTCTAAACAGTTGCCCGGCTCCTGAGTTTTATCATTAAGATTTAAATTGCAATTGGATTTGGGGCATTTTGAGCATTCACATCAAAGATTGCTCCAGAAAGAAGCCCTCGGGTTTGAGTGACAAGCTGAAGAAAACCTTGCCTTGTTATGCGTGGTCCTCCACACGGGCCCATTGTCTCACTCTGCTGTTCCCGCCAACTCCTCCATAATACAGGAAAAATCAAAGCCTTAAGTAGTAGGAGATTATTTGCAAATGGTATTCTCTCTCTCTCTTTTTTTTTAAATAGAGCAGTTCCTTGTTAATAAATGAAATTTATTGAAAACTCTTTTGAGAATCCTCAAGAAGAGACAGAGGCTGGATAGTCTGTTCCCGGCCACCAGTGGTCAACAGCTCTCTGTCGGCTACTAACGTCCTCCCAAGGAGCCCTCTTTTTAAAATTAGGGTTTTGCACATTTCCCAAGTGTATCTTCATGTGAACTTGAAAGTTATGGCCACTTTTCAGTCTGGTCATCCCCTACGAGTTCCACCCATATTCACTTGAGCCAAGGGAACTCGGGGACTTTCAAAACGCAGCAAAGTGCCAGGCTTTCCCTGATGAGTATTTCCAGAAACAGCAGGGTTGGAGGGTGTAAGGGCCCCCCAAGTATTCTTGAAATCACTCAGCGATTTGGTAACAGGCAAGAGTTTTAAGGAAGAGCCACCCGCCACGTTTCGTGGTATCGGCAGACCTATCACGCATTTATTTCTAGCCCAACTCATCGTGAGAAAGTATGTGAAGCATATTATGGAAATTCATACAAAAAAGAAACAGTGGACAAGGAAGTTGGGTGCTTGTCAGGGTCCCAAGAGCACACAAAGGCACACTCCAAATAGGATCATTTGAGGAGGGTTTGATTATAAGAACGTGGGTACAGGGAGCCCCCATGAGACGGTGCAGCAACCGAGGACTCGCCACCTGTCCCCGCCTCTAGGTCCAAAGGGTAAGGAAAGGAAGAAGTTACTAGAACCCAGAAAGGGAGACATGTGGAGTGTCACAAGGAAGCCTGAAAGAAAGGAAGTATTGACACCTGCTACGACACATGGATGAACCTTGAAAACATTATGCAAAGCGACAGAAGCCGGACAAAAGGCCACATGGGGTATGAGCCCACGTATAGGAAATATCCCAAATGGGCAAATCCACAGGCACAGAAGGTAGATTTGTGGCTGCTAGGGGCTGGGGGAGGGGGACACGAGGAGTGACCACTGATGGGTTCCAGGTTTCTTTCTGGGGTGACGAGCATGTCCTGGAATGAGATAGTGGTGATTGTTGCACAACTTTATCAATATGCTATAAACCTCTGCAATGGTGTACATTAAAATGTTGCAATTTATGGTGTGTGAACTATATCTTAATAAATTTTTAAAAAGAGCAGGGAGTATGACCTTTGGTAGAAAGGCAGAGTCAGCCCAAGACAACCTCGGGGGGTAGTAGGAGGAAGGAGGGGAGTCTAGGGGAATAAATGCACTGACCTCGCTTTCTTCCCTCCCTCTGGTTGACTCTGGCTCCCCATTGGACAAACCCAACCAGAAGCCAGTGGGCAGGTGAACATCGGTGCAATGTATATGGGCCAGCCTCCCACGGCAGAGAGCAGGGTAGGAAAGGGTGCAGAGTGGATCGGGAGGGCCAACGGAAGACATCTGGCACAGCAGAATGAAAGGAAAATGAGAATACATAAACAAGACAAAGCCAGGAGCGGTGAGAGTGTACACAGTATCTCCTATAAGGTTCTCTCTAGTTGCTAGAATTAGTTCCGATGTGGGATATGAGCTTCCTAGCAACTAGCACAGACAGAGGAGTCTACCAGGAGGGAGGTGTGTGGTGTCCACTGAGTAAAAACAAGCTCCAGAGAAAGACATTCCACCGAAGGGTGGACACAGTGACATGTGCTGTCCATTGAACAGCACACTGCCGTTCTATGTGGGAAAGATGCAAAAGGAAAGCGGGCAAAGAATTTGCTGCCACTCTCTGCCAGCTCAAGACTCATGAAGACTTCCATCCCTACTCGCCCCTGGCAAGCTGCTTCTCCCTTTAAGGGGTCTCTCAATACGGCAACCACGGAAGGCGCTGCTGCCCTGGTAGGTGGTCCCGCTCACTTGTCAAGGGCCCGGTGCTGCAGTCAGACTGCTTGAGGTGAAACCCGGGCTCTAACAGTTAATTCTCTATGACCTGTAGAGATGGACTTACTCATCCCGTGCCTCAGTTTCTCAGTCTGTAAAATGGGAATAATTAAAATCCGTACCTCACAGGGTTGTTGTGAAGATTAAGTGAAATAATTCATGGCAAGGACTTAGCCCTGCTCCTGGCATACAGTAAGAGCTTAATAAATGTCTAGGTAGACTCTGTTGACTATAATGATCTAAGAGTTGACGAGCCCTGCGTGATCATCTCCTTTCATTTGCTCATTTTTACCGGGGAGGAGAAGGAGGCTCTGAGAGGGGCCTGACCTCCCCCAAACCACATGGTTAGAAGAAAGGCAGAGAGAAGGAAAGAATCAGGCTTCTGGTCTCACTGCGCCACGGTGCTTCTCAGCCGTGGCTTCAGTGTCTATGTTTTGCCTGGGAACAGCTCTCTGGGCAAGCCACGTGCACGGCAGATGCAGAAAAAGCAAAAATCTCAGCACCGAGTTCCTAGTGTGCGTGCAGGAGGCACTCAGGACACGTTCGTGCCATGAATCTGTGAGGTTTTGTCACCGGTAAGAGCACACCAGGAGCTGGGGTCTGTGCCCCGTTCTCTGCCTCTCTAGTGCCTGATACAGGACCCTGCCATACATGAGGTGGCTAGCAAGTATTTCACGTGTATTAATCATTAACATCTGTGGCTACTGATAAATAGCTACATGGGAAGAGCCCAGTTGGGATTATGGCCTGTATCAGAAGTTTAAGTTCTCAGCCCACCTACAAAAGGCCGCGTCAAGACATGGCTGCAATCTCCCCAAAAGGTCTGGCTTGCCCACAGTGACATGGCAGTGAAAATGCCATTCAGGTGACACATGACCTCGTCCCAGAGATTATCCTTGGGATAATGCCCATCTGTGATGGGTAAAGGTGTGTCCCCTCAACTGACATGCCAGGGGCTAACCCCTGTCACCTATGAATGCAATCTTATCTGGAAATAGGGTCTTTGCGGATATAACCAAGTTAAGATGAGGTCATCCCGGATGGGGGTGGGCCCTGACCCAATGAGTGGTGCTGTCCCTATAAAAAGAGAAAACAGAGATGCAAATACAGATACACGGGGAGACAGAGGCAGAGATTGGAGCCATGCATCTACCAGGGACGCCAGGGATGGCCAGCAATTACCCGAAGCTGAAAGAGGCAAAGAATGCTCCTCTCAAGCCTTCAGAGAGAGCACAGCCCTGCCAACCACCTTGATTTCAGATTTCTGGCCTCCAGAACTCAAGAGAACAGATTCCAGTTTCAAGTCACTTAATTTGTGGTCCATCCCTGTTCTCACATTTCCTGTCGATTTCAGCCGAAGGAGAAACTGGACGGGTAAGATAGAAATTATACCAACAGCATCTACCCCTCACTGAGCTCCTATTATGTGCCAGGCTCTGAACCAGATGTTTCCATAATTTATCGCTTTGCATCCTGTCAGGAATCTTATGAGCGAAGTGCTCACGGATTCACGGACACACAGTTATGGACACTCGCCACTGAAACTTCCTTAGCATGGGTTCCCCAGAAGCAGAACCACAGACAAGGTCTTGGGGGAAGGGGGTTTATTTGGGAAGTGATCCCAGGAAGCAGGAGTGAGGGTGTAGGGAGGGGGAATGGGCATCAGGGTCTCGATGATCCTGGGAACTCTGCAAAGTGTACAGAACCCATTTCAGAGCTATACGTCCAAAGAGCAGGAGCCCAGAGCATTTACTCACTGGCTCTTGTCCTCCTGATGTCAGTTGCTTGTGGGAATCTCTCTTTATCTCCCCTGAACTTCGGGGCTGTACCTAAGTGCAGGTGAATGTGAATATTTGATACTGGAGAAGGCTTGGGGCAGAATGCAGGCTGCTCACGAGGTGTGTGCTGTCAGGATGGGGAAAGCCTGAGCTTGCATCTCACCATGCACCTCATCTGCTATTAAAATCAGAGGTGGGTCAAAAAGATTTGGGGGGAGGGGTGTGCGTCTGGCTATTTGCAGGGCCCAGTGCAAAATGAAACATGCAGGGTACCTTGTTGAAAAATTATTAGAAATGTCAAGATGGCAGCTACAGAGCATCAGACCAGCACAGAGTCTTTCTAACTGCTCCGATTGCAGCCACGCAGCTGGCCTGGGGTGGGGAGCCCAATGGCATCTACTCTAAGTGCCTGCTGGGGGCCAGCACCAAGTGAATGCTTTTACACATGCAATAATAAATGGTAGTTATTTGTATCCTTCCTTATATCAATCACATCAAATAGTCCTCTTCGGTGGGAATAAATTTAGATGAATGCATGTTGCTTCGTAGGCAAGGACTCCCTAAATCCACACTAGCTTTACCACGTGCTGGCTGGGAGCTACCTTGAGCCAAACCTGTACAACTTTTAATCCCAGTGCAAACGCATTTGGCCAAACCCTGAGCGCTGCATCACCATGTTGTTATGGTTTTCCTGATTATCATCTATGACATCAGAAAATCACAAATTTCTTGTTAGGCTGAGATTTCACGTAAATGGGGGTTTCTCTGCCTTACCCAATCGAACTCTGCCAAAATGCCCCAGACATGGCATATCATTTTTTCCTATCATCAAAACACAGATTTGTCAGATCATGGGGCTTACGTGCTTACAGCTTTATGAACAGTAATTTCTCCAGGCCCCAGAGAGCTGCACACCCTCCCTGATCCAGGCCCGCAAATACTGAAGTTACTGGCTCTAATCTGGGCACATCCTCAAGTTCCAAAGAGAAGCAGGAAGATGGCCCAACGTCTGCTCAAAAAGCCTGCACACCTCATAACAACCAGAAGGAGTGTGTGAACCTCAACTGGATCCTGGATCCAAAAAAAAAAAAAAAATCTACAAAAGACATTTTGAGACAATTGGGGAAATTTGAAAACAGTCTGAGAATGAGTGCTTCCCAAACTCTTCGTGGTAAAGGACCAGTGTTTGGTGGTTGTTTTTTGGCATGACTCATATCCGTGTTTTGTAAAATATAATAAAAGTGAATTTCTTGAAAAATAAAATTAAAAATATATGAAATATAAGTTCAGACCCTTTGTTAAACTGAACAGATCTAAAATTGCCCTGTCAACATGCTATGTACGTTTCTAAAAACCTGCTCTCAATTTTGTGATTTAGCTTTTGCTTATGGACCTATTAGAAAAGGTCTGCGGTCCCTGCTCAGTGGGGAGTCTGCTTCTCCCTCTGATCCTCCCCCTCTCGTGCTCTCTGTCTCCCATTCTCTCTCAGATAAATAAATAAAAAATCTTTAAAAAAAAAAAAAGAAAAGGTCTGCGGGTTGGCCCCCAGTGTGCTGACCACATATTGAACAGCACTGAATTGAGAGCCCTGGTATTAAAAGGTATTGTTAATTTTCGTAGGTGTGATGAGATATTAGGATTTTGTAGCAGAAGATCTTTATTCTTTAGGACTTACATGCTCAAGTATTTAGGGGTGAAACATCAGGATGTCTGCAACTTACTGTCACACGGTTCAAGAAAATAGTATCTATGACTACAGAGAGGAAAAAGCTAATCAAATGTGACAAAATGTGAACAACTGATTCCAATAGGTGGTGGGCTCCTGGGTCTGCATTGTACTATTAAATCAACTGTTCTATAGGGGCGCCTGGGTGGCTCAGTCGTTAAGCGTCTGCCTTCAGCTCAGGTCATGATCCCAGGGTCCTGGGATCGAGCCCCGCATCGGGCTCCCTGCTCAGCGGGAAGCCTGCTTCTCCCTCTCCCACTCCCCCTGCTTGTGTTCCCTCTCTTGCTGTGTCTCTCTCTGTCAAATAAATAAAATCTTTAAAAATCAATCAATCAATCAACTGTGCTATATATTTGAACAGTCTTGAAATGAAAAGTTGGAGGGGGGAGAGAAACGAGCAGACCACCACTTCATTTCTTCCTGGCACAAATTAAATGTGAGGGGAAGCCTCCAGAGAGACACGGGCCCCGGGGGCGCCAAGTGCACTCACCTTCCCACATCCCAGTGAGCACCAGGCAGGCCGGTCAGCAGAGTCAGGGAGAACCGGAGAGGCTCCCCAGCCCTGCGGTGTCAACCCGGGCCCCACAGCTTGTCTGCTGGGAGGCCTTGGCCAGTGACCCAACCTTGGAGCCTCAGCATCCTCACCTGAAATGCAGGGGCCTCCCTAGCTATGTGAATAATGACGCTCTTCTGGGACCAGTGAGTGTGCCGTGAATGTGGCTATGGGCAAGCACGGGTTCCCCTGACTAGCTGACCTGATGAACATTGCCCTTATTTGTAGATTTTCAGGGAAAAAAAGACAGATGAATGATTTTTTTTTTTTTTTTTTAAGTACAGAGTTCCCCAGGGAGGACTGACTCTCACTGGTCAGCTCCACCATTAGAGCATTTTGCAGAGGACTGAACTGCAGCTACATCGAGAGTTTTAGACCCTAAAACCAACTCTAGTTGGAACTAAATAATTTCCTTTGATGATGGAACTCTTTTCCCCTGTGTGCAATAATTCCAGGAGGCCCCATCCTCACTCCCCTGCCCTCCTTGGCCATTCCCAGCGGTGGCCCCACCATGGATGGCCCCACCATGGGCCCAGCTACTTGGGCTGAGTCAGCGTCAGTGGCTGCAGGACTCTGGTGTTACTCACAGCTGCTCACACGTCTCAAGGCCTGGGTGTCACGGGCCTGCCCCGCTGCAGGAAAATTAACATTCCAAGGGGAGGGTCAGTGCTGGACATGTGACATCACGAGGCCAGGGGACTTTTTAGACTCATGTTGGCTTCAGTTTGATGCCATGGGCCACTGATAGAGAATTCTAGGCTTTCCCACGCTGTGTTCCACTATGTAAGAACTGGGCCTATTTTATCTAGTATTTAAGTTGGTTTCCCAAGGTGGTTGAAATGCAGTGAATTCTGAGAGTTTGAGAACCACCGTGTAGCAGCGCCTGGGTGGTGCAGTCAGTTAAGCATCTGACTCTTGGTTTCAGTTCAGGTCACGATCCCGGGGTTGTGATCTCAGGGTCGTGAGATCGAGCCTCGTGTCAGGCTCCAAACTCAGCAAGAATTGTGCTTGAGATTCTCTCTCCCTCTGCCCCTACTGTTCCGCACACGTTCTCTCGCTCTCTCTCTAAAATAAGTAAGTCGTTAAAAAAAAAAAAAAGAACCACCTGCACATTAGCTCTGCCACTTGCTGGCTGAGGGACCTCAGACTAGACACTGAGTCAGTAGTGGCTACATAATTCGTGGGGCCCAGTGCAAAATGAAGATGCAAGTCTCCTTGTTCAAAATTATGATGAATTTCAAGATGGCAACTGCAGAGCATGAAACCAAGCATGGGGCCCTTCCGTGTGGGGGGCTTGTGTGACTGCACGGGCCGCAGCCCACGGACTTGGCCCTGCACCTAAGCCTCTCGGAGCTTCATCTTTGTCACAGATGGCGGTGGGGTTTAATCCACGCCTCGAATTAGGGTGAGGATTAAATGAGATGATACTTGGGCCAGCGCAGCATCCCTGTGATCCTCTATCCTTGGAGGGAGGAACCAGCTCAGGTGAATCTTTGTACCAAGGGCCCAGCCCAGGCCGGGCATGGAGCAGACCCTCCCTCAATGTTTGTTGAGTAGAAGTAGCTCAATATGTTTGTTTATTTCCTCCGTATGTTACATTGCAGATTCACTCATTTCTGTGGATCTGCATGCTTGTTTTTGTTTTCCTAGGACTAGAGACACTGTTTTTTCAAAGAATTCAGGCAGAGTGTGTGTGTGTGCATGCGCGCGCGCGCGTGTTTAATTAAAAAATAAGTGATGGAGGAAAAAAGTGATGGGCTTAAACCCAAATGCCAGTTAAATCTTGAAATGGAGAACTTCACCCACTCTGATCTGTACCCTCGCCCATAGGGCAGGAGCGTGCGGTCTGAATGCACTGTTGAAAAGGGGCCACAACATCTGTAAAGTACTATGTACTCAGTGATTAGATTAATTATGAATCACAAAGTGATTATATATATAGCCACAAAGAGCACAGCTATGTTACAAAATAGAGGCAAAATTCCCACCTCCATTCAGGACAGCGACTGAGAGCTTCAGATAATTGTGCTTCTGAAGTGAGCCAGGTCCTGAACAGCAGAGCTCGGTGAGTGACTAGGTGAGGGAGCAGTGGAGCCCCAACCCCAGCCACTGTCGCTGCACAGACCCTTGAAATACTCAAGTGTGCACAACTAGTCAATTTTATTGCACAACACAGTTCCAACAAAAGGACCCACTATTATCTAGGGCCACTATCTTTTTTTTTTTTTTTCCTACAACCGTTGGTTCCTGGAAATGAAACAGGAGAGAGATAGGGAACTGAGAAATAAGGACGTCAGTTGGAGGTCTGTGATTATGGCAGAGGGAAAGCTCCAGCAGCGGGCCTGTCCCAGGGGCCTTTTATAGCCCCCCCCCCCCCCCCCCGCCATTCCCAGTTCCGAGAGACATCAAAGTGGCTCCGAGGGAGGCACAAAGCCGGGAAGGAATTATGCCTTCCTGTTCAAAGGCTCCTAAAC
>NC_138374.1:6393105-6498168 GCF_054177405.1 Leptonychotes weddellii
GAAATAATTTCTAAATGTACGGGTAAGTTGTTAGAACTCCCATGTATCCATCACCCTAATTCACCAGTTTTTAACATTTTGCTACTTTTGCTTTATGTACGTATTATCTTTTCTGAACGGCTTGCACACATCATTTCTCTTTGCCCCTTCCCTCTTTAAATTATAAAAATAATATAACAGTGGGGCGCCTGGATGGTGCAGTCGTTAAGGGTCTGCCTTTGGCTCAGGTCACGATCCCAGGGTCCTGGGATCGAGCCCCACATCGGGCTCCCTGCTCCGAAGGGACTCCCCCTGCTTGTGTTCCTGCTCTCGCTATCTCTCTCTCTGTCAAATAAATAAAAATTAAAAAAAAATAATAATATAACAAGGTTGCACCTGGGTGACGCAGTAGGTTGAGCGACCGACTCTTGGTTTTGGCTCAGGTCGCTATCTCAGGGTTGTGATCTCGGGGTCATGAGATTGAGCCCCACATTGGGCTCCATGCTCTGAACAAGAGTTGGCTTGGGTTTCTCTCTCCCTCTCCCTATGCTCCTCTCCACCTCCCGCCCCACCCCACCCTGCTCTTTCTCATTCTCAGATAAATAAATAAATCTTTAAAAAAATAATATAACAAAATAAAGATATAAAATCTTTAAAGATAACCTCAAATCCTACCTAATACTAATATGTCCAGTTAAAATTACTTGATTCTCTTCTCAGTTTGCATATATGATTTTTGTAAAGCTCAGGTGTCTTGAAATACATTCACTGAGTCATCCATCCATCTGCCCATCCATCCATCCACCCATGAAATACTTAACTAAGGTCCAGGCCCTATACAACACATCAAACCAGCACATAAGTTCATGGTTATGAAATGTGATAATAGTCACCGAGGGCAATTCTTGCCCTCTCTGTGCCATTTCACTCCTAAAAAAAAAAAAAAAGAATCCTTTGCCCTAAACCAGGGATGTCAATATGGTTGGGGGTTTTGTAGTATTTATTAATCATTTCCCACCAACTTACAAAAAAAAGTACGTTAGGTGGTTATAGTAAAAACAGGTATATAACCCTCCAATTAATAACCAGCAAGTCAAAATAAAAATCAGAAACTCCTTCCAACCGTTTCTCAGTCCCGTTTTCTGACGGGCAGGAAGCGCTTCTTGTGTTGTCTATCATCACCAAGCAAGAAGATTTTACTCAGCTTTATTGCCCATAATTTGTATTATCAGAACAATTGTTTTCCAGATATAAAATTACATGAAAATATTTAAGATGCCTCTTCCAACAACACCCCTCTTCCACAGCAAGTTCAGAATCCCTTTTCATAGAGGAAGGGAGATATTTCCTGGAACATGACAATAGGCTGCTTGGTATCCTTGGGCATTACATTTTGACTTTGAGCTTCCTATGAGCCAAGGCAACAAGGAATCATGATGATTTACACTGTTTTAATTATCTGTTAAAAGCAAACCATTAGGGGCTCCTGGGTGGCTCAGTCGGTTAAGCGTCTGCCTTCGGCTCAGGTCATGATCTCAGGGTCTTGGGATTAGGTCCCAAGTCAGCCTCCCTGCCCAGCCTCCCTCTCCCTCTGCCCCTCCCCACAGCGCGTTCTCTCTCTCTCTCTCAAATAAAATCTTAAAAAAAAAAAAAAAAAGCAAACCATTAATTCTTCAAGAGAGATGAACTTTATTTTCTTTTGAAGGAGTGCAGAGCAGAGATCCAGAAACTCCCATGGGTTAAGGGAGAATCTGAACCAGCTCTTCCTGCCTGCCCCAGACTCCTTGTGTGTGTGTGTGTGTGTGTGTGAGTGTGTAGTGGCAGGGGTGGGGGAGAGGGTGGCCGAAGGAAGTGGACTGATGGCCTGGGGTAGGACGGCACCCATGGCCTCCTGGAGGACGCAGAAAGCACCTGAAAGTTAAGAAGTCCTGTGTATCCACGGGGCAGATGGCCCTGTGGGAGGGGTTGGGGAGTATGCTGTGGAGGACGCTGGCAGCATCTCAGAGAATGGGCTGTACCAGGCCTACAACAGGAGGGGAGTGGTTATGGCCCCAGGAATAACGTTCCTGCCCTGTCTGTGCTGAGAGCTATAACAGTTACACCAGCTCTCACACTGCACCACTGGGGCTCCCCGGGGCCAGATCCCTCATCTAGAGAGCTAGGACCCCTCCCCCAGAGCCTTAGGGTTGGAAAACGCCCCCCATCTGAAACCCAAATTTGAGTGCCCCGAAAGGAAGAGACTCCCGGAACAGGGGAGAAATCACTTTGATAAGGAGTTTGAACTTTATGCATCAAAAGAGACCCGTGAACCCAAAGAGTCGGTTAACCCAGAAGAAGCAGAATCGAACCAGAAGACACCAAGTTACCTTTCTTTGGCAACATCAAGTGGGAATGGAGGCTCCTAGGCAAATGAGTTCCCCAGAATAAAGAAAAAGCTTCCTCTCTACATGCCTGAGAAGTGTGTGCATTTCAAACTCCTCCCACTTTGGAAGCTTGGTTAATGAGATCACCTGAACAAATGAAGCATTCCCAGTGATTGGGTTTTTCTCTTTAGCTCAGACCACCAGGAAAAAGTGATTCCAGCTCTTCTACAAGGAAAAAAATAGTGTTAGATGTAACCTTTTGAACTCTATATTAATTCTTCTTCCTCAGTATGAAAGTACTATGTGGAAGCCTTATTCTCAGTAATCAAAAGTTTATTGTCTACTTTCTAGATCACAGCTTTTTTTGTTGTTCTGAAACTGATTCTCAGGAGCCTTAAAATCCACTACCCATCTTCTTCTTTTTATTTTGTGACCAGTGTCTGACAACACATTTAATTTGGGGGCTTTCCTTTTTTTTTTTTTTTTAACCCCCCTCTAAAGATTAGATTTCAGTCACATTAGTAAACAAAACAAACAAAACCTTTCAAATAAGATGCATCTTTAATGTTTCAAAAGTAACTAACTGGGACGCCTGGGTGGCTCAGTCGGTTTAGCGTCCACCTTCGGCTCAGGTCATGATCCCAGGGTCCTGAGATCAAGTCCCACATCAGGCCCCTTGTTCAGCGGGGAGTCTGCATCTCCCTCTGCCTGCTCTGCCTGCCACTCCCCCTGCTTGTACTCTCTCTCTGACAAATAAATAAAATATTAAAAAAAAAAAACAAAAGTAACTAACTTCACCTTTTCTGAGTCCATGCTAATGAATGTGTATCTATGTAAATAGAAGCCCTTCTTGAAATGGGGGAGAAGAGTGGTCAAAATAAGACAGACAGGGGTCCAAGCCTACCTCCTCACTCCCCAGCAGTGTGACCTTGGGGAAGTCAGTAATCCTTTGAAGCTCAGTTTCCTTCATCTGTAAAATGGGAATAATACTAGTATCTCTTGTAAGGGTCTGCTCTGAGGATTAAAGATGCATGTCCATGGCTTAGCCCAGTGCCAGGCACCCTAGTGAGCCATGGAGAAACATTTGTTGCTACTATTGTTTTGGTTTTTTTTTTAAGATTTTATTTATTTATTTGACAGAGAGAGACACAGCGAGAGAGGGAACACAAGCAGGGGGAGTGGGAGAGGGAGAAGCAGGCTTCCCGCGGAGCAGGGAGCCCGATGTGGGACTCGATCCCAGGACCCTGGGATCATGACCTGAGCCGAAGGCAGACGCTTAACGACTGAGCCACCCAGGCGCCCCTTAATGTTTTTTTCTTACTGAAAAATATCTTTATGTCTAGTAATAAAAATAAACCAAGACGTTTGTAAGACAAAAGCTAGTTTGCAACATTTAAAAAATATTGTGGTATAATGTATATAACATAAAATTTATCATTTTATCTATTTTTAAATGTATAGTTCTGTGGCTTTAAGCACACTCACAATGTTTCGTAAGCCACCGCCATCACCGTTTCTAGAACTTTTTCAGCACTCCAAACAGAAACTCTGTGCCCATTATACAATAACTCCCCCTTCTCCCTCCCCCCAGCCCTTGGTAATCTCCATTCTACTGTCTCTGTGAATTTGCCTATTCTAGATAGCTCGTATAAGTGGCATAATATATTTGTCCTTTTGTCCTCTGGTTTATTTCCCTTAGCATAATGTCCTCAAGGTTCATCCCTATGAGAGCAGGTATCAGAACTTCATTCCTTTTGAAGACTTAATAATATTCCATTTCACATATATATCCATATTTTGTTTATCCATTCATTCTTGGATGGACATTTGAGTTATTCACACCTTTTGGCTATTGTGAATAATTCTATGAACATTGGTGTTCAATTTTTTTTTTTTTAAGATTTTATTTATTTATTTATTTGGCAGAGAGAGACACAGCGAGAGAGGGAACACAAGCAGGGGGAGCGGGAGAGGGAGAAGCAGGCTTCCCGCGGAGCAGGGAGCCCAATGCGGGGCTCAATCCCAGGACCCTGGGATCATGACCTGAGCCGAAGGCAGACGCTTAACGACTGAGCCACCCAGGCTCCCCCAATTTTTTTTTGAGACCTTTTCATTCTTTTGGGGAAACACCTAAAATTGGAATTACTGGATCATATAGTAAATCTACGTTACTTTTTGAGAAACTACCACACTGTTTTCCATAGTGCGCACACCAATTTACGTTCCTGCCAGCAGTGCATATGTTTGCTCATTTCTCCACATCTTTACCAACACTTGTTCTTATGGTTTATAATAGCCATCCCTATGGACGTGAAGTGGTATATACTGTGGGTTTGATTAGCATTTCCCAGATGATTAGTGATGCTGAGCATCTTTTCATGTGCTCATTGGGCGTTTGTATATCGTCCTTTAAGAAGTGTCTGTTCACAGAATGCCTGGGTGGCTCAGTTGGTTAAGTATCTGCCTTTGGCTCAGGTCATGATCCCGGGGGCCTGGGATTGAGTCCCCCATTGGGGCTCCTTGTTCAGTTGCGAGCTGGCTTCTCCCTCTGCCGGCCACTCCCCCTGTTTGTCTCTCTCTGACAAATAATCTTAAAAATAAAAAAAATGTCTGTTCAAGTCTTTGCCCATTTTTGAATTGGGCTGGGTTTTTGGTTTGTTTTTTGGAACATTAAAAAAACAATTGGAGTTTGAAATAATTCACATGCTGGGGTTAAATGGATTTAATATTTTAAAATACAGGGTGTCAAATTGAAATGAAAAATAATTTTTGTCTCTGAGAATGCCTTCTTTTTAAACACTCTCCAAACAAGAAGAGTGAGGTCGAATTCCTAAATTAATCGCATTCCTGTTAGACAAGAAAACGAACAAGTGATAGGAAAAACCAGCTGACTTTTTGTGGTTTCTGGGAGAGAAGAGATGGCCACTCAGAACCAATGATCATCTGTGAAATAAGGAAGCATTTGTGCTTTAGTTACGGTTATTTACAGTTTATGCCTAAGAAACAAAATCACCTGCTAGCAGCCCAGTAGCCTGGGGGTGGGCGGGTGGAATCGCCCAGAACTATCCTAGGCCCCATGACCTTGAGGCAACACTGCTGAGGGGAGGAGGGCCCTGACGATGTTTGTGACGATTTGGGGTCGCCAGAAGATGGAGACAACTGGGAGGGCACGTCTGGGAGTTTTTCCGACTGAACCACAGACCCAAGAGCCACATAGCTGGGCTGGCCCGGCCTATTCAGGCCGTGTGATAAACATCTTAGTTACTGAGCTAGCGGGTGTGAAATGCCTGGGCCATCACTGTGGGAGGTCTTCCATCGAGTTTTAAAACCTACTGTTTGATGATGAATCATTAGAAGTCAAGCGCCCCCCCCCACCCCCCCACCCCCCATGGCCGGCCGCACTTGCCACGTCTGGGTGCACTTTAGCAAACCAGCAGTGAGCACCTCTCCCCTGCTGCGGGCCGGAGCAGGAGTTTTTAAAAATTGTGAATAGACGGACAGGCCTAGAGCAGCTCCCTTCGGGATGCAGGAAGGGTTCCGCGGCTCAGCGGCCCTTCCTCTGGCCTTCAGGCCCTACCTGACGTTTCCTCGGCTCCGTGGGGTGTGGTGCCCTGCCGGGACGCCGGAGTCCAAACCGAGCGTCTGGGCTTCCAGAATGGTCATGCCTGCGGCCTGCAAAGGCCCGACCTCACACCCCTCCTCATGCCTTTCCTGCTCAACATCTCAATCCAGTTCGTAACATCTCAATATAGTTTTAAAACATCGACACTGGGGGCTCCGTTCAACCTCCACGGGGCTCTTGGACGGCGCGCGGCGACCTCGGGGAAGTGAGAGGAGTTCGAGGGGCTCTGGGGCGCAGGGGGAAGAGCCTTCCCAATCCTTGGCCGCCGACTCCCTTCGCAAACAGGGCTCCAACGCCTCAGGTCACGGGCACTGAATTTAATCCAGGTGCGGCCGGCGCGCGGCCTGATCCCTAGCTTTGGTGTCCAGACTGTAACCTCGCGGCGTCGGGGCGCCGCGCAAGCCCAGGACCCCTACTCTCGGGCCCCCCAGGCCGCCGCGCGTCTCCGTCCCGCGAGGCCGGGAGCTCCCACCCAAAGCAAGGCTTTTAAAAATAGCCCCGGCGAGATCCAGGCAACAGGAAGGAACATTTTTTTTTTTTTTTTAATGTGTAAAAAATGTTTTGCTTCTTGTAGGGAACACAACCGCTGCAAGTTCCAGCACACAGGGCCCCTCCCGCGCACCCACAGCCATCGCCGCCTCTCCGGCAAGGCGCGGGCACCGTCTCCCGGATCCGGATTTGGGGAGCGCAAGTGCCCCCTGTGGCCGGCCCGCGCCTGACCCCGCGGGCCCGAGAAGGCAGAAGCCGCCGGCGCGCGGCCCAGGAGGAAGTTGGAGCCGCGGGGCCGGGAAGGGGGCAGGTCGGCGCCGCGGGCCAGGCGGGGGCCCGATGGGGCCAGGGCCACCCCGGGGCGCTGCGCCCAGGCCGGCCTGGGCTCGCGTCCCCCCACGTGGCCGGCCGCCCGGGGCCCCACGTGGAAGGCGCGGAGGAAGAAGGGGAGCGAAGGGAGGGCCCGACTCCCGGCCGCTGTAGCGGGACCCCCGCCCCCGCCGCCGAGGCCCCAGTGCTTCGCGAGGGCCTCCCGGGCGGGGCCGGGCCGGGGAGTGCCCGCCGCGCCCGGCCCCCTCGGCCGCCAGCCGCGCCTGTGTGCACTTTCGCGGAGCCACTAATCCCCCGAGAGAGCCGATTTGTAGTGAGGAGTATCTGTAGGGGGCGAGGCCGGCCCATGTGGGGTTGTGTCATTGGTTTGCAAAGAGAGACCCCGCCTTTACCCAAAAAAAAAAAAGGAGCGAGGAGTGAGCGAGCGGCGACCCTCACCTCGCCTCCCGCCTCGCTCCTGCGCAGCCGGCGGGCACCGGGCGACGCGGCCAGCGCCGCTTCTTTCCCTTTCCCTTTCTCTCCGTTTTCCGCCTCCTTCCCCGGAGGAGAAAACAAATAAAGAAGAGCAAATAGCCGGGAGGCGCAAGGCATCCAGGACGCTCCCTCCCCCGATCCAAGTTGGAATTAGCATCCTCTTGGGGGTGAGCGCGGCGCGGGGCGAGCGCGGGCCGGGGACCCCCAGCGCAGCCCCCTCCCGGCCAGTCGGCGCGGGGCTGGGACTGGGGGGGGGAGGATCGGGAGCCGGGTGGGCGGAGGAAGGGGGTGGGGTGGGTGGGGACGTAGGAAGAGGCTCGGCGGCGAGGGGAGGAGGAGGAAGGGACGGGGAGGGGTAGGGTGGGGAGGGGAGGGGAGAGACAGGGAGGGGAGGGAAGGGCGGGAGGGGGAGGGGCGGGGAGCTGGAGAGATTAAGTTTTTGTGTGTGTGTCCCTGTGTGCGTGTGTCATTTTAAGGTGGCCCGGGAGCGGCCCAGAGAAGCCGGCGGCGGCCCGAGGAGCGAGGGACCGAGCCGGGAGCCATGCCGCGCTGAGGGGGGGCCGCACAGCCGCCGCCACCGCCACCGCCGCCGGGTGGGGTGGGAGGGGCGGGAGCCGCCGCCGCCGCCACCGCCTCCCGGGTGGGCGCCCTTCGCCGTGGACGCCGGCGGCCCGGGACGAGGTAAGAGGGGCCCCGGGGGAGGGCTGGGGCCGCTGCCGCCCCCACCTCACCTGCGGCCGCGGGCTGGGGGCGCCGCGCCCGCGCCTCACTGCGCCACTCGCCGTGTTGGGGGGGGGAGGAGGAGGGCGAAGGACACGGAGCCGGCATCCGAGGACATCTTTGGTCTGCGCCCCCGTGTCCCCGCTTGGCGCCCGGGGGTGGGAGCCGGCCTGGAGGTCCTTGCCTGCCACCCCCGCCACCGATCGCGCCCGCCGGTTGCCGTTTGTGCCAGGATTTTTGTTGTTGTGATGAGAGTTGATGAATGCGAAGTAGGCGGTCACCTTCCTTCCCATCAGGATTGGTAAAAAAAAAAAAAAAAAAAAAAAGAAAAAAGAAATCCCGAGCGCGGCGGCGTCCGGAGGGCAGCGGCGGCGGCGGCGTCTCGGCGACGGTTTCCTAGGCGCCCCCGGCTCCTGCTCCCCGAGGCCGGTGGGTGCGCGCGCGGGGGCCGCCCGCGACCCAGGCCGAGCGCGCGGCGCGCCGCGGGGACAATACGGCCGGCTCCCCCGGGACAGGGAGTCCGAGCGCGCGGGGCCTTAGGCTTGCGGGGCGGGGGTGGGGGGAGAGCGGGGGTCCGCGGGGAAACCGGGGCGCGCGCGGCTCAGGGCCCCCAGGGGAGCGGCCCCTGCTGGCCGGGGATCCCGCGCGGCGCCCCGGGAGCGCAAGTGAAAGAAGGGAAAGGAGGCGAAGTGGAACCCTTTTGTTTTGCCGGCCCCGCATTGTTGGCTCCTCCGGGCAGCCCGGGCCACATCTGCCGCCGCCGCCACCACTGCCGCGCCGGGCTGGGCCCGCCAAAGTCGCAGCGGGGCGGGGGCCCGGGGCTGGCCGGGCGGCGGGCGCGGGCGGGGGCCCAGCGGGCCGGGCATTTCCTCTGCCCGTCCGCGCTCCCGCGGGCACCACTTCCTCCTCGCCCGCCGCCGCCGCCGCCGCCGCCGCGAACCCGGTCTGCCCGCCTCCCCCTCCCGGGCTGCACTTTTCGGGTGGGGCGAACCAAAAAGAAAAAGTTTCGCAGGAGGGGCTGGCGAGGGCGCGCCCCGGGCGGCGGGGACCCGGCGCGGCGTAGCGACAGCCGGGCCGCCGCGGTCGCCTCTTCCTCCTCGTCCTCTGCGGCGCAGGACTGACCCGCGAGGCCGAAGGGAAGCGCCTTTCTTTCTCTCCCTCCCGCTCTGCCCAGCGCTCCGGGGCAAGTTGGGCAGAGGCGCGCGGGAGCCGGGCGCGCCGGGGCCTTTCTCCGGCGGGAGGCCCGCGGCGTAGCTGCTTGCCCGCAGCCCACGCAGCGTCCTGGGGCTCGGAGGCCGCGGGCCCGGGAGCTCGGCGCGGTCACCGCCGGCCGCGGCGAGACACATACGCGCGCACACACCCTCCGGTGGCTCGCTCTCGGCCGCGGCGGATGGTCACGGACCCTGAGTGTGCGTGTGCGAGCGAGTGTGTGGGGTGGCCCCCCCCCCCGCCGACCCCGAATACTTTTTCCGGAGGCAGCCCCAAGCAGCAGCTGGCTCCAGGGGTCCCCATGTTTAGTATTTTACAGGGGAAAGGAGGAATTTTTCGTAGAAAGCCCCGCTCGCTCTGCGTCCTTGCGGTGGCCTACGTCGTCATGCCGGACTCACTTGCCCTATCCAGGGTAAACAGATCTTTCTGGATTTTTTTCCCACCTTTTTTCTCCAAAGATTGGAGATCAGGTTAAGTTCTTCGAGAGTCAGATATGAGTGGCTTGAAGGGTAGACAAGAGAATTGTATTCTATAAATATGCATTGGGAATTTAAAATGCTAAGTGCCTTATTTGCAATTCTGTTGGATATTCTAGAGACTGGTATATTTTTATCTGACATGGATAATTTGGAGGGGACGTATATTTTGGTTAGTTTACAAAGTGGTTCTGCCTCCCGACTTTGGCGAAATATATTAAACTCTCCTACTACTTTTTCAAAGAAGGTTCTCTACTAGGTGCTTGGGTTCAAAGACAGTTTTAAAATTACCTCGTGTTCAGTACCTGAGACTGCTGTTCTGCCTCTAGGGCTCTCACAGTAGAACTAGTTAGTTTTCTTGTACTTAGGAGAATTCCAGTGTTTTGAAAAAATTTTTAAGTAAATCCTTTACATTTTGAAGTAATGGTACTTTAAAGGATCTTGTTTTTATAATCATTTGATTTCAAAGAGTACTTCTTACAGCAATTATAAAGTGATATTCAAAATGCTAATTAAACACTTTGAGTCAGAGCAGCTTTAATATTGAAACAATTTCTTTTCTTTCTTTTTTTTTTTTAAGTAACAGGGACTATATCCTAGAGTTGAAACACTAAAAATCCTTTTGTCTGCCATCAGATCTCTGAACCACAGTGACACTCTCCTGTAAAAAAAAACAAAACAAAACAAAACCCTGGTGCCCTTTTTATTGCCCCCCAAAGAAAAGTTAATGAGATGGTAGGTTTCAAGCAAAAAAGCAGACCCTCCTTCTTGCAAAATATGCTTACAGTTGCCATTGAAGTTGTATGTTAGCCGTGAATACACTTGCCTTTAATGAAGCCAGTTTAATCGTTCACACTTGATCAAGTATAACAGGACCAAACAAAGGAAATAAGCCAGCATATTCCTGTAGAGCGTTGAGGGGTTTAGTGTAAGTGTTGGTGTCAGGTCACCCCCTCCCCCCACTTTGCCCCCAGTACAAGGGAGTGAGGGTTGAAGGCAAAGGGAATTTATGGCACTGATTGGTTTTTCTGTGCCTCAGGGGTAGGGGACCCCAGTTTGTCCCTGTAGAAAGCAGTTATTAGAGGGAATTTTAAAATCTTGGCTTTAGAACTCATTTTGAACCTGACAAGGTGCTTTTGGTTTAATCCTTTTTACTGTTTGGGAAGATAAGGCTGGGGGGGGTGGGTCTGTTGTCTCCCTCATTTCTAACTGTACCTTAATAAGGCTGAGTGGAGGGTGGTGTGGCTCTGCAGTTTGAGCTCCAAGCCCTGTGTTATTTATGACTTCACTTGGGATCTTTTGAAACTGGCCCTTGAAAGGGTGTTCTCCTGGGGGAGGGGCAGGGTGAATTACCTTTTCTTAACTCTGATTTTTCTAAAAAACTTCTTTGTCCCTAAAATGTATTTCTTTGCTAGGCACAAGTTGCAACTTATTCTGGGACTTAGTCATCAACTCAAAGAAGAAATATTTGCAAAGTGTGTCTTCTTAAGGTTAAGAAAGTAAAAAAGTTTGGCTACTTAAAAACAAACACTACTAGCATTGTAAAAATACACCAGTGACATACTTTGTGAGATATTTTGGCCTTTTAAGACTCAGGGCACACCTGTTCCTGTCCCTGCAGGGTCGAGTTTGCTTTCCTTGGCATTGTTCATCTGGTCGTGTACACAAGATGAAACAGGAAAACTTGGCTATCTGTATAATCATTAACTAGCCAATCAGTTATCCTTTCAGGGAATAATCGATAACTTTACTCTTGACTTTTAAACCACCCCCCCCACCCCCCGCAAAGAAATTGCATCTCTAAGTCTGGGAAGTGTTTTAAAGAGAGATGATGAAACACAGCCACAACAACAACAAACAAACAAAACTACAGAGTCAACCCGCATCTCTTGCAGCATTCGGCATAGCTAGCTACAAGGTCAGGAAATGATGAGTGTATAAAATCAGAACTGAACAAGCACTGCCCCGGGGTTTGAAAAGGATATTGTTGGGAACTGTTTAAAATACTAAAGCAGAGGGAGCTCAGGATGGCTCACACCACTTGAAATCCTTGAGATTCTTGCGGATTAAAAACAAAAAGGGCCCGAATCTCAGGCACACCCCTCCTTTGAGATCTAGCACCAGATTGCCATTTATCAAAAGTCCTTTTCCTTCGTGAATCACTTCTGAATGCAGTTACACCCTCTGCATTTGACGCTTTCCCTAAATGGAACAAATTTAAAGGGGAATGGCCATCCCCGTTATCATTTTTTTTACCACTGTCATTTCAATATAGAAGGGCTGTCATCATAATGTGAGTGCAGCCTGGGTCCCTCTGTGAATAATCTTTCTATCAGTGACAAGCAGCAGGCTAAGTGTCCCGTGTCCCTGATACAGGCCACAGACATATAGTCATAAAGTACATGATCAGGAGAGGAAATTTATCCGTTGGGCAGGGCATAACTCAGGTAATATTTCCAATGCATGGCTGATAGTTCCATCACAGAGGCTGGAACACAGGTTTGTAGTAATTAAAAAAATGGCAGTGCAGTTTGCCCAACCCTTTGAAGAGAAGTACTTGGACTTAGCAGAAGTGACTCGGTATAGTGAAATAATCGGGGTGCCTTTTCTTCCAAGATCTTCCCGTGAATTGCTAGCTCAGGAATGCTCGCGTGGACTACTGAAAAACTTTTAGTAGGCACATGAAAATGCTGGAATGGATACACTCTGAGGCCACACTGCCTGGGTAGATATCAGTTTTCTCCCTTACAGCTGGTGAGCATGTCCTAATTCACACTGCTGCAGTTAAAGTTACAGCACACTGGGAAAGGAGGGAAAACACAAGGCTTCTCCCCACGGACGAGCTCGAGAAGTTAATTTTTTCAAGTCTGTGTTTGATGGAATATGTATCGAAGATGTATGAAAGGTTTTTTGTTGTTTTTTTTTTTAAGCCCTATCTCTGGATTTGGAAAATTATACTTAATCATTGCTAAAAACTTCAGAACCATTTTCAAGGTGTTCAGTGTTTCTTTTGATCATGATTTAATGGATGGCATCCAAAAGCCATGAATGTGACTCAAATGATCCTCACAAATTAATGTTGGGGCAGAATCTGCAGTTTGCTTTTTAACTCTCATTATCGATGTTTAAAGCCTAAATTTATGGCTGCACTTGGGCATTCAGGACTTCCCTGCTGAAAAGAAGGACTTTGCACATTGTGCAAAAAAAGGGGGGGGGGGACTCACAAATGAATGCAGAATGTACAATAGGGAGAGAGCCTGGCCATTGTTTGTGTGGAATGTTGACAATGGGAGCCAAGGGGCAGTTTGGCCTTCATTCTTCCAACTGCTCGAGAACACAGAAACTTCAGGAGCTGCGGACGGATGGGAACCAGAGGCACATTTATCTGCCTTTGCCTGGCATGGCAATGTGGGCCACTGGTCTACTCCCTTTCCAGAGTTTTCTTAGAAGGTGGTCCCTTTTGGACTGCTAGGGACCTTTGTGCGCTCTTCTCAGTAATCTGCTTTTTTGAGTAAAGATTCTAAAAGCAGAGAGAAGGGTTCTTCAAAGAAAAGTGTAAAAAGCAGACTCCCCCCCCCACCCCTCAAAACACAATGTTAAGAAATCCTACTCAACCCTTACCAGAAATTGAGGAATTTCAAGTCGCAAGAAGCTGTTGTGTTTATTTTTATTACTCCTCATGCTGAAGTCGTTTTTAATCTGTTTGTAGTGTTAGGGAAAGTAGAGCTGAAGTGAGCATTTGTTGGGTTTTCATGTTTAGTTGGACAGCTGCTGCCATTTTTGAAAACAGTCCTCTGTATGCATCTTTCTCCCCATTCACAGAGCCCCCCTGCTTCCATGTGGGAACTGAGGTTCCAGAGCGGAGCCGACTCTATAGTTCCAAGTGGCGGGCATTACTGTGTCCTTTCTCTTTTGCCCCTCTACCCTAAGTGGAATCAGTATAGACATTGACTACCGTTGGGGGCTGATGCCTGTTCTGATTTTATCGAGGTACCCTTGGTTTAGAACTTGAGGGCCAGTTGACCATTTCATCTGTATCAAGCCTATCCCTCCTTGAGTGAATGTTTCAGAGATGATCTAAGTGTTTCTGTAACTAAATTTAACAGATCGTGGCCAAAAGTTGGCTTTTAATGTTCACAAAACTTCTGATAAAATGGTTGGGTTCTTATTCATGGGGCAAGTGATGCCTTTGATTTTATGGGGAATTGTGACTTCTAGATAATAACAGAGCCTTCATTCTTCCCGGTAGTATTTAGAGGACGTTAATCCCCAATAGCTGTTGTTGTCTGAATTTGGTGGGCTGGTCTTTGGTGGTTGTTTTCTGGGAGTCCAAAAAAGTCTGGGGGGCTGGATGGTGGTGAAGCGGGGGAGGGTGGTGCTCTTCATCCATTTGGTTCTTAAAATCTTTCCCACTTCTAAAATGCAAAAAAAAAAAAAAATGCACCTTCTTTTGTGTTATTGCTTTAACTCCCTTCAAAAGCAATCTATTGATCAGCAGAAATGTGCTTTTTGCATTAAAATAAGCCCTTAATTACGATTTGAAAGACACTGTTACTGGCTTGAAGATTGATTGGAAATAGTGGCAATATTTCTCTCATTCCAGCCTACATAGGGGCAGGGACTGGAAGGGCCTTTTTAAAAGATGTGTAACTTAGGTGGCGAGCGGGTCTTTTCTGCAGCATCGGGGCTAGCCAAGGGGTTGTAAACTCACTGCGGTGCTCCAGCCAGGCCTGAAATCTGGCCTCCAGCAATCTGTCCAAGCCCAGGACAAACAAAAACTTCATTATGGAGTCAAGGAGTCCCAGGAAGTTCCTTTGGAAGGAACTGTAGACCAAGACCGCAGAGGTCAACTCCTCTGGCCTAATGGGATTTTTTCCCCTCCAGTATGGCAACTTAAAAAGCCTACCTAATGTTGAGGCCTAGCAGAGAGCCAGTAGCTGGGTGTAAATGGCCCAATCGACCTGGAAGTGCTCATAGTGTTCCTGCCCCAGGTGTGGGAGGGGGACAAGAGGAACTGCAGGTGAAATTCTTTTGCTGTAGGGGGTGTGAGGCTGGGAAAGGGTTTGTGCACCTTTCCTGTTGAATGTGCTCTGTCTGGGACTTTATTCTTTTGCTGATGGATGTCTTTTAGTGCGGTAGGCCTAGAAGCGCAAACAAAGTCACAGTATGTCATCTGCGTGTTCAGGCCCAGGTGGGCTAGGGAGGGGGTGGGGTCGGTGCCCAGTGGCTCTTTTGGGTGGTGGGAGAGCCTGCAGTAAGTTGCAGCTCCCAGGCCCAGCCAGCAGTGAGCAGGGGGAGGGCTCTTGAGAGCTCTTGACACCCTGTCCCGGAATGGTTGAGGGGACTGGGAATGTTCTGCCTGGAGGGGAACAGCCTCACTTGGTCACATGGGCTTGCTTTGCTGGGAGGGACGGAGTCCTGGTGACACCAGGGAAGCTTTGCTGGAGAAGCTGCTGGGCCACATGGTTGCATGGGCTCCTAGCTTGGCAGACCGCTGTGTGAGGTGTGGTTAGGTGGGACAAAGCTTTCCAAACACCGGAGACCACCAGGGCAGCCCTCACTTGGAGACACTTTCCTAATGAACAGGGTGGGGTTGGGGAGAAACGCTGCATTTTCTTTCCAGTGGCGGTGACAAATATTTTTCAAGTTTTTTTTCTATCTCTTCTCCAGACTTTGAGCTGTGGTCTGCAGCGCTGGCCGATTGCTCCATCTGCCCTTCAGGGACGGGATGGAGCAGGAGGCCCAGGGTGGATGCCAAGTGGGAATGATATTTCTCCCCAGGAGCACTCAAGAGATGTACCATATTCCTTTTTCTCAGCGATTTCTGGTTATGGGCTAGAAGTCACTCCAGGAGTGCAATGAATAAAGAGTATATTTTTCTGTACAGATATCAGTATGCACATATAAGTGCCTACACGTAAAATCTCAGAATGTTTTTGATCTTAAAACCATTTCGCAGTCATTAATTTTCGCGAAGCCCCTGCGGGCTAGGTAAGCAGAGCAATTGCTATTTTGCCCGCCGCAGAAACAGTGAATCACCTCCCCCAAATCCTAAAGAGGCTGGTGTCCGCCTCTGGTTTCCGCAGCGCGCTGGGGGTGTGGGGGCCCCGGGGACCCCCACGTTCCGCCCAGACGGACCACAGGGCGACTTCCGGTCTCCTGCTCGACCTTCTGATGCCGGGAGGGCGAACTTGGGCCTGGGGGAAGCCTGGCCGCCGCACCTGGCCGCCGCACCTGGCCGCGCTCTACCTGGAGGGGGCGGGGTCTGGCCGCGTTTCCCCGCGCGCGCCCGGACGGCCGGGGTGCCCCGCCCTGCTGGAAAGACCCGCCTGCCGGCGTCTTGCGGTTCCCGGGGTGCCAGCACCCCCGGACCTCTGGGGCCCGCGGACCTGCCGGCTCCCGCCCTCCCCTCCGGGCCCGCGCACCTGGGGCTCCGCCCCCCGCAGGCCCGCGTACCTGGCGGCCCGCCCCTCCCCCCTCCGAGGCTCGCGTACCTTGCCCCCCCCACCCCCCCACCCCCACTTGACACCGCCGGAAGCGCCCCTCCTCCGGCGCTGGCCCTTTCACTTGTAAATAGCAGCCGTTTCTCGCCGTGGGGGAAGTCCTCTAGAGGTGATAAAAATGGCCCCTGCCCCCCTGTGCCCACTTCCTCCTTCCTCCCACAGGCCATTGTGCGGGGTCTGACCCCGGGCGGCGGGGGTCCGGCCGGACGCCGCCCACACCCGCAGGGACCTCCGCGCCCCTCCGAGTCCCGGGGCGGGACGGGGAAGGAGCCGCGAGACGACGCAGGACCCCAGGTGGGTCCCGAACCCGCGCCCGAGGCCCGGGGCTGAACCAGGTACCTGGCTGGACCGTGCCTGAGCCACCCCCACCCCCCAGCGGTCGTAGGCTCCAGGAACTCCCAACCTCCTGTCTGCCCCCCCCCCCCGCCCCCCGAGGGGACAGGGAGGTCCGTTGATCCGCGATGGCGGCGGAGACGCTGAAACGGTGAACGGCCGCATCCTCACGACTTGGCCCGCTTGGCATCCGGTCCCCTGGGCGGTGTTGGGGCCGCGCTCCTCTTGCAACCTTCCAGTCTGGGCGTCTTACTCGTGCCTGCGGTAGCGCGGCGCCAGTTGCTGCGGGAAGCAGCGAGGGCTACCCAGGCCTTCCCCGGAACCCACGTCCAGGACAAGTGACCTTACTGCGCTTGTCACAGTGCGGCTCCTGATGGGCCAGTGAGGGCAGAGCCAGGATGGTCTAGGGCTTTCCCACTTGGCACCCCTCTTGTCCTTGCTGGAAGAATTTGTGTGTTTGACTCTTCCTGTTCTGGCTGACTTAATTTGAAACTCAAATCTACCCCAGGCCTTTTAAGTAGTACTCTTATTTTTGTTAAGTTAACAATATAGCTATGGTTTATGGAGCATTTACTTAGTATCTTTGTCACTCCCGCACTTGGTGTATGTTGCATTTGATCTTCACAGTAAGGTGGGGTGATGTCAGGTGCCGGAGGCACTTGGGTGACTTGCCTGTCACCCCTTGCCCCAAGTGGCAGAGCTGGGATTCGGATCAGGCTGTTGGCAGTGGGGTTCTGGCAGGATTCCTTGGCAGAGGAGGAACTCCTCCTGCATTGGGAGCCTGTCCTGTCACCCTGAGAGCAGAGGGGAAGTGAGAATTCCAGGCTTACCCCAAATCTGGCACGTTCTCCCCAGGATTCAGATGGGCTTCTCAGAAACAATCCTCTTTCTCAGGCCCGGGTTGACTTCCACATCACATGGGGCTATGAGAAGTCTGGCTTGTTTTAATTTCCGCCTTTGATTAGTGATCTTTTGTTAGGATCTCACAATCTAATGCCAAGGAGGAATTTCTAGATAGTTTCCTGGACAAGGCCTGTTTTAAATTCCCTACACTTTTTGGGTTAATGAACAGCATGGCTCCTGATCAGAAGCCTCGGGCAGGCTTCGCAGTCAGGGGCCCCCTTGGATGCATGGGGAGAGTTCTGCCCCTCTGGATTACGGACTCACTGTCCAGGCAGAGAGTAGACATCCCGAAGGACTTCAGTAGTCAGGCACTGTGCTGTTTCTCCAGTCGTGTTCCTTCATTTACCCTCTGATCCTCTCCCCGGTAGAAGTGATGGTGTTTTACCGGTGAAGAAACCGAGGGTCAGGAAGGTTAAGCAACCAAGAGAGCCAGAAGTCTAGTTAGTTCCCAGTCCATCCTGAGCTGGTTTCTCTGTAATTGATTGAGACTTTGGGCTTTTGGTTGGGACTTGGGTACAATTGGGGATGGCTTTGCGATGATAGCCAAATTAGACCCCTTCTGTGCTCTCGATCTCATTTTCTCCCTTGCTTCCATCTGGGTGTCTGATGCAACCACCTTGCCCGCTCGCAACACACACACGCACACACACACACACACACACACATCCCTTTCACAGTGCTTAGGCTCTTTCGGTGGTAACATTGGATTTGGTGGCCAGGTATCATTTTATGAGACTCAGATTTCCAAATTTGTGGTCTAGGTTAGTGATCTCAGAGTTTTTCAAAACCAGCCCCCCTTCTTCCTGGGGTGGGCCCCTTTCTTGGGGAGGGGCTGGAGGTGGTGGGTGGGATGCTCCTTTCCCTCACTCTGGCTGCTGTACACTTTCCAACAGGACTCATGATGCACCTCTTACAACGGGAGTTGCTTCCTGGGTTCAACATGGGGGCATCTGGGAGAAGAGACTGGGAAGATGGGGAGGATTTCATCTGATTGGAATAGTCTGTTTGCACCATTCCTGTAAAAACCGGCCAGAAACTTGATTCTGCTGGGTAAACCTCCTTTGGGTGGCTGCCCTGCGTTTGTGTTGGCCTTAGCAAGGAATTTGAAATCATACTCCTGAACAAAAGGAGCAGCCTTCTTTTCAAAGAGTCCATCAGAGAATTGAAAGGGAATGTCACAAAGTTGGGTGTGTCCTGAAATCCAGAGAGGAGCCTGCCTGGGTGATTAACTCACCTAAAAGGCACCCAGAGCAGGTGACGCGAGAGCTCTCACTGACCTTGGCTTCCTTTAGGGTAAGGTCCCCCAAGGTGAAGATTTTACTGAAAAACAGGCTTTCCTCTACTGACAAGATTTCCTTCCTGCCCTGCCGTGCTCCTGACCCTTTCGGGAACACGTGTGTGCTTGGGAGATGCCCGACATAGCTGCTCTGGCTCCAAGGCCCCCCCCGTGGGGCTGGGCGCGGCTCGGGGGGTCTCACTCAGTCATTGCGTTCTGCCTGGTCTGCAGGGCTGAGGGGAAAGGCCAGGAGGGGCGGTGTCTCTTGATCAGCTGGTCACTGTAGCCCCGATGTGCTGGCTCAGCTCTAGTTTAGGTAGTGATTGTATTCTTTCTATTTTAAGTCCCCCGTGCAGTTTTCAAACAGGTCTCCATTCTGCTTCACTCCCCACAGAAGAGGGGCTGTGGTGGGGCTCGGTCGGCCGCCTCGGTGGGACAGGAGAAGGGAGAAGCTGCTTCGGGCCGCACTGCCTGGAGCGTGGATGGGGCTGGGGTTTCAGGCTTCTCTGCGTGGATGACGCTCCGATGTCCCTTGTAGCTTTGTCAGCTTTTCCTGGCTGGCCCCACCATGCACGTTCTTGACGGGAGCCAGGGGTCGTGGGTGGCCTCCGAACCGGCCTTCAGATCTGCGCTGTAGAAGGTGTGTGTCTCTGTCCTGTTCCACGTTTCAGGATTCCCTGGCTCCGCACAAAGGCCCCTGAGCTTGGCATCCAAGTCCCTCCAGCAGGACACAGGGGCCATCTGATTAGTGTCCCACATGCCCGTGTTGGTGCTGTGGTGAGTACACCAGGTTTCCTAAGACCCGATTTTTCTCTGCCTTGGCCTCTGTGCAGAGTTCTGTTTATTCTCCTGCTCTTCCAAGATGCTTGTTGCTTTTCAGTCAGGGCTGAGAATTTTTTTTTTTTTTTTTTAAACACACATCCTTTCTTCTCATTTCTCAACTAAGCCTGGGATTAAGAATGTGGCTTCAGCTGACAAAAGCCAGGAGATTTCAGAATTAAAGTTGGAATTCTATCTGTAATGATGTCTTCCTGAGTATTTAAGGAGGACTTTGAACCGTGGGTAATTTTTTTTCCTTCCTAAACTGGCCAGATGTGCTCCGAGTCGTAGGCAAAAGAAGCAGCTCCACGTGATTTGAGTTTTCTTTGTGATAGTTGTGAGCTTGCCTTATTTGAGTCCCCTGTGTCCTAGGGGCACAAAGGGAAGAGGCTTGTGACTGGCCCCTGTTTGGGTTGTGTTCTTACTGTGTGTGTCACACGGGCGTGAGAGCTTCGAAACTGCCTCCCGGCCACCACCCCCAGCTCAGCAAAACCACTTGAAACGCACTTTGCAAGTATAACTCTCGTTCTTTAAAATGTTTCTCCACAAGAGAGATTAAAAAGTTGGGTTTTTTGTTTTGTTTTGTTGTGATTCCTTTCATCATCTGGGGCAGCGGCTGGCAGGCTGGGCAGGCTGGGGGAACCGAGGGAGAGGGACTGGTAGGAGTCGGGTCTGGTTTCTCTTGTTAGTGGGGGAGGGGGTGGGGTCAGTGCAAGGACCACTTTTTGGCCTTGCCTGTAGCGGGGAGTTTTACAACCTGGTGATCACTTGGCGTGGCAGGCTCCAGGGTCAGATCCAGAAGCTTTGCCCTGGGCCATCCCAGCAGCCCACTTGGGAGCCCAGGGTTATCTGTGTTCTCTGCCTGGTCACTTCCCGTGAGGGAGAGGAGAGGTCCCACAGAAAGGTCGTGAATGTCATCCTTCCCAGACTGATGCTGGGCCCAAGGAGAGCCACCCCATCCTCAAGACCTTAGGAAAGGCAACAAGATAAATATGGACTGATCAGATGGGACAGACGGTTCGAGAAAGTGTGTGGCAAAGGAGGCAGGGAAAGCTGCTTGACTGCATTTGGGATTTACTGAGGCCTTGGAGAGGACTTACCGTTTCAGAATCTAAAATGAGGATCAGAATTATAAACTGCTTGGAACAGGCCTGACACACCATAGGTATTTGTTAAATTTTTAAAAATACAAAATACAGACAAATAAATCATCCACTTTTGCTTTGAGGTGCCGTGTACCTGTTGGAGCAGGTTTCCTTGTGGGTCCCTCACACCGCCGGGGTGGAGATCAGAGAATCCTGACCTCAGCAGTGGAAAGAGGGGTTCCCCTTGGGTGTTGGGGGACCGGAGAGAAGGCTCCCTGGGCTTTGAGATGGGGCTTGGTAGTCACAGATGGTGGGCTGTGTCCTAGGGGAATGGCCGCACAATGGATGGGAGGTTTTATCCTTTGCACACGAAGGACGGGTGAATTTCATGGAGCCTGGTGAAGTGATAGGTGAAATGGGTGTGTAGTGAATAGTGTTTGAGGGTGGGAGATCCAAATCCTGGTGCTGTTAAAAAAAAAAAATACAGGGACATAAGGGTAGTGGCTGGTTAAGTTAGGGAGCAACCCATCTTCTCGATGATTCCTGGGGCCAAAATGATGACCCAAAAACCACTCAGGTTGTTTTTAGACTGGAATGCTACTCTGTATTAGGTCACTCTGAGAAATGCCCAGTAAAATATTTACTTTCTCTTTAAGAGCTACTTTCCCTTACCAGAGAAGGAAGAAAGAGTAGTCCTCTGCCTGAGGACGGCCCACATGGGGGTCGGGCCCCCCCTGCTGCAGCTGCCCTGGACAGGTTGGGTCCACTGGAGAGCCAGCCCCGTGTTGAATTCAGCACCGCTGAGTGCTCTGCACCTTCTCTACAGAGCTGATGAAGCACGGTGCAGGTGGGCCTGACTGGCCACATTCCGAGGGGAATTTGTGTAAGAGAAGGCACTAGTCAGCCCCCTTCCCTGTCAGCATTCGCCTTCACATGCTCCCGTCCGATCTCCAGGTCCCGAGCCGGCAGTAGGAGGGTTGGTACCTGTCCCGGAGAATGGCTTGTTGGGGTTGCCTTCCTGGCACGTGGTGGGCACTTGGTCCGTAGCAGCTCTGGTGACTAGCCCAGGTCCAGCTGGGTGACCAGCTTGCTGCATGTGTTCCTGCCCCTTGGCCCTGGAATTAGGATGGTACTTGCTTATCTCCTCCCAGGGCAGTCGTCCACTCATGGGGACTGACTGGGTGCCCACTAGGGCCCGGTGCCGTGTGGGGGTGCACATGACTGCCTGGGGGCAGGGTTCCTGCTCTGCATTTCGTGTTGGGCTCCAGGTTCGAGTAGTAGGGTCCCGAGAGCATGAAATGGTGAGGCACAGCCTGGGGGGACTGTGTTCTGGGAAGATGTCCTACCGGGGTCCGTGGAAGAGACAGTTTGTTGCCTTCAGGGCGGGCTGGTCATTTCATGGACCAGCAGTTTCTTTGGGCTCAATTCATGCCATAAAAAAAAAAATCTCCCTTGGAAAGCAAGATGGTCCTTGAAAATGCCCTTGGAAGGCAGCCGGTGCTGGAATGTGAGGACATCTCAGGGGTCAGGGGCCAGAATGTCATATTTCCACATTTGCAAATCCTAGGAGTAGTGTACAGTAACTAAAGGCTAATGCACGTGGGAAGGGGCTCAGACATTAGCTGGTGGTTTGACCACCACCATCATCATCATTGGTGGTGGTGATGGTCTGAGAGGAGTGGGAACCATGGGTAGTACCAGGAGTTGTGGTGGGGGGTAAAGTAGGTGCGACTAAAGTTCCCTTCTGCCTCTGCCTTTTTCAAGAGATGCGCTGCGTGGCTTGCTACATCCCTGTAAAACATCAAGCTGGAATTAGAGGCCTTCCGGGATCACGGAGAGGTCCTTTGTGCCCTGCTCCGTCAGCACAAGTTGCCAGCAGCCCTCAGCCCACCCCCACCCCAGGCCGGGCTCTGGCCTGCCCCATGAGTGGAGCCCGTGGATTCCGTGCGTGCATTTAGCGGTAAGAAGCTGGCTGTGGGCTTGGTGGTTTTCACATGAGTGATTCATGCAGTCCCCACGGAGGGCCTGTGCCCATGTGGTTTGAGAGGGTGGCCTCTGGAGCAGGGCTTCTCTGGGGTACCCCCTGGCCAGAAGTTAGTCTCCTGGAGCTCCACCCAGCATACCTTTGGAAGAAGCTCCAGGTAGGGCCAGAACAGCTATATTTTTAGCAAACTCCTCCCGGTGGTTCTTAATGCAGCCAGCCCAGAACCTGCCAACTGCACACAGATTATCTTTCTTTAACAACAAACCACTCCCCAGCACACATCCATACACTTGAGTCTAGTTATTGAACATTTGGCACGACAAATGATTGAAAGATTTTAGATGTCTTGAATAACCCCCTCCCCCTCAAAATCTGAATGAATAGATTTGGAAATGGAAATATGGATTTCTGCCCAACCTAGTCTGATTTTTTTTTTTTTTTTTTTTGGTTTAAGAGGGATTCTCCACCCCCTAGAATAGCACCAGGCTTTCCTAGGGACAGGAGGGAAATTCTGTGTGTACCCGTTAACATTGGAGCTGGTTCCATACTCAGATGCACTTGACATGGAACTCTCTTCTGACCGGTCAGCAGTGTCCACCGAGGGGGGCTGGGCTGAGTGTCACAGCCTGCTGGCAAGGGGAGAAGTTGGTTTTACAAATTACATTTTAGTACAATACAAATCACTTTAGGGAGGCACACTTTGGAAATCTGAGCACACAAGTCAAGGGTGGGTGCAGCAGTGGGGTTGGTGACTTGCACACTGGCCGGTGTGAGCGTGAACGAGATCAGCACCAAGCACATCCGCCTCGTTTTGCAAGTGAACAAGTCAACCTCCAGGAGCTCTTCCGAGCCGATGGTATTATTTCCCTGTGTCGCCAAACACAGATTTGGGGACAACACCTTCTGTTTTAGAAATGTAAGTAAACACATTTTGTGGCAGATCCTTTTCATCTTAATCAGTGGATTTATTAATTAGTAGGCTTCACTGAGGCTGATAGCTTATGTTTCCATATAGATGACAGCTTACCTTTATTCTGTTTGTAGAAACACTTTGTCATACAGGAGCTTACTTTGTTTTTTAGTAACAACCCTAATGAGACAGTGAGGAGGCGTGGTTACCTCCCACTTGTGGAATCCGCTGAGGGATCTCACAAGCCACGTGGATGGGCTCACGGTTCATAAATGATGGAGCTGGTTCTGACCTGCCTCTTCTCTACCAATACCAAGCTGTCTGAAGAGTGGCTTTGTATTCAGATAACCCAATTCTTTTTTTTTTTTTTTTTGAAGATTGTATTTATTTGAGAGAGAGCGCACGCTGTGCACATGCACACCTGTGCCTGAGTGGGAGGAGGGGCAGAGGGAGAGGAATGGGCAGACTCCCCACCGAGCTGGGAGTCCCGATCCTGGGACCCTGAGCTCATGACCGGAGCTGAAGGCAGGTGCTTAACTGACTGAACCACCCAGGCGCCCCTCAGATAACCCAATTCTTTTTTTTTTTTTTTTTAAAGATTTTATTTATTTGACAGAGAGAGAGAGAGAGCAGGAACACAAGCAGGGGCAGTGGGAGAGGGAGAAGCAGGCCTCCCGCCGAGCAGGAGCCCAGTGCAGGGCTCAGTCCCAGGACCCTGGGATCATGACCTGAGCCGAAGGCAGACGCTTAACGACTGAGCCACCCAGGTGCCCCCAGATAACCCAATTCTAAGGACGAGGGTGTGTGTACAAATTTGAAGGCAGGGTGGGGGTGTGGGGACGTCCACCCAGTTTGAAGAATCTGGAGCCTTTGTGTGAGTTCCAGGTGCTAGGGTCAAGGTGAGCTTGAAGGGGGGGGCATGCATGGTGTCCTCAGATGAGTGATTTAAGGGGCTTCTTACTCCTTGATCTGAGGTTGTTAACTGTGGTCTTGAGCTTTTTGGCCCTTTCTGGTTTGGGTAACTGCTTTCTGGGGGAAGTTTGGGATACCTTTTGAATTGCACACAGAGATATTTACTGTGAGAGAAATTCCAGCCATTACCTTAACCATTACCTGGCCAAGTGGCACAGGGATAGATAGATGTCCGAGGCCACAATTCTGTTTAAATACGAGAAGTAGAAGCCTTTGGGTCCTAGCAGTTTCTTTGGGGGCTGTTTTTGGACTTGGGTTAGCAAAGAAACGACTTTATGATTTATGGTGTTTATGAAGACTAGCATACCTATCTGTTTTCATATAGACATCTTAATAGAGATTAAATACAGAATAAAGCAGAATGCATGAACGAAGATATTCCCATAAGCAATATTGTAGTGTTAGGCAGTGTAATTATGTTTTGTACACTTCCCAATTAAGCAGTTATGCATTACTGGAAAAACTACCTTTAAGAGATTTAGGAAAGCTTTATAATTTTGTATATCAAATAAAAATAGATGTATTTTATGCATAGGGTTTAAAATTTTTACGTTCAATGATAAAGTAACTCAATTTGGATTGATTTGTGGAAATTTATGCAGTGACACCGAGATGAATTTGCTTTTTCTGAAAATGGCCTGTTGAACAAAAATCTGCTTCTTGAGCAAATAGAGCTCCTACTGTGCGCCGGCCTCCAGGTGAGAGCAAGGAGGGTTTATCCTGAAGTTCAGCAAAGCACTGGTGACCTTGCAAGAGCTGGAATGGGCGCGGGGGGCTTCTCTAGGGCATGGGTGGGCGGTAGGTCATCCCTGGGCTGAGGCGTCAGGGACGCCGAGCTGCTGGAGGAATTGAAAGACATTCGTGGTGCTCTCCTATGACTGAGGATGTGCTGTGTAGAGCTTAAGAACATAACTTCCAGATGTGCACTTAGGGTCCCAGGACACCTGCCCCCCTGGTGAAGTCCTTGGGAAGTGACCCCACTTCCTTATGCCTGAGTGTCTTCACAGTGGGGTGGTGGGTGCTCAGGGAATCTGTGAGGGCGAAGTGACTTCATGTATGGCAAGCCCTTGACATGCGCCTGGAGGAAGATCTCCAGTGTGGGCATTACTATTATTATTATTATTATAGTAGTAGTAGTTAATGTTGGAGTAGAGAGACTGAAGTGTGGGAGTGGGAAGGACTCTAGGTCTGAAGAGGCAAAGAGAGGGCCCAGAGGGTTGCGGGGTGGCCCTGAGTTCAGATCACCACGGCCAGACATGGCTTTTTTTTTTTTTTTTTTTTTTTTAAGATTTTATTTGTGCGCTAGAGAGAACAGAGGGAGAGTGAGAGGGAGAAGCAGACTCCCCACTGAGCAGGGAGCCCGATGCGGGGCTCAGTCCCAGGACCCTGGGATCATGACCTGAGCCGAAGGCAGATGCTTAACGACTGAGCCACCCAGGCGCCCCAAGACATGGCATTTTAGAGCGATGGCCGTGGTGCCTGGGGGACTGGACCCGCTGTGGACTCGGTGGATGTGGGGGGTGGGGGAGCTATCAGAAGGGTGTTTGGTGCTCAGTCTAACAGGCCCAGGTGCCTGACGGGTGGTGGACAGACAGGAGGACAGTGGGTCAAGTACTTGGGCTGCATGCACGGTGGGTCACTCTTTGGGGGTCTGCTCAAGGACTCAGGCTGCAGGGTGGGTCCGTCATCTCTAAACCCAGCTCATTTTACACCAGAGCTTGAGTGTCAGTTTCGCTCTGAGCTCCTGCACATGACCCTGTTCTGTTCCTCCACAGAGAAGCCCAGGTGCCAAGATAGGGCTGAAAGCTATTTTGTCACTGTCACTATATCCTCTGCCCGCCCCCCCCCCATCGGTCATCTTCAGGGCCAGGGATGGTGGTGATCCTCTCTAACAAAGGGGCCAGCAAGGGAAGGCTCAGGTCTTGTCCTGGCTCTGCCCTGAGCTTGCTCTGTGACCTTGGGTGAACTCCAGCGCTGCCCCACGGTTTTTCCTTCAGTGGGCGTCCCTGGGTTCTCTGGATTGGGGCACGCCTGGGGGTCCCAACGCCTTACTGATGGGGACTTATTAGGCTGGGTGTGGCCTCCGGGGGCTCTCAAGGGCTACTGGCTTGGCCCTTGTACGCCCGTCCCACGCTTCCCCAGGATGACTTAGCAAGGGTAGATCCAGTCCCGCTGGGGATCTTCCTGAAGGGAGCAGCGGGGAGGGGCTGGGGGCAGCCTGTCCATTCTTGGCTTGATCAGATGGGTTTGCAGTTAGATTAAAGGGACCCCGACAAGGCTCAACTTTTTTAAAGGGACCTCCTCCGAGGATCGAGGAGACTTTGGGGTAAAAGCAGTCAAGGCACGGTACTGGAGGGGAGTCTCATTTCTCCTTCCCCTTGCTGGAGGCGACAAAAGTGTCTTCCCTGACAAGATTGTTCCGAAGTGCGGCTGAGTTTCAGGGACACTGCCAGTGTTTGTGCAGCGGGGTCCTTCCCGCCGATGTGGAGACCCTTCTGGGGGTTGGGGATTGGGACCGAGGTGATTTCCTGGGGGGAGCTGGAGGCTGGGCTCACCGCTCTGGGACTGCAGTTGACTGCCCAGGGGAGGATGTCTGTTTTGTTTTGGTCTTTCGTGGAGATGGAAGACGTTGAGAAACTTTCACATAGGTGTAATTTACATGCAATAAGATTCACCCTTTCCGCCTGCTGTTCTGTAAGTTTTGACCAAAGATATGTAAACACCACGTGGCTGCAGAACCAGTTCCATCACGGAGGAAGGTTGTCCTGTGTTAACGGATGAAATCGCCCCTTTTTGTTAGTAGAAAGGCCAGCCTCTGAAGTTTGGCAAGGTAGGTAGATGTGTCCTTGTGAGGCGCATCTATAATGTCCGAGGTCTCACTTGGCTCAGGGGGACTCTCGTCACAGCAGATAGAGTTGCTTGAGGGGCAGGCACCCACGCCATCCCAAGGATGTCTGAGACTTCAGGCATTTGGCCCAGGCTGGGCAAGATAGATCCAAGGTCAGTCCCTGGAGTTGGAATCTTGTCTGCCCCATGAAACCCCCAAAGGTCCCCTTTTCTCTCCCCAGAGGGGTGAGTTCCAAACCCATACATACAGGCCAGGGTGCTTCTCAGGCCATTGTCCCTGGGCTTCCTGGGGACACGCACACAACAGCTGCTCACCCTCCTCCACACAATGTCCTGCCAGCCCCTCTTGGAAGGTGCCCGGAGACAGGTGCTTCTCTGTCCACCCTGGCTGCTGGCTCTGGGTCCAGAGGGATCGGGAGTGACCGCCATGTCACTAGCCGCTTCCTCCTTTCTCCTCCTTGGGGGAAGTGGCTTTGGAGCAAGCAGCCAGTGTACTTCCCGCACGCTGTAGTCATTCTGTGTTCTGTGACTCCTGGGGACACGGGGCGGTGGGGGACTCAGGTCCCCATTTGCCTTACTGCGGTGGTTTGGGGAGAGCCTGGAGGGACTAGAGGACTTCGCTGTGGGAAGGTCAGTGGCTGCCAGGTCCAGCGGTGGATCACTCCACCGGCTCAGCATCCCACCCCAGGACCTCTGCGCCAGGTAGGGTCAGGATCTCTCTGAGGAGGGTTATTTATAATGAGGCACTGCAGGCCTGCAGGAGAGCGCCCCCCACCCCCGTCACACTGCATGGGGGCCCAAATTGACGGGCTTTCTTCGTAGTATTTAATATTCTCCTATTTCCGTTCAGTTGGGGGGGAATTCTATGAAATGAGCCTGGGAATTTTTTAAATTGCTAGCTGGGGATTGCTGCATTTATTGATTTTTCCGGTTGCTGCTGGAAATGTCTTCAGTGCTGGTTCTTTGCTTCCCCACTAGGGCCCCAGCATATGGGGTGGGTGAGAGCACTCCTCATGCTGGAGGGGCTCACAGTGCATCGTGTGTTTGTGTGTGTGTGTGTGTGTGTGTGTGTGTGTGTAAACTCTTTGATGCCTGTGAGCTCAGATTCAACCTGACCTTGGTCCTGGCCTGAAATTCATGTCTAAGCATCCTTGTCCTCTTGGGGGTGGTCATCTGTGGGCTGCCATCCAGTGAGTGGAGGGAGACACAGGTGCATATAGGATTTGGGGGAGTAGCAGGAAGGTTGGCATCCCATGTCCTGGTGGAGCTTCAGAGGCCAGTATTGTCCCAGGCTGGAGAGCCTGCAGGACCTGGCTGCAGCGAGGTTCCCCGGGCACACGCTGCCATGACAGTCTTGTGACCCCAGTTCCCTGCGCAACCCTTGGGGCCGGGGGGAAGACACCTGCGCAGGGCCTGGAGGGAGTTCTTACGGGAAAAGTTGACTGCATACAGATAAGAGAGAAAAGTGTTTTCTGCCCCGAAGGGTGTCAGTAAGCATGGCTGCTCCATCCACAGCAATCAAAGCTCTCAGTGGATCGTTTCCCATGGCCATGGTGCGCAGCTGTGAGCGCACAGTAGGACCGTGGTTCCAGGCCGCCCAGGGCCTTCCCAGGGCCCTCCGTGGGCTCCGCGTCTGTGTCCACAGGGTAAATTCTAAGTGAGAAGCCACTCCCTTGGGTGGATCCTGACATTCCAGCTGACTTGGAGGGAAGTGAATGGGCAGCCACTCTGCTTTGCCTGAGGGGTGAGCAGCTTGCTATTATTGTATGCCCAGGCCCAGCTGGAAAATAAGAACATTCTTGAGGTGTGCACATTGTCAGATGACTATTTCAAAGGGAGCCAGTTAAGAAAGGCCTTTGCCTGTGTTCAAGAATACTAGAAATACATTCCTTTGGTAGATAAATAATAATACAGCTGCTTTTTCTTGAGTACCAGGAATGTGCCAAGGAGGAGGATATAAAAATAAATGTATCTGGTGCATCCGTAATAATAACAGTGAAGTTCCTCTCACGGGCTGAAAGTTCTTCAGTGTGTTCGGCTCAGGGCAGCTCAGTGGCTCACAGGGACACAGCTTTTGGGTGACAGTTGCTGCATGGGAACCTCAGTGGGACTGGAGACAAAAGCCCATTCCTTCACCAAGCCAGCCATCCGAGTGAGTCTGTGGATGTGCACAAGTGGGTTTGGGTTTCCTGAGTCGTTCATCTCACACCCAAGAATCGAGGTCTCGCAGTGAAGCTTCGAGGCTCTGGAAGTGGGCAGGCATTTCAAGAGGGTGGTGATTTCTGAAGACACATTTCCGTTTACATTTAGGTAGTGGTTTGCTGGTCTAATTTTTTTTTTTTTTTTTTTAACCTTTTGGCTTGGAGAAATTTTCCCTCCGGTTATGGTAATTTTCCTTTCCTGATATGTAAATTGATTACAGCAGCTCTTTCAAGTCTTGCTCATTTGATTATCCACAAGCCTCCTTCTGCCTCTTATTTAAACTTATTTTTAGCACAGTCCTTGAAACCTCAGTGTGAGACTGTCCATCTTCTGCTCTCTCTGAGCTGCCGAAGGTCGTTTTAATCAACCACATCCACCAGTTGCGCTGCGAGTCATGCTAACGTGGGAGGAACGGGGCCTCCTGGATAAGGCCTGGTCCGCTCTGAGTGCGAGCTTGCTTCCTTCCAGTCCCGGCAGGACAGGGATGGGCGAACCTGACCAGACCGGCAGCTGGCCTGGATCCGGCAGCTCCATCCACACTGGGGTTCTGCGGGCGGGAGGCAAACACAGCCACTGTTGACACCAGCCCACCCTGAGGTGGGCCAGCTCGTGACAACCTGTCATCAGCCTGAGCACGACCTTGTGTCATTAGGTGTCTGTCTGTTTGGGGCTTGGCCGATGGTATGCTTCAGATTAATGCTGATTTACCAGGGTTTGGTAAATCGGGGGCGGGGGGGAGGGGCGGAGGGTGGCTGCGTTTGTGGGTGCAGAGGTAGCCCTCAGCCTGTCCCCTGGGGCCTTCTCTGCCATGGATTCTTATAGGGCCACCTTCGGTCAGCAGCCCGGTGACTCCTGGGTATTTTCTGAGCCTTACCTCGATAAGAATAAAAACGTTTTTTTGGTGCTTGATTGGATTTGTTTGCTAGAAGATTAGTACAAAAGCAGGAAGGAAAAAGAATGTGTGGTGGAGGTGATTGCTAGAGACTGGCAGAAGGTTATTTACGGGTTTTTGCTGACAGTCCTTATTTAAAGGACTTCCCTGTGAGATTTATGAAGCCTTTCCAATTTATTGTCTTTCCAAGTAAGGTAAGCAAATAAATAGGTAATTCTCTTTTATTATAAGCCTCGCCAATGTTAGATTAAAAATAAGCGGAAACCGGGCTCTGTTTTTCCAGCCCAGTGTGTTTCTGGAATTTGGAAAGCATCTTGGAAAGCTGTTTTGTTTTGTTTTTGGCTCAGGCACACTGTGCATTTAAAAAATAAAGTCTGACCGTTGATATTGTGTGTGCTGTTCACCATCCTTGAAGGGAACCGGCTGCTGGCTGCCTGGTGGGGGATGGAGACAGTGGGGACAGTGGGCTGGATGTTGAGGGCCAGGGGTTCCCAAGGTCCTGCTCTGAGTTTGGTCACTGCGGCTGCGCCCAGAAGTGGAACCCCCATCTGTGCAGGCCCGCATCATAGCCCTTTGTAAAACAGATCCCGTTCTGATCAAACTGGGGCTTTTCCTCCTAGACCTTTCTTCTCTCACCTTGATTTCCCTATCCCTTTTTCGTTTTAGACCCCTTCTCTGACATTGTTGGTGCTTTCAGTGTTTTGGTGAATTGTGATTTGGGCACCACTGGTATGTTAAGACCCAGATGGGGAATTTAGATTTTTAGGAACACGAGACTTGTAAAAAAATAAACACCTCCTATCCTGAAGGTGATGTCACTGCTGAAGATTTGGGTGGGGGGAGTTTGGTGACCTGGCCCCTCCTAACACCCCCAACTCCCCACCTCTGCCTACCCAGAGCAAATTCTGGCTTCTTTGAAATCACTCTGGCTTCTTTCAAGGACACAGGCAGCACCTCTGGGGAGACATCCTGTTAGCCTTTGGGGAGAATGTGTTATATGTGTCTGTCCCTAGATGTCTGTGGCCGAGTGGAGCTATTTTGGAGGGAGTCGTAGTCAGTGTTTCGGCTGGTGCCTTTTAACAGACTGGGGGGTCTGTGTTCCTCAGCCCCTGGCTGGTGGCAGGTGCACAGTGTGAGTTCAGGGAAATCTCTGCAGGGGATGGTTTCAGGAATAAATCACACCTGAGTAGGGAGGCTTGGAAGGTGCTGAGAAGGGTAATTCCTGAGAAAGTGGGCTCCGTGGGGTGGGGCTTGCTTTCCTTGTTGCCTCTTCCTTCTCTGAGCACATGGAGGGGGAGTGGACCTTCCTCATTTCAGGGCTCCTGAGCTGTGGGGGTGGGGGTGGCACATGCTGTGCTGGGTCTGGGATGGCAGCCTGAACAAGCCTGACGTGGTCCCGCCTGCAAGGAGCAGACCTCACAACCAGAGGGCAGTGAGCAAGCTGGGGAGCCAGGCAGGGGAGGGGCAGAGTAGTCCAGCACTGGGACCCAGGCTCCCGTCCACATACACTGAGGTCAGGGAAGGCGTCTTGAAGGAGGTGGGCTGTGGGCTGTGAGTTGCAGGTGGCTGTGAGGAGGGGCTGCCTGAGTTCCCTCCAGCTTGTCCACCCTGGAGGCTGCCCTGTCTTCCACCTGGTCCCATCCAGCCCCATCTTTCTCATCGCTGTCTGGCCCTGACATCACCTGGGAGTTTTGACAAGAGGTCTGAGCCCAGCCCCACCCTCAGAGGTTCTAAGTCAATGGTCTTGGGGTGGGACCTGCCTCGGGTAGTTTCAGAAGCTCTCAGATGATTCTAATGGGCAACCAGATAGAAAGCCACTGCCCAGCCTATCTGCTCTCAGCGGAGGCCACTTGCTCCTTTCTGCCCGTGTGCCAGAAGGCATGGGCCTACAGACTGGGGGCTGGGCAGAGAGGGGCTTCCCGGAAGCACAGCTCCTCAAACTCGGGTCCGACGTGACAGGTACACCAGCCCTGCAGGGCCAGACACCAGGTGACCCAGAGCCACTCACCACCAAGTGTCCTAAGCAGGAGTCACCGGCCAGTTTCCCATCTCCAGGTGAGAGTGTTTGGGGCTGTGCCATTTCCTCTGCGAGGCTCTCCTGGAGTGAAAGTGAGGTCAGGTTTGCAGGACACGTGCCTGTGAGCACGTGAACGGGGTTGGGGGAGCCCTAGCTGCTGGGATCCCAGCTGCCGCAGGGCCCCTCCTGCTTATAAGTAAGGAAAGCTGCGTCTCCTGCCTCTTGAGAAGTAACTTCGGGAGCGTCCAAATCTTCCTGCCTCGGTCAGTGGTCAGTGGGAAGGAAAGCAGGCTGTTGCCTAGGAAACAAAGCTGGAGGCTCAGGGCTCCATGCCTGGGGGTGGGTGTGAGCCCCAGAGATGGCTCTAGTCAGGGGGATGGGGTGAGGAGGGTCTTAGGTGCATTTTTATAGGAAAAGAATCCAGCTCTGGACAGTTCTCACAGGAGCCTGGGACCTCATATTGTTCAGAACTCCTGTGTGGGGTTCCTTGTCGTCGGGGGTGGAAGTGGGGAAATTTGTTCTGCCCACTCTCTGGGACAGGAGGGAGAGAGAGCGACGGGTGCGGGGTGGGTGCTGAACGGGGAACTGGGGAAGCCCTGAGGAGCTGCCAGGGGATTTGTCTTGCTTGCAGGTCATTGGGCTTTGGTGAAGGCCCTGGGGTGGGGGGATGAGGGGTGCCAGGGCTGCGACGGAGGAGGAAGTGAACACAGGTAACAGTGTGATCCCTGGACCAAGGAGAGGCTCTTCTAGCTGGGCTAAGTGGGTGGTGGTGCGCCATGGCCCCCTGTGGGATGCGATCTAGCTGCATCCCCTTTATTAGGAAAGGGAAAGGGTTTGAGATTCTAACAATCCCAAGATCCTGGGCGACTGGGTGGTGTTGGGATGAAGCCATTGGGGGTTAGTGGGGGGGGGCAGGGGCAGCCGGCCAGCAGGCTGGGCTAAGAGGCTGCAGCTGGGGCCGGGGGCAGGGTGTGCCAGACTTAAGCCCCACTCAGTGCGTCCTGTCGGCTGATTCCCTTCCCTGAGCCCTTGTGGGTGCAGAGGTGGCACCTGGGGCGCTGGGTGCTTCGCCTTCCCCAGCTGGGCATCTGGGGCTGCTATGGCAGGTGGGCACAGTTTTCTAGCCGAGTCTTTTGCGATCTTTCCCCTCCTTGGGAACTCGGCCAGCGACCCCCCCCTCACTGAGGCGTCTCCAGAGGTGCTGGACCCTTAGGATCCTAGGGTCTCACAGATTCCCCAGTCCCTACCTGGGGTTCCTGGATGGACCCTGAGCTCAGAGCTGGAACCGTGTTGTGTGATACCCCCCTCTAGCCACCTGGGTGAAGGGGGAGGGGTGGCAGGAAGTGGAGGGCCCTGAGTTCTCCATGGGGGTCTGTCTTGAAGCCCAGATCCCATTTCACCGTATTCCTCCTGCCCCATTGGCCTTTGCTGGGCAGGTCACGAGTGGCCTTCCACTGGGTGCACTGGAGTTGAACTCCGTTAATCTGTGGACCGTGGCATGAGGCTCAGAGCCTCCGTCTCCTTGTTCTCAAGTTGGGAGTCCTCTAACGCTTTCGATGGTGAGGCTGCTGGACTAGAATAGTGATGGATTTAAGAGTTCCAGCTGCGTGGGTCTGGCCGTTGGGGGCTCCCTGGATCCTTGGACGCACAGCAAGTGGAAAATAACGTGCTTGTGGCTTTCAAGTGCTTGTTTTTGTTCTTGCTGTTGACATGCTTTTAAAATCTGATCTTGGTTCGTGCTTAAAATCATACCCGTGAAGTCTTAAATGCTTTTTATGTGCCTTTCTTTTTGGAACCAAACTTCATTGTCCATGCAAAAGAAAAAAACCCCACAAACTCCTGTAAGCTTGGCCACGGTCAGGAAGTCTGTGCCAGGCACTCAGAATTCAGTTAATCACGTGTTGATTCCCACATGTTAGGCTCCAGGAGGAATACAGTAAGAAGGGGCCACTTCCTTGTCCACACAGAGCTCACAGTCTGGAGAGACTACGCTACGCTTGTTTTTTAAGGAAGCTATTAGCCTTTGGGGTTCTTTTTTGCAAAAACCACTCTGAATTTGTTCATTGGCAAGGTAAAAACGTCATTTCAAAAGACCAGGCCAGTCTTTTTATAGTGGTTTATAGTTGACAGTTGTGCTTAGATGTGTTCTAAGGACAGCCTACCAACAACAACCCCTGTTTTCAGATGGAGGAGACGAAGAGCTCAGAGGAAGCGATGGCTCTGTGTGTGTCCAAGTGTTTTCCTGTCTCCTGCTCACTGCGCTCTTGAGTTTAAGAAAGTGCTAGTGAAGTGACTACTGAGGTTTAACCTAGGGACCACAGGATTCAGACACCGCATAGAGGGTGGGTGGGCAGCTGAGTGGGGCCCTGGGGGAGTCTGGGCCCGTCTGGGCCTGTATCCCATCCGTATCCTCAGACACTTCCTGCACTTAATGCTGGGGGCCCTACTGAGATGGATCGAGAGGCAGGAGTCTGCCCCGGGCAAGAATTTGACCAGAAATCTGCGCGGCATCTTTTGCGGCGGCTGACCCACCTGCTGTACACATATTTGCACGCGCCAGACACCTGCTATCAGATTGAGCAGTTTGAGCAGGATCCAGGGGTCTAGAGCTCCTCCACTGCCTTCACTCACAGTCCGGGGAGCGGTATATGGGCAGCATGCCCAGGGCCAGGTTCAGACCCGCCAGCCATATAAGTAGACCCTTTGAACGGAGTCATCCGTTTTGATTTTTCTCTTGTGGTATCTGTCACTTGCTGGAAACAGTTTGCTTTCTGGGGCTGTCATTCAAAGCATTTTGTGCCATACCATTAGAATTTTCAGAGTGTTTGCTGATTTGTGTTTATTGAAACTAAATTCATTAGGATGATGTGAAAATAGCGCTAAACTGTTTACCAAATCGGATTCTTGTTTTTGATGTTTCAGTACATCATCTGTTCTTACTCGAATGTTGTGGAATTTGTTGGTAAAGTGTTATGCAGATGAAAATCCATATTTTAGTGGAGTGTTTTTTGTTTTTTTTTTTTAATTCAAATGAGTTTAAAAGAATATTCTATCCAAGGTGCTTGATTTGCCATTTGAAGCGGAGCCTATACGGATGTGAGGATACTGGAGGATGGCTTGGTCTGTCTGTGAGAGTTGGCAGACGGGCTGGGTCTCAACGCAGGTGCAGGTGCTGAGTCGGGCTGGTTGGACCCCCCCCAAGCTGGGTAAGCTCTGGCAAGTCACCCAACCCAACCCGGGGGCTGGGCCCCCCAATCTGTGAAGTGGTGAGGTCTGTGCTTCTTCCTGGGTTGTTGAGAGACTTCAACAGAAATACCTTTACTTCCTTGGTGTTCATGCTGTTTTAATATCTCCAGGATTGAGCCATCACGAAATTGATTGCGTGCCTTAGTTGAATGAACAGTATTCTTTTTTTTTTTTTCCTCTTCTAGTGTCTTATGAAATAATGCTGATAAGAGATTTGATGGTATCTTAGACTTGATGGACATGAAAGCATTTTTGCAAACTTGAAAGTGTTAGGGTTGGGCCTTTTCCAAATAAAACTTAACTTTTTAAGTTGATCAGTGAAAGTCGAGCTGCGACCACTTCCACTTCAATGCCGTGGTCGTGTGGCCCCAGGAAAATGGAAGGGATGCGTTTCTAGAGTTGGCCTCTCTTTTCAGGTTTGGCCCCATGGTCTGATAACCTTGGACTCTTGTGTTCAGAGAACCAGAGGCTTGTTATTGCTTCCAAAGTAAGCCTGTCCTGAGGCCGAGTTGGCAGGTGTGTGTGGTGGAGATGACCAGATGTCCACTGCAGTCCACGCTTCCCTTCACTGGTGGGGACTGAATGCTGGAGTGGCTGCTTGGCGGCCACCTAGGCATCTCCCTGAAGCCCCAGGACCATTCCTGCCAGTGAGTCCTGGTGGGAATAGGTGCCCCTTCCCAGCAGAAGTAGTTCAGAAACAAGTGTTTACCCACTTTCTCTTTTTCCACCCTTGATTGTCCAGCAGGAGATCACCTAGCATCCTGGGTCCCTGAGTCACCCTGTGGAGAGTTGCCCATGGTCAGGAACATTGATCTTTGTGTGATACAGAAATAAGCGTGTGTTGTGTTGAGTGGATACTCCATTCTGGGTTTGTGGAAGCCGTGTGAATGTAACTAATACCCTAGTTTGGGAAATCAATTACCTTGATCATCCATCCAGGCCAACCCTGTGTCACACTCTGCCTCTGTGATAAGGTGGCCACTTCTCCCAATCGCCACCTCATGGCCAGCTCCTGTCCATTTTTGTGCTTCATCCTGGAGATTCCGTCTCCCACCCCTGCCCCCCATCTTGTAGGGGGTGCTCCCGCTAGGCTGTGAGTCCCTGAGGGTGGGCATCCTTGCAAGGCTCCCTGCCTCACACCTGCCAAATGCCATCCACCCCAGTGCTTTGGGGTGCAGCCAGGTGGCCCTGAGAGTGGATTGTCCATGTTCGGAGAAATCTAGAATGAAGTCTTGGGTGGTAAAACTGTAGTGGGGACCTGGTAAGGGGTGGCAGCCATGAAAAGGTGCCTCTCTGATATCTTCTGCTTCTGGGAATGGAATCGACTGGTGGCCCCAACTTTTGTGTTCTGCATCTGGAATCCAGCTCGGCACTCACAGAGCCTCAGCTCCCAGGGGCTGCCCCCAGCTGGGGTCTGAGCATGGTGGGGTTGCCAGGCCTTCCTTCCAGCCTTCCTTCCTTAAAGATCTATTTATTTGAGATTGGGGTGGAGGATAGGGGCTCGCAGAAGGAGAGGAAGAGCTTGAGAATCTCAAGCAGACTCCCTGCTGAGAGTGGAGCCCGACACGGGGATCAGTCTCATGACCCTGAGGTCATGACCCGAGCCGAAATTACCAGTTGGACACCCAACTGACTGAGCCACCTGGCGTCCCCAGGCCTTTCCTGTAAGGCTGGGGATTCCTCCTAGCAGCCAGCCGACGCTGGCCTTGAACTGCACAACAGGTGGAGATTTCTCCCACCTGGACTCCTTTCTTCCCTGTTCCTCTGCAGGAGTCCAGCCGAATCTCCCTCTGACTCCCTTTTTGCGTTCCCCAGGAAGTCTCTTGCATAGCTCATTTTGTCTGGCCTTGTTTTTGGAGGACCCAAACTCTTGACACATATCGAACTTTATAAAGTAGGTCAAAGGGACAGTGCCCAGGAATTTCGTCTAGTTTGGGCAGCAAGCCATACTTCCTCTCCCAGTGCCATTTGCCTGACTCTTAAAATGCGGGGCCTGTGCTCAGTGATTCCAGGCGCAGCCCAAGTCTGAGCACTAGGGTCCCATGTGGGTACGGCTCCGTTACCCTTGCCTCGCTGTTCATGCCTCTCACACATGCTTTTATTGTCATTTGCCCGCCATCTGGGTGAAGCATCTGGAATGACAGTGGAGTGGGTGGCCTTTCAGAGGGTCCCCATGCTGTATTCCCCCCGGGAACTTTCATTTTCTATACTTAATCCTTTAAAAGCCTCTTGAGTGATATGACAGGCTGGAACGTCCAGCCCACGAGTGTGACCTGTGCTGGGGATCCACCTTGAGACAGAGGAGTCCCGACTTTGATAGGACATGGCCCTTCCCAGCGACAGCTGGGTTACGGCCGTGTGGCGTTTACGACGTGTTCCAACTGGGCTCCGGGTAATCGTTTGGCACTTGGGGAGCTATTTGTGGCCAAAAGGCTGTACTGCCCCTGAAGAGGCTTGGAGAGGGAGGGTCCGAAAGCCTCTGGCTGCTCTGGCTGCCCTTGGGGTTCCCCTTGCCTGCCTCGAGACACCAGAACCCGCACAGTGCAGGTGAGCCCCCTTGACGCTGTATTCAGACGGTGGCTCTTTTCCTGAGGGGGGCGGGGTTCTGTTTTATCAGCCAGCATGAGCACACAGTCCTAAACAAGCCCCCAGCCCCGCCTCCTTGGATTCAGAGGTCCATGGACAGAGTGGATATTACTTGGTTGCAGGCTGTTCCCACACTTGGACTTGGGCGGATGTTCTACCTGGGCTGCCCAGATTCCCGAACTTGATGGGGGAAATGGACCCTGCCTCTCAGGGTTCCTGCGGGCCTCATTCCAGAGACAGGACTCCTGTGGATTGACAAGCATGAAAGGCTCCCCAAGTGAACACGATTCTGCAGTGAACACATGCACCCACCCCCACCCAAGGGCTAAGGTGCTTTCCTGCCCTCTGCCCATCAACCTGTCTTTTACTTGGCAACGTTTCTTGGCTACCTTTCCAGGTCCTGCTCACCTTTAACCCGGAGTCTCTCAGCGTGCGTCTCATTACCTGACATGGACTTGCTTGTGATTCCTCTTTGTTTTGTTTTCCTTTGAGGTGAAACTTTGGGAGGTGTTCGGGGCGTGGGGGCATGCAGTAAAAGGAAATGCATAGATCCTAAGGGGGCCAGTCACTTCGTTGGCAAATGCACACACCTGGGCCCTCTCAAGATCCAGAACACGGCATTGCTCCAGAAATGCAGTCCCCAGTCCTGTCTCTCTGACCACCTCAGGCATCCCCAACCTCCGCATGATTAATTTTGCTTGTTCGTGAAACCAATACTATATAACATACATAGATACGTATGTGTTATACATTCGTGTGTATTATACCACATGAAACCTTTTTGCAAAAGCCTTTTCTAATTCATAATGTTTTTGAGATACTTGAATTGTTTTAGCCTGGGTCAGTCACCTGTTCCTTCTTAGTGGCTGTGTAGGATTCCATTGTAGGAATCTGCCACACTGTTTACCCATTTACCTGTTGATGGATACGTGGGCTGTTTCCAGCCTTTGGCTATTCTGAATAAAGCTGCTATGGATCATTCTTGCACATGTCTTTTTATGGACCTACATTTTCATGTCTCTTGGGTAAATTACTAGAAATGGAATTACTGGTCACAGAATAGGTACATTGTTTAGTTTTCTAAAGCAGTTATGAAATTTTATAGTGCTACCCATCTTGTAGGGAAATGGAGCTGTTTTTTAAACCATTTAACAGAAGGTTGGCTTTCTGCTGGAGGGTGGTGCAGTGGGTAGGGGGGACAGGTGGGTGGGGGGCATCCTCCTCTCCCTTTGCCCCTCCATTAACAAGACCGATGCAGAGTCTATACCATTTGCTCCGCTGGGGGTGGGCTGTGGAGTTCACTCGCTCTGGAAAAAGTAGCCATGCCGTCTTTATTTAGAGGGGGCCTGCTTGTCTTGGCTTTCCCTAGATATTCAGAATGATCACCGATAGCCCCTCTCATGCCTCTCTCTTGCCCTGTGGTCTCCCCTCCCCGCCAGACACTGTGTTCAATGACGCGTGAGGGTCAAGGTCTTCAGTTCCTGGTTCTCAACATCCGTGCCTACCTGTTCGCATTTCTGGCTGCCTGCACTTGATTTCTGGAGCCCACTGATAAATCACGTAGTAGCACGTGCATTTCTAGTTTTTTTCAGTGTGAAGATACTGGTTAAGGGGGTGTTCTGGACCCCTCCCTGCAGATCTGCCACCTTGTGAGCTGGGCCGTACAAAAACCCGGCAATCCGGGTGTGCTGGCTATGGCCTCGGGGAAGCCTCTCCAGGTTTTTCTGGGGCCAGTACATTTGAAGCCCTGGTTTATAGGGCCACTAACGTGTCCTTGAGTGGATTCCATTTATTTATTTATATCCTACCTCTTTCGAGAAAGTACTTTGAGGACTCGAAAATAGGCTGCTGTGTGAGATTGGGGAAGGGCCAGAGTTGATTAAAAAAAATGCAAATACAGCAACCATAAATTTCAGGACAGTTGGCCGTGAACAGCTCTCTCTGAGTTTAGGGAGACAGCATGTGCCCTTGAGCTGATCACAAAGAGAAATGCTCCGTTTCAGAGAGTTGTGTACAGGGATAGAGAGTTACCATCAGCCAAGGTCTGGTAACCTATCAGGCTGCTTGTGCCTGGGTCCACCGGAAAAAGTCAGAAGCATGTTGAGGGACAATTTAGAGGAAGCCGTTCTGTGAGGAGCTCTCGTTCTAAGGTGGTCATTTGATTTGGAATGGAATTTTTTTTTTTTAAAGGTGAACTCTGCTTTTATTTCTTTTTTTTTAATTAACATATAATGCATTATTTGTTTCAGAGGTACACGTCTGTGACTCAACAGTCTTACACAATTCACAGCACTCACCATAGCACATACCCTCCCCAATGTCCATCACCCAGCCACCCCATCCTTCCCACCCCCCTCCACTCCAGTAACCCTCAGTTTGTTTCTTGAGATTAAGAGTCTCTTATGGTTTGTCTCCACCTCCAGTTTTGTCTTGTTTCATTTTTCCCTCCCTTCCCCTATGATCCTCTGTCTTGTTTCTCAAATTCCTTATCAGTGAGATCATATGATACTTGTCTTTCTCTGATAGACTTATTTCGCTCAGCATAATACCCTCTAGTTCCATCCACGTCGTTGCAAATGGCAAGATTTCGATTTTTTGATGGCTGTGTAATATTCCATTGTGTGTGTGTGTGTGTGTGTGTGTGTGTGTATTATATACACACCACATCTTCTTTATCCATTCATCTGTTGATGGACATCTTGGCTCTTTCCATAGTTTGGCTATTGTGGACATTGCTGATATAAACATTGGGGTGCAGGTGCCCCTTCAGATCACTACATTAGTATCTTCGGGGTAAATACCCAGTAGTGCAACTGCTGGGTCGTAGGGTAGCTCTATTTTCAGCTTTTGGAGGAACCTCCATACTGTTTTCCAGAGTGGCTGCACCAGCTTGCATGGAATGGAATTTAAAATACTTCAAGGACAAAGCCAGTTGATACCGACCAGTTGAATTGGACTGTCTTCCAAAAAAATACTAATGCTGCTGGGCTTTTGATAGGTGGTTTAAAGATGATAGTTAGGAGTTTAACTTCCTGCCCTGGAACCGGTGTATAGGGGAAACATTGGGATTACTCTCCGATCTGTCAGACACAGAGGTGGACAAATGTGTAGAGGTTAGCCTGGTCGGAATCAGGAACTCCCAAGTGGTAGGGCGATGATGGGGGCGAGCGGAGTTTGAGGCGCAGGTGGGACATGCAGATGGGGAGGAAGTGTCTAGAAGGCAGGGGTGAGGTGCACGTGGAGCTCCTGCCTGGGGGAGACGGGTGGAGGAAATGGACTTGGGAGCATCTGAATGGGAGTTCAGGCAGAGGGGTAATCTCCTTCCATGCCTGCTTCTCCAGCGCTGGCATTCTGTTCTTGTTCCTTGTTGGAAGTCCTTGAAGACAAGGTTAGGTTTCATTTATCTTCAAATCTGCCTTTCTTAATAGTACCTGCTTCTCAGTTGGCGCTGTATCCGAGTGCATAGGGTAGAGGGGGTGTGTGTGTATGTCGTGGGGCAGTGTCTACCAGCCGGGAAGCTAGATGGCAGCTGAGAAAGGGCTGTTGGTTTTGACCATCAGGAGTCCACACCAGCTTTTTTGAACATACGTTAATATATATATGGAAGTAAATAAATCTACGGTCGTGGGGGGAGGTGATAGGAAGGAAAGCTTGACAGCAAGGCTCATAAAGCAATGGTGGAGCCCCAGAGAGTTGATTGGGGGAAATTGGCTGATTACTTCTGTGGGCGAGGCGTGGGGAGACGGGAGGGTGAGTGGTGTTAACTGGGAAGGCTCCTCTGAGGAGGAGGCCCTGGGTGCAGGAACCACACAGAAGGACGAGTGTGGCCAAAAGGAACAAAAACATTTTACTGAACGACGGCCCCGCTGAGTGAGCATTTCAGTACACCCGCGTTTTCCATCTTCCTCGTTGGTGCCGCGGGTCAGGTTGTGGGGTCTGGCCTCAGGGGTGGTGTTTCTTGGCCCTTCTCATCTGTGCTGTGGGGCCGGAGTTTGCTGCCCAAGGAACGGAACTTTACCTGAGTCCAAAGGAAAGGAGAAATCCCCTTTGCAATGACTCTTCCTGTTCTGCACTCTTGATTTCTGTCAAGCCCTGGTCACTTGAGAATTGGCTTTAATGTTCATGATCGCCTGTTTTAAATGGAATTAGAACTTGAGTTAGAGGGTCTTAGTGTGTCCGGGTGGCATTCTTTTCCCATACCTGTGAGAAGATGCTTCTAGGGTCACATGGTTGGACATGGGAAGAAGGTACCTGCAGGAGGGATTCCAAACTACAGCCCCAGTTTGGGCTGTGGTTGTCACATGTGTTCTAGTCACCCTGGTCCTCTCCCAGACTACCCACCACACTGCAGTCTGTTTGGAAGGCTCCCCTGGCCTCTTGCTTACCGCCCGCCCCCCCCGCCCCCCAGTAGCTTTCCTTTCCCAGGAAGGAGGCACCTGTTGAGGTGTTGGGCTGGGCTGTCTTCTGTTTGGTCTTCTGTTTGGCTTTCAGACCCTCTGCCTTGATGCTTCTTCAGATGTTCTTAGGATCCTCTTCCAGCGTTGGTTGTGGGGGCCTGACTTTCCCATGCCTCATCGTATTTGGATGAGATACCGAGAGACTGGCGGTGAAATCTCCCAAAGTCTTAGACTCTGAGAGCTCCCTGCTCCTTTTGCTGTCATCCCTGCTGGCTGCAAGACTCTTCGGGTGTCAGGGTTCAGCAGTTAGGGAGCGTTTGCATCCCCTTTGGACACTTGGTATGTGACATGCTTGTTACCCACGTTTAACTGACTTGAAGACATTATCTGTTTTCTTTCTGAGCACTTGCTGTTTGCCAGGTACTGGGGAGGCAGGGTTGAACCAGGCTTCATTTTGCTTATGTTCCTGTGGAGATAACTGCTCACTTTTGCTTTTTATGAAAATGACACTTGCTACCTTACTAAAATAAGGGAGACACGGACCCCCCCCCCCTTCAGAGTTCCACGCTGATATTGACAAGGTTTACATTCTTTAGCTTGAGGAGAGAGGGCTGGAGTAGAGGGCTTGTTGTATCACTAAGGTTTCAGAAGAAAGCTGTATCTGCTCTATGTTTAAATATAGCACGGTGTTTGCTACAGAGTTGGAGAATAAGCAATTGAATATGTAGGTCATTGACTTAGGAGCATGAGTTCGGGGTTTTCTTTGCATCTGATTTAACACTGTCTTACAATTGGGCCGTTGATGCCATGCCAAAATTGGGTGGCACAGAGTTCAGCGAGATATCTGGGAGGGAAACTGTAGGAATCACAGGAAGATACCTTTGCCCCCTTAAGGCGTTAGGGGCGTGACTTGGTCCTGGGCCCTGTGGTTTGCAGCCAGCCATGGGGGCACGAACCACGCCGGGGTAGTATGAGGAGGGACAGAGGAGGGACAGAGGGACAGGCCGGGGCCTGAGCAAGTCCATCAGGAGCAGGGGCACGGAGGCTACACTTAATCAGGATAAATGCCAGCAGTGCGTTTTAATACGTGCTTGATTCAGAACGTGCTGCTTGGGATTGCATATTTAAAAGGAAACTGCCATCCCCTTTTGAAGGTATGTGACATTTAAAAGATCTGTAGCAGAAGGTAGGTTTGACAGCTTCGAATTATATTTGAAAGAGTTTTTCTTTTAAGAAGGAAAATGATTGCTTCTATTTTAAATGTCATCACAAAGACATAAACACGTTTAATCAAATTATATATTTAATTTATGTAGAGTGTAATTTTTATTTCTGTGGAAGAGTTGCTGGTTATTTCTTCAGCAGCTTTGAAGCTGGGCAGTGTTGGGAGATTTGAAAACGTTCAGCTTTTTGAGTAAGTGGCTATTTAAGGGTTTCTAGAAGCAGAAAAAAATAGTATTATTATTGAAATCCTTCTCAGCTGTATACTGTATCTAATGGCACATTTTGGGGAGAGGGAGATGTTTTTGTTACTGTCTCCGGGAGACATTAAGGATAAACTCCCGTTGAAAGAATTGAAAAAAGTGTAGCCCCGAAGACAATAAAGGCAGAAACAGCAAAGACGCTCCTGTCATTTTCTTCCTTGGGTTCTTTGAATCAGCGGGGAGTTACCGGCGAGTGTGAGGAGTGAGTATGCTGGCTCTCCTTAAGACGGAGGCAACGGGGGACAGACAGGATGCCACAAAAGACCTTTAGGTTGATACGATGTGATTACGTTTTGTCCTAGAAGGCTGCAAAAGCAGGAATGTCGCTGTGGGTCTGGGCAGGCAGGTGGCTCCCCTGACCCCCGTGATCTGCTGGGATACTTCAGCTCCAGAACTTTCTTTGAGTGAGCTGGGTGTTGGAAAGTGGCCAGCCCAGCGTACAGCCGTGTGTATCAGCTGGGGACGGTCTTGGCCTGTTCCAGCCTGTTGCCGGTAGTTTCGATTTAGCCAGGCTGGGTCAGCGAGGCCTGGATTTAGTTCCCCGCCAGGGTGCCCACTCACCCAGCACAGACCAGCTCCAGGGGCTGATTTTTCTCTCCCGTCCTTTCCAGGGCTGCTGGGCCAGGGAGGGTGCCCTCTGTCACATGTGACCTGGGGAGCCCCGGGCATCCACCGCAGCTGGGAGAGAGAAACCAGTCAGTTGTGCCTGTTCCCAGGAAAGAACTTACAGAGCAAGCATCTTTGCTGACTGCAGTGGAGGAGGAGAGGCTGGCTGGGCTCGTGGGCTCCAGGCAGTGTGAAAATCCTGTTCATAGGGCTGGCTCCTTGGGGCTCCTTCTTGTAAACACAGCAATCCACAAAAGAAAGGAGTTACCCTATCTGTCTATGGTCAACATGAGCCCAACTAAACAAAAACAAAAAACCCAGGACAAACTGGTTGTTATTTTTGTAACTAAACTTATTTTGAAGTAATCCTCCAATCCCATGTAGCTGTAATAATACCCTGTCTAGTCTCCCCCAATGGTTACCTCTTGCAAAACAAAAGTAACAGTTAACACAACCAGGAAATTGATACTGATGCATCCCCAGATAGCCTTCAGATTTCCCCAGCATTCATGTGTTTGTTCCGGTGTGTGTTTACTTCTGTGAGGCAGTACCACAAAGTGTCGGTTCCAGCATGCCCCGCTGTGGTCAAGGGACAGAACAGTCCCACCGCCCCAAGGAGCTCCCCTGTCGTCCACTTAGAGCCGCACCCTCTTCAGGTAGCCAAGACCTGGCTTGCTCAGAGAATGTTCTAGCGTTGGCGTGTCCTGCCCTCTTCCCAGTCCCTCCCGCTGAGAACCACAAATCTTTTTTTTCTTTTCATCTAATTTTGTCACATAAGGATGTTACATACATGGAGTCAGAACATGTGGCCTTTTGGGATTGAATTTTTTCATGGCGTGATTCCCTTTGAGATTCATTCAAGTTCTTTCGTGTATCCCTGGTTTGTTTTATTGATGAGGAATATTCCATTCCAAAGATTTCTGACCCAGTCTTAGACCAGAAGTGGGTAAGAAGAAACCCACTGTGGGGACCTGAGTGCTGAAGCCCCCTCCCACCCTCCCTCCACCCAGTTGCTTGATGTCAAGAGGAACTGGGCATCACCGGCCTCCCCTTTGCTCGCACCCTGTCTCAGTGACCGGCCGTGCGGTGACGCGTGAGTGGCTTCTGCCACGTTGGCTCAGCTGGTTTGGGAAACCAGCAGAAAGAGCTGCTTTCCCCTTGGGGGTTTTGTTCATCTGTGATGTGTGCTTTTGCATCGTGCTCGTTGACTGCAGGATGTGAAGACACCCAACTTGGGATAATGGATCATGGAATTTTGAGGTTTTGTTTCTTAGCAGTCAAGCGGTGACAGTAGCGACACGTGGGGGTGCGTAGGCTTGATGCACGAAGGAGGGGAAGGCAGTGTCCGTGGGGCTTTGGGAGTCAGTGCGGGTCCCCGGGTGGCTTTGGCATGCTTTCACGACGACTGTAAATGCACACGTGCTGGGAGCCTAAGTTCAGAGGGACACATTTGAGCTGCCGTCCCTTCAGGAAGCACAGGCGCGGTGCGTTGTTCACATAGGTGTGTGTGTATCTACACATTCATCTCGTAAGAGAGGACAGCCCTGACCCTCGTGACATCCGTGCTAAAAGCTTGTCTGTACTTTCAAAATTAATGAAACACACTGAGTAATTAGGTGTGTGTGGAAGAGAGTTCAGGATTCCCAGGATTATTTACCTGATGTATGTGAGTCGATACGTAATATTTACATGCTCCTTAGGGGCTCCTCTGTTCCTTTTCCTAGCTGAGACAGTTGGGTCTGACTTGATGCTGGTTGTAGGCGATGCTGCCTGAACCTGCACCACCTGGTGCTTGGGATGGGGGTCATGCAGCCGGGGGAGGGGCCCCTGGGCTGGGCTGGTAATTTGGTTTTTCTCTCCTGGTCCTGGATTCCTCTGGGTTAGGAGTGTCTGGCGCCTGTATTAGGGATCAGTGCCACTGGATGATCTGAGCCAGGGTCACAGGTGAAGAGGCTGTCCCGTCTGTTTTGGGGCTTTCGTGTTCTGACGACATGTTGGGGTGGGGAGTGGAAAGGACCAAGCCACGCTTGATGTTGCCAGGTCATCTGGGTCTTGGTTTTCCGTCCAGATCTCATCTGACTCTGATTTATTCTTTTCTTTGATTTATTCTTTTTTTTCTTTTTTATTTTTTTTTAAAGATTTTATTTATTTGACAGAGACACAGCCAGAGAGGGAACACAAGCAGGGGGAGTGCGAGAGGGAGAAGCAGGTTTCCCGCGGAGCAGGGAGGGAGCTCAATGCGGGGCTCGATCCCAGGACCCTGGGATCACGACCTGAGCTGAAGGCAGACGCTTGACGACTGAGCTACCCAGGCGCCCCTGAGTCTGATTTATTCTTAAAAATAAAGCTTGTTGCCACTAAAGCACATTCTGGAGCCATAAATTAATCTTCAGTTAGACCTTCGGTGCCTCGCTCGTGTTTGTATTTGCAGAGTTCCCATGTGCTATCCTCTGTCAAACGCGCGACCTTGTAAATGGATTTTAAAAAGTAGTCTTTCCTCTGTTGCAGGTACCACCACGGCTCCATTTGATGGCAGTGATGTACTTCCTTTTATACTTAAATCCTCCCTGAACCTTGAGATTTAGGTTTGAATAAATTTGCTTTGAAATAAAAAGGGAACCCAATTTCCTGCAGGCTTTTTTTTTCTTTCTTTCCCTTTCTTTCCTTTTCTTTTTCTTTTTTCTTTCTCTTTTTTCTTTTTCTTTTCTTTCTTTTTCTTTTTCTTTCTTTTTTTTTTTCTTTTCTTTCTTTCCTTTCTTTCCTTTCTTTCTTTCTTTCTGGATTCTTGAATTTACCCAGTCGTGTCAGTAAAGAAAGTATTTGTGAAATGCTGGGGTTCCCGGTGTGCCCCGAATCCAGCTCTGTGCGCCTTACCTTAGCTGCAGTATCACAGGAATCCCCACAAACGAGGTGCTGACGGTCACCTCCTGGGCTCAGCGGAGGAAGGCATTCTGAGGATGAGCAGCTTTTCCAGGACCACACACAGCCTCCTTCCAAGGCTCTTAACTATGGGTTGGTGTCCGAGTTCTCCAGCATAAAAATCAGATTGAGTCCCTGCTGGCATGGCGCCGACCAGCTAAACCAGTTACAAAACAGGCGCAGCCGTGATTGGCTTCTGTAGCGTATAAAGGGGTGGGTGTGAGGACACGGTGTTGGGGAGAGAAGGGGTTACCTGTCCGTGTGAATTTTACCCAGCTTCACTGCCCTGCTCAATATTCCACATGGAGCCCACTGATCGTGTTGATATTGAAAGCTGATCACTCTTCATGTAAGTCATTCTTTAGGGTTTGAGGACTCAGCTCTCATCTTCAAGTGCTTCTCTGTGCTCATTCTTCTGCGGTCTGATCTGTGGCTAAGAACTTGGCCAAGCCTGCTGAGAAGTCAGCCCTGTTCTCACCCCTAGTGCCGCGTCTTTCTCCAGTGGCAAGCTCCCTATCTGAGCCCAGGGATCCCCCACTGTGTTGGTGCCTCGCCCCCGCCCCCCCAGTGGATTCTCTCAGGTTGCTTGACCACTGCAATTCAAACTTAGGCATCAGAATTACCAAGAGGGACACCCTGTTACAGATTGAATTTGCACAAGGATGTGGGAGACCCCTTACTTGCTTCAAACTCACCTAGGTAGTTGCTGCCATGACCTGAAGACTCCCGTTCTGTGCTCCCAGCTTCAGCTCCCTCCCTCCTGACGGAAGAGCCCACAGCATCTTCACTGTGCATTTTCAGGTTGTAGGACATGGAGAATATAGGGGAGTGTGAAGAAGATGAAATGATTTTCATGGTCTTGAAAGACTTACATTTAAAAAATCACCTTTAATCTTAGCATAGAGAAGTAACACCTTGGATGTGATTTCTGTCTCTTACATGTAAGTATATACAAAAAGAAAAAATGAAAACCATTTAAAGAATATTTTAAAATTACAGTTGGATTATTCTATGTATTTCGTATTTCTTTTTCCACTTAACCTATAAGTATTTTCCTGTGTTAAGTATTTTTTAATTTTTTTTAACTACATAATCTATTGATACAGGTGTTGCAATGCATGATATATAGGTACAGCAAATAGAGATCTGTTGTGTTTCAGGAGAGATAGTTATCTAGCTATTAAGGGGGCATCTTAGATGGTCTCTTATTTTTATGTAAATACCGGTCCCTTCTCTGACCCCACCTCTAGGGGTAGAATGGGGTGAAGGATGAAATCTAACTTTTCAGAAACGGAGCCCTCCTGTTCCCACCACAGTGTGTAGGGTTGTTTGTCTTGCTAAGGCTTCAACATTCTGCTTTCTCATCAGTGGATTTTATTTTAAAGACTGTCAGCCTGTAGGTTTGGTGTTGCGGTGGTACTGAGCATCAGGAGACCCCTCTGCTTCCCGTCAGACCCTGTGCCCTTTGTCACTTGGGGTTTAGATGGGGTGCCTGGAGGAAAGGAGCTTAGATACCACCTCTTCTCTTTGGAGCCCGCCACTCTACCAGGGAGAAAACCCAGGCCAGGGCCTGCTTTCCAGATGCCCTGCTGGGCTGGTGGTTCCACCAGGGGGGCTCTGTCCTCACTCCTGGCATGTTCCAGGCCCCCCTACACAGAGGGGTGCCTGCCTCGGCCTCCAGGTTTCCTCTTCAGTTACTATTTGGAACCATGAAAAGCCACCTACAGGTGTCTCTGATTTGCGATGTGGGATTATCCGCGTTCCTCCCTTGCTGGAAACTGGGTCCTGGTACATTCAGCAGAGGCCTCCGTGGGCCGGGCTTCCTTGGGAGCCAGGCTGATTTGAAAGGGGTCCTGGCCGCGTGGCAGGGATTCCTTCCACTCCTCTGGTCTGTTCAAAGTTAAAGAGGCAGCTTCATGGCTTGTCTGACTTTTCATACAGGCTTCTATGAGCCGGGGGTCAATCGGCTCAGGCCAGCTGCCTTCCCTCCCCTGGCCAGCTGGGCAGTTTGGGGTGTGGGAACTCAGCTTGAAGTCACAAAATGACGTCATTGTATGTGGGGGTGGATGCTTACGGATCTACTTATTTTCCCCCGAAAACCTTGGCCTGTACCAGGCCTGACCAGCAGCACCCATTTATTGATTTGCTTTCCGTGGTCATTTTTACAGTTGTCTCCAAGCCGCCTACCCGCCCCCCCCCCGCAACCTGGCACCCTCGTGTCCTTGTTTATTCCCTCAGTGGAATAGTGGCTCAGGACGGAGCATTTCTGCAGCACCTAGCGAGGGCTACAAGGCTTTGCTGTCCTGGTCACCTAGCCTGTCTCAGATGTGCGGGCTCTGTAGTGCACAGAAGTAAAAAGCTGAAAACAGAGCAGAGAAGGGGACAAATTAATTGACTACATCTGAGACAACACTGAGAAAATATCCTATTTTGTTTTCCTTAAAAACATGGCAGAGTTCCAAGACACCCCTTAAGTTTTCCACTGGCGGTCCTAGTTGAAGACCAGAGTTCTAAAATCTTGGCTGTTGGCGCTTTACTTTCTTAAAACTTAAAACCAGCTGAACATATTTAATATTACAAAATTTCCATAAACATTCGCCACAAAGACTGTGTATGTAAAGTTTCTGCCTGGAGGGCTTTTTTCTTACTGAAGTTGAAGCTCTTGGACATCGGGGGATTGTAACAAAGTGTTGATTTGACCTTAAGTGTCTCTGCCAACGTGGGCTGTATAAGGACCTGGAAAGAATTAGCTTGCAGGGTTGTTGGGTTTGTTGTTTTTTCTTCCCCTGAATAAAGGCTAATTGTTTCAAAGCTAATTAATGTGGTTTATTTATTATGAGGCAATAGTAAGTGGAATTGAGTCCTGGGGAGGGATAACCTGGCTGCGCTGGGGTGAGAGCATCTCCAATCACACCGTGTTCACTCTGTCCTGTCTGACGTGCAGGGAACATTTTGCTCTCTGGTGGACGTTGCCCTTTGCTTGCTTTTTCCCACGTAACAGCTAAACCAGAATTCTGTACTGCTCCATGCCCCATGGGCGGGGCCTTTCTGGGGTGAGTTAAAGTCTGGGCGGCTGAGGGGTGGGGGCACTGTTCTGGGCCACTGGGGCTTATGTAGCTCGGTGTTGGCCTGGCATCCTGATTGCAGGGCAGATCCCACCTGTGGCCCAGCGTGCTCGGAGGCAGAAGGCTGCGCCACCAGCTCCCCCACCCCGTGTTGGCCCTTCCTGCCCCGACCTTGCTCCCCAGCAGCTCCCCAGGCGTGTAGATCGCCTGGCTCTGCCCAGTCTCCTGGGGGAGCCCTGGTGCCATCTCAGTAGTCTTGTGGGTTGCTTTGCCCCACACATCCTCAGAGGGACCCTGAAGAGTGAGGGTCACAACTGGTGGTGGATGGTCTCACTCTCCCAGTGAGAGACCAGCCGAGGTGGCCAGGGCATGAAGCAGGGGCTGGTAAGGAGGACCGGGTGTGGACACAGAGAACCAAGTGCCCTGCCCTCGTCGTTCTGGAACAGGGGCCCAGGGTGCTCGTGGCATCCTGCGAAACGCTCTCCGGGTGCTGTTGCATGTGGCCTCTGTGGGCTTGTGTCCGTCCACTTGGCTGGAAGGACTTGTGATCTAGGCAGGTCCATTTTATGAGGTGGGCATTGGTTTTTCCCTGACCTTCTGGGTTCCACGTCTGCCTGAGGCTTTTCCCTGTCTGTCGCCTTTGACCTTGAGACGGTTAAGAGGACCCACTGTGGTTATCAGGGAAAGCCCCTGGCACCCCTTTTCCATGCCCGCACATCCCTATTGCGGTCCCATCACTAAGGGTCACTGCCCTCTCAGACTGATGCCCCCCAACAGTGACAAGGGCCCAGGTCTGCAGCAGGAAGGGAGAATAGACTGAAATAGGTCTTGCCTGGGTGTGGACCCACGGACCTTCAGGTCACGGTGGGCTCCCTCGGGACCTCATCCAAGGCCCTTGAGAGGTGGGGTGAGCCTTCTCTGGAGCTTTGGCTTGCGTTTTGTTTCTGTGGGCCCCTCTTTCAGTGGCCCCATGGGCCATCTTGTGGGCTGGGCCGCCTTGTCCTGAGGCGCAGACGGGCAGCAGGAACCGGGGTTGGGGGGGGTGCTCGCAGCTGAGGAGAGGTGGGCAGTTCCCGGAGTGGCAACCTGTCATGTTAGCAGGGCTCCATCATCAGTTTCGTAACGTTGGGCGCCCTCCTGAGAGCCCTGGGTGGCGGCATCTGTGCCAAGGGAACGTTGACAGGAGGGAAGGCTGGGGTTCTGGATGCTTCTTCACCCAGTCTCTTGTTTCTGAGCACAGCCTTGCCACAGGGCTCACTGAGGTGAGGGGCAGGTGGGATGGGGGCATGTTGGTCTCAATGACCCAGCTGCATTCTTGTGCCAAATAGGAACCGTTTATCTCGTGACGTGGGCAGAGGTGGGTTTGGTTTTTAGAAGATGCTAACAATGATGACCTTGTCCCGGAGCCAAGTGCCGAATCCGATGATGACTAGCATTTTCTGAGTAGTTGATGTGCCCTGGCCCTGGGCTGGGCTTCCTTCTGTCTTTGAAGGGCCCTATCCCCCGTGAAGCAGGTGCAGTCTCCATCTCAGGGCAGAGTCCTAGGGGGTGGGTTGGTCCTCCTCACCCACGGAGCCTGGGATTCTCCTGTGTGGTATCTTGCTGGTGCTCTGTGCTCTTCCCCTGGTCCCTTCCCAGTGGCCCTTTATTGCAGTAAATTCAATTCACGATTGCCTAAGGGATGATCTTACGGGCTGCTCTCAGGTTTTCTGTTTAAGTGGTAAATGCCGATGGGGTTCCCTGGATCCGAGAGGAGGCTGTGGACGCTGTGAGCTGGTTCCAGATGAGGCTGGTGCTCTCCAGGAGCCTGGGCTGCCTGCTCTGCCCACATCTGCCACTCAAGGGTCTTTTCCCCTCTAATAATCGCCCAAGCTGAGCTGTACCATAGCTCACTGGCCAGCCTGGGGATGATGAGGCTGGGGAGGGGCAGGGGGAGCTCCACTTAGGACCAGCGGGTAAAGCGGCTCTCATTACTCATGGCAGGACAGTAGGACGGGCATTTTAAAGCCTAGATGACCCAAATGTGAGTCAGAGCAGAGAATCCAGGTGGGGTTCAGACAAGCCCCAAGTGGTAACAGGAGCCAATGCATCAAAGCCTGAGATGCAAGAAGTAGCACGAGAAGAACTCACCCAGAGCAAGTGCAAGTCAGTGGGCATTTTGTCCGTAAACGATGCCTGCCGCAGCTGGGAGGATGGGAGAGCCCAGGCGGAGCCGCCCGTGTATCCTCTCCTTACTGCAGTTTGGATGCCTGAGGGCCTTCGGTGCCATGCAGGACACAGGAGCCGTTGGGAAAGACAGTTGAAGTCCAGGCAGGACGGGTCCTCCCAGAATGAGCCAGGACAGAGCGCTTCGGCCCCCGCCTGACCTCTGTAGGCCTGACCTTGCTCCCGTCCTTTGCAGACTTGCCAGGTGCTCCTCTCATAACATTTCGGAAAAGTAGTCTTACTATATACCTAACAGTAACTTTCATCTGCCCGAGTACATGTGGGAAGGAACTAGAAATCCAGGAGGAGAAGATCCTTCTAGGCAACATGTCCTGAATTGTCTGTTTCCTATGTGTAGAAAGCCCCAGGGCACGGCCTGGCTGAGACTCCTTCAGCGTCTGGGGGCTGCATTCCTCGGGCGTGGGCTGAGGCCCCCGTGCACGCCTCTCGTTACCCCACAATATGGGCGGAACACATTTGCCTAGTGCTCTTTAATGGCTTCACCCAGGTTGATGGTACGGGCCAAAAACCGGAGCCTCTCTCCCCGGCCAGACACGGGAGCTGCCTGGCATTCGCCCGCTGTGGCCGGGACACTCGGGGGGACAGCCCGCTCGGGCTCCTGAGGCTGCCTTTGTAGGAGCCGTGGTGACTGTAATCAGCGAGGTCATATCCGTGTCTCGTTGCACGCTCCTGGAAGTTTGTAAATCCTGGCGGGTGTGCGCAGCCCTCCCGCACGGGGTGCCGCTCTCAGGTGTCTTTGGAAACAAGGGCTTGTGGATTTGTAGGCTTTCTCCCGCTCCAGTTTTTAAAAGTACTTCTTCTTACCACCTTCAAGTAGCAGTGGACACTGGCTATCAAGATTCCGGCAGTCTTCCAAGCCTTTTCGGTGTTCTTCATCGGCTACATAAGCCGTCCCTGTTGGCTTGGGCAGTCTGCAGACTCTCTTGAATTTGGCACCTCCTCTGTGAAGCCTTCTAAATGGCCGAGTTGTCTGTTCCCCGTTGAATTAGTTTAGCTATGAAGCATTATCTCAAAGTAAGACTGTACCCACCAGTATGAACGTGTTAGTGTATTTCTCTTTAAGCTTTGTTTAAATACAAGAAGTAACTTTACACACCCTGCTCAATTTCACTTCCCCAATAACTTTTCCTTCCCTCCCTCCTTTCCAAAAGGGACCTCTTCCTGTTATACAGTCAACCCTTGAACAACATGAGGGTTAGGGGTGCCAACCCCTCTGTGCGGTCAGAAATCACGTAGAACTTTGGACTCCCCCAAAACTTAACTACCGGTAACCAATGATTGACTAGAAGCCCTTAATCACAATCTATATAAACAGTCGAATGACACGTTTTGTGTGTTATTTGTATTATAGACCATATTCTCAAAGTAAAGCAAGCTAGAAAAAAAGAAATAAAGAAAATCATCAGAGAAAATACGTTTACAGGACTGTACTCCATCAGAAAAAAAAAATCCACATATCAGTGGACCCGCACACTTCACATTCGTGTCATCTGAGGGTCAGATGTACATTAATTTCCTTATGTTTTTGGAAATGCATCGTTTACATGTATATGTATCTGTAAACATTCAAGTGTCTGTTGTGCAAAGCACTGGAAACAAAGAAAAAGGAAGCTTGTGACCCACTAGGACGAGCAGTGCTAGACTAAGGAGATAGATTACATTATGCAGGTAGTTAAATATTTGATTTTTGACTGTGTTCCACACCTGGAGAAATCTAGAGATGAATGCGATCAAGACATTTAACACTGAAGAGACTTGGAGGTGGTCAGGGTATGGAACAGCCTGGCAGCTGGAGCAGGAAGGTGATCTCAATGAGATGGGTTTTGAAGGGTGAACAGGAGTTTGCTAGGCAAGCTCTTGCCTCCTGAAAATTTCAGGATGGTTCCTAGATAGAGTAAATGCTTAGTTACTAAACATGAAACGTAATTGTGTCGTTAGATGCTCAGCACCGCTGAGAGACTATGCCTGCTCTTCCGTCCCCAGCACTTAATAAATTAAGGCTGACGTGGCTCCGTCCCCTCCCTCCCACCCCTCCTTAAGTTGGAAAGTTGGGGGCATAAGGTGGTGTGGGAGTGGAATTACTTTTTGACCTTTGGTATGATAACCCTGACTATAGAGGTCCCCCTTCTTCTAAGTAGTTCTTCAGAACCATGCCTGCCCTTGACTCGGATCTCGCTGTGGTGTGGGAGCTGGCTGATGTCGGAGCACCCGGATGCACTGCTTCATTACACTGAATAGAAAACACAAATACGGCTTTCTTTTCAATGGGCAGTGCATGGACCTGGGAGGTCCAGGGGTTCCTTTCTCCGACTTGCTGTGTAATTGGGCAGGTTATGCCACAGGATTGGATCCCAAGAGATGACCCCATTGTTTTAAAGGAGGAGAAAGTGGGGCACCTGGGTGTTTCAGTCGGTTGAGTGTCAGACTCTTGCTCTCGGCTCAGGTCTTAATCTCAGGGTCGTGAATTCAGGCCCCTCGTTTGGACTCCACACTGGGAGTGGAGCCTACTTTAAAAAAAAATTAAAGGAGGGAAAAGTATATTAGGAAACTCTAGCTCCCTAAGATTCGAATGGTTTGAAAAGTAGAGCGAAGCTAGGAAGCTGGTTTCCGTAATTTCATACCCTTTTAAAAATATTAACCAACCATCCGAATCCTGATTGATTCTAAGATGGGCCTGGGAATGGTCAGGGCTGGCTGCAGCAGTTCATTTCCGGGACGCGCATACCTCTCCTTTCTCACGGGCCTTGAGAAATACTACCTTGAAACATGGACAGTGTGGTTGCGTGAAAACTGCAGTGGGTGCAGTCCTGTCTGTTCGTCATGGGAAAGTCCCCGAAAAGGCACTCGGACACGCTCGCCTGCGTGCTTGCCTGTCCTGCCTGCCCCAGGGCTACCTTCCCTGACCGCCCCTCCGACGACTCTGTGAATAGGAAGTGGTTCAAGTAGGTGATGACACCAAAGTAGATTTCCTCTTCATCCCTTGTATAGTAAAGTAAATGTGAGTGCTGTGTAATGCATCACCTCATTTCATATTGCACTTGCCGAGAAAGTGCCATTTTATTGAACATTAGGATTGAATTCTTAACTGAGTAATCAATTTCCGTAGTAAGTTAAAATGCCTTCTATTAATGGACAACTGCAACCGTTAATCAGAGTTGCAGCGGATTAACAGTTGTCAGCATTTATGCTGACAGCACTTGCAAACCGTGGGCTTATGAATTGCACTTTATACTTCCATATTTCTCCAACAGTTGGTAATACTTTTTGCTTGAAGGTATTGATTGTCTTGTCCCTTTGCTCGCTACTCGGAGATGTGTAAAGAGATGTAAATGACATTTTCACGGTGATGACACAGTATCACCTTCTGGTCTTGCACACTTGGCTTTGTGTCAGAAGAGATGGAAAGGGTTCATTTGTTCTGGTGCTCTACTGTTTAATTTGATCTGGTGTGTGACTGAAGCAAGACAAATAGTATTTTTAATGAAACCATTTAATAACCTCTGGTAGCTTAGAATCGAAGGCATTGGAAAAATGCAATTAAGGAATGGCTAGATGTAAACAACAGAGAAAAAAAAAATCACTGCTTCAGCTCCTCTGACCCAATTCATTGTACTTTCAGACTCTCATCGCCTTAAATGGTTTTGAACCAATGAAGCTGGATTCCCTTAAAAAGACGGACAGCCCATCGTGTGAGCTATAGTTTCTGGACAGATTTATATTGGTGAGTTACTATAAAATATCTCCAGGTAAAAGCTCAGGTTTTTTAAAACACCTCTGGAATGCGTTTTCAATTAGTTGATGACTATGGATTGCCAGCAGGCTCTGGATGTTTCATTGGGATGTCTAGTAGCAGGATTCTATTGATTGTCTTTCAATTAATTGCATCTGGTATTTTCATTTATCAAAAGCAAAATACATGTAATTAACTCTGAAGCAGTATAGTTCAGTGTAAAGTGATTGTTTCTGCTCTCACTGCTGCCACAGAGATAAGTCAACGGAAATTATACTACTAGGAGACTCAAGGCAGAATGGAAGTCGTGTTAGGACTTCTCGACGTATTAATTACAAAGAATAAAAATGAATTAGGGAAATAGTCTCATGCCACCCCAAAGACGCTCGAGTGAAAAGGTGGATGGATGTCTTTAGAAAGACAGCAGCTTGCTGATGGAGGCACATCTCTAACGAGCTTAGATTTTTTAGAGCTACCAACCTCTAGGATGTCTTGAGCATGAAATGATTTCTTTTCTGGTGGAGTTGACTGGGGATGTGGGTGTGCGCGGAGGAGAGCATTCAATTTTGCCTGCACTCCTTCACAGTGTGGCTGAGAAAATCCTCGGTCGATGTAGTTCAATCCTTTACCCAGAGCAAGGTTTGGAGGTCCAGAGTCTAGTCGCAACACACCGCTTGCCATTCTTCACAAAACCTGCATCCTGGAACTTCTCAGAAGTGATTGATGTTTAACCTGCTGGAAAAAAATGTTTTCTCCTTGAGCTAACAGCGTCATTTAAAAGCAAGACAAAGAGTGTGAGAGCAAATTTTTTCGGTTTCCTTTCTGTCAAACCCCTGGGAGTGTTGCCCGAAGTGTTGGATAGCATCTAGCCTCTGGTTCGGAGAGTGGGCAGGTGCACCCCTGCGGGCTTGGGCCCACCTTCCTCGGAGCTGGGCTCCATTAGAGACCTGCAGTGCAGTATTCCTCTGTGAGCACCAGTGGGCGGGAGGCTGAGCACAACCACGGCCTGAACCTAGCTAGCAGAGAGGTTTGTGGCCCAGGGAAGTGTCTCACTGTGTGTCCCCCTCCCTCCCCATAGGGTAGGGTCAGTTGGAGATCCTGACCGAAAACTACCTGGGACCTGGGCCTCTTCCAGGCATTTGGAGGTCTTCTTACATGTGAATTCAGTAGTTGGGCTACGACGGTCCCCAAGATCCCCTGCCTGTTTTAAGATTAAATTTGGTGTGGTAGTCCAGAAGCCTCTCCCGGGATGACCCGAGAGGGCTTGCCCGACCAAAGGCCACAGCAGAGTGTGTAGTTGAGAGGATTACTTACCAGAGGACACTCCATGTTCTTGGAACAATTCTAAGAATCTGAGCATTGGGGAGGGCGAGAGGCTAGGAATATTGACCATTCTTTGGGGGAAAGGGGTGTATTTATTCGTAAGTCATGATGGCCACTCTCAGTCATAGACCTTCAGTTTTGCCTTTCAAAGCCAACATTAATTCTTGTCTTTCACCCATTCTTCTAAAAGGAACTTTTCTTGAAGACTCTGTGCTGGAGTCTAATCCAGGATTCTCAGGCAGAGAGATGATGTTACAGAATCTCTGTGGGCCTGGGGTTGGTGGGGTGTTGGTTTCAGCATTGGGTGCTGGGGCCAAAGATGGTTCCAGGGGCTCGTGGCAATGGTGATGGAAATCCAGTGGACTCCCTCCCACAGGCGTCCAGTTCCGTGTCCAAACGCTGGTGGTGCCTCGTGTCAAGTCCTTCACTGAAAGGTACTTGAGGCTCACCTGCTGGCCAGGGGAACAGCTCCGTTGGATACCCAAAACTGGAAAGTAACACTTGGTACGTTTTATAGACACCACAGGGTTGGAAAACTATTTCCTCTAAGATAGGAATGTGGGAATTCATAGTAAAAGATGAAATGGGCTTTTTTTTTTTTTTTAAATCTATATCAAAAATGGTTGAGTAACAGCATTTTCATTTGACTCAACCTGATAATTGAACCACCGCAGGCTCCTGTTTATTGGTGGTTTTGATCTCAGTGAGAAGAGCATTCACGTTGCATAAAGTGCATCTGTATCAGAATGCGGTTGCAGCATGGCTCCTGATAACCGATTTTTCCTGAGAACCGAGCGTGCTCAGACATTGGCCTGATACGCTCGTTCCCACTTCTGTGTTTGGGGCATAATTTGGGGGAACAGTTTTTGATAGCACCTTGGAGGTGCTCAAGGCGTTTGGGACCACGCTGGGGTCGACCATAGTTGGAGCGTGGCCATTGTGCTGGGGGGATGCACGTCTACAACCAAACCCTGTTGGCCCCGTGCCGCACCCCCCCCCACCCCGCCCCGTGCCCAGCATCCTGCTGGGAGTTTACCTTTGCCCTCACCACCCTCACAAGTACAGGGGGATGGAGTTTCCCCGCACGTCCCTAGAGGCATGTGTTGGCTCTTGGAGCTCTTGTCTGTGGCTCGTCACTGTGCCCAGTAGGTTGTACCCCGTTTTTGGCAGCCGCCCAGTCAGCCCCGCCTGTGGTCCCTATACAGCAGCATAAGGGGTATCTGGCATCCCAGCCTGAGGAAGGACCACGTGTTGATTTCAACCCAGTAACTCACCTGCTGAGGTCTCTGGTCTAGACAAATCGTGTTTAATGCGGGCAGAGGAGAAGGAAGTAGATGTTTTGCACAAAACTCACGAAAAGCCACAGCCTCAGAATGGCAAACCTCTGAGGCTCCAGAACTGTTGATACGGCCTTTCTGACCTTCGTATTTTTGAGGACGTCCTCATTTAAGAGCGTTGTGTGCCTGGTATTCTAGACTTCATTATTTTGGTTTATAGCCTTTTAAAAATAAATTTCACATGAAACATTTCAGTTTTCTTCCTGCAGAGAGGCTCGTTTTGTCATCATGAATGAATCATGACATACGAAGTTTACATCTTGGCGTTTTTTTGTAGTTTTGCTCTTCGTTCTGTATGTTGTTACTTGTTAAAATGAAAACCCCAAATGCCCTCTGGTTTGCTGATTTCTCTTGGAACCAGAACTCGTTCTCCATCAGTTCAGATGGGTTGTTGTTGTTCTGGAACTGTTTGGTTACTGAGCATTAACACTTGCAGCAGCCCCCAGTTACCTTGTGATCGCAGCAGAAGTGGTAGGGAGGAAGAGGTGCTTTCTTGTTAAATGTCTACAAATACGTGGAAATGCAAATCAGAGCTCTCAGCCTTTATTCCGTAAAATGATGGCAGGGTAGCGGTGGCTGTCGTTTGGCAAGGACGTGGCAGCGAATCCAGCTGCTTGCACCCAGAGAAGTTTGCGCACCGTGTTATTCTGACAGATCGTAATAATGACGTGCAAGCTCAGTCTGCTTCACAAGCCCCCCAGGAATAGTGGCAAGCGGGGGACCCCAGGGCACCGATGGGGCTGTGCCTGGTGGCTGGGGAGATCCTCACCCGGGCCTGCCATGGGCACCAGGCTGAGCCGGCCATCTGCAGTGTGGCTTGAGTGGGCCAGCAGGGTTCCGTGAAGCCCTCTGCCTGGTCGTTGGGGCCTCTGCCCTGTTTCTGCCAAGACTGATTTCTTTCCCAAAAAAACAGAAGGGAAGTATTCTAGAAACCAATAGCTTACACCGTGGGGTGGGTGTGTTGGTCCTGGCACCGTGGCCTCCAGGGTCCTCCTGTGCTCTTGGCCTGCACGAGGGACGTGGGACCTGCTCCAGTTTTTCGGCGAGGCAAGACTGCCAACATCAGAAACAGCAAACCAGAGGGCCTTCTATCTGTAGGGGAACTCTCTGGATGAGAAACAGCTAGGAGGCTGAGATGGGGGGTGGAGGATGCTGGTGGGGCTTCAGTCGGCTCTGCGGAGAGGGGAGGAGGGCCCCAGCTGGGCTCTGGGTGCTTGGGTCTTGTTAGGATTTTATTTCCTGAGCCGCGGATCCAAGCTCACATGGGAGCTGTTCTCTGGGAGGTGTTGATTCAGCCCGTGTTCCTTCCTCCCGAGAATCTCAAAATCCTACTGCGGCTTCTGCGTAGAAGCGCAGAGATCATCCAGCCAAGCCCCCTTGTTTCTGTTTCTCAAGAGTTCCTCCTTGTCCACACCACACGGGTCCAGCCTCCCGACTCGTCCTGTTGGGTTTGTTTTCTGCTGTTGATCCTCTTGCCCACCTCCCACTCCTCAAGACTGCTGGTTCTAATCACAGCCGTTACCCAGCCAAGGACACGCAGAACCAGAGGGTCTTAATTTTCACTCTGTCATCCGTGTGTCCAGAATAAGCAAGCCTGTCGGTTCTTCCTGGGGTTCCTGGCCACGGTGGGTCTCTGCCGAGTTGCACTGCAGTTGGAGGGCCCGGCTGGGGAGAGATGGCTCCCTGCATCCCTCTGCCCTGCTGGGACAGGAGTCGCGACACTGTCATGCTGGGAAACGGGGATGTGTGGCCCACCTCCCTTTCCGAGAAAAGCGAGCATCTCTTTGCTGGCACGCCGGACCTGTGAGACAATAGAGCTGGAGACACTGACCGTGTCGCCCAAACTCTGGCTCCCCCTGCGGAAACACTACAACACGGTGGCTGGCCATGCCGGCATCATCACAGGACCCCTCTGGACTGAGTGGTGACTCCTGGGGGCCACGGCTCTCTGGTATGCTCTTGTTCTCAGGTGTGCAGTGAGTCTGTCCCTCCCCTCATGCTTGGTGCATGTGAAGTGGGGGCTGACCTCGGGCAGCTACTCGCCCCCGAGGGTGTGGCCATGGAGCCCAGAGAAAGCGCCTGGGAGGCCGGCCGTGATGGATGCCCAGACAAGCCCCAGACGGAGGCTCTCCTACCCCTGGTCCCCCCAGCGGACTGCGGAACAGCAGCCCACGTTCTGGGACAACCGGAGGCAATTGTCAGTGGACAGATTCTTGTCCTTTCCCCGAGGCTTGAGGCATGGTAAGTGTTAGCGGGCAAAGGGAGGAGCGGAGGGAGGTGATGGCCTGCAGGGTTAGGACTCTGCTGGTGGAAGGAAATGATACTTTGTTTACAGTAAATTGCATAATAAGGATTATGTATGTTGATGTGTGAGTGGGTGAGGAAGTGAACTTTCTCATAGGAAAACATTGGGACCTCTAATCAGGCGTTCCGAGGGTGATTAACAGGAGAGGAAAAGGTGGTTTTTCTCCTGCATTTTTGCACAGGGCTTGTGTGTTGCCACTGTTAACTGCGCCTTCTAGGATGCGTTAGACCAGTAACTTTTGAACCTGGTCTGGGTTGTAAGTAATTCCTGTTGTGCCCGCGTCGAGGTTTTCATGGAGGGACACACGCCGCCTCCCCAGGTTCAATTTGTTCAGAACACATTTGCTCGATTGATCCATCCATCGATCGATCGATTGATTCCTTTAATTTTGGCAAACTCGGCCACTCCCACCTGGCCCCATGCTGTTAAAAATAGTCTTCTTGGTTAACCGAGTGCATTTGCAATTCATTCTTTCCACGTAGCAATTAAGATAATTTCCCCTAGACTTGTACCGGTTAAGGTTAAATAGGAGGTTTTAAAAGAAGATGCAGTATAATTCCTTGGTTTTTGCGTGGGGGCACGTGAGTACTACCTGAGGATATGCGCCACGAGTGGACTCCTGTGCAGGGGGTGAAAGCGCTTCCTGGACTTTATCCTCAGAAGCAGCCGACCAGTGACATTTATACATATTTCATTATGTGGGTTCTTTAGGCACGGGGAGCCAACAAATCAATTTCTCAGCAGCGCACTGTTGAAAAGAACCGGCACCAGCCTGTGGGGTAATTTGGAGATGGCTGTTAAACTTAATTACATATGGCAAAAAGATAGAACATTGGGAGGAAAAAGTTAGCGTGCAGGGGTAAAAACACGCACCGTGCGTGAGGAGCAGTTCTGAGCATCTGAGCCTGATGCTTGATTTCCATTTCTTCGTAAATGCACACTGAGAACAGTGGCTCCCACAGAGGACCCCAATCCCCCAATCCTGATCTTTCTTCAGGCAGACAGGATCGGGTGTCCCCGCGCCAGCTCCTAACGGGATCTGTTTGGGGTGGGCCTTGATTTGGCGGACTGTGTGGTGCCGCCTTTTCATAGGGGAGATTTGCAGAAAACGAGTCTTGGTGGTAAAGCGATCTGGTTCCTGTGCCTGTAACCCAACCCCTTTTCTGTGGTCGCCTTCCCTCTTCCGGTTCAGCTATACATTGTTTAACTCAAAGGAAACCTTGGTTGGCCTGGACAGGGTGTAACCTGCAACTCCTTGAAAAATTCAGCTGGAGCAGGGCTATCAGTTTCCATCGGGCGCGGGGTGAGGCCGTTCAGATGGCTGGCTGGTGCTTTTGCTCCCTCTTCCCAGGGCAGCTTGGGACGAGGGCGTGGCGGGTCAGGTTCACTGGCATGCCCCTCGGGTTCCGCCAGTTGGGGCAGCCTCTGCGGACTGAAAACTCATGGCTGCTACCACACTTCGGGAACTCAGGACCAGGAGGTCTAGACTCCATCAAGCTGCCCTTGGCCTCTTGGCCTCCTCTGCATCTCTTAATATGATCATCTACTGGGACTGGCTTTGCTGGGTCCTCACATGGCTTCCTTTAGTACAGAAGGTAGCCCGGGATGGGCTGTGAGCCCTTTTAGTCCTTGTTAGCTCAGATTCTCCCCGGGAGTTTAGTCCCTGATGATGCCACACCTTCAGATTCTATCAGGTGAAATTGGATAATAAAGGTTAAGGAGCAGTGCTCTAATTACGTGGAACCTTCCAGAGTGATAACCGCAAGCTTCCTGAGGTAGAAGCCATGCCCACGGCTCCCATCATCTTCATTTTTCTGTACATGGTCCACATGTTCTAGATTCCACAGGAATGTTTCTTGGATGAGTGGATCCCAGGCTGTGGTGGGGCCGGGGAGGGGTGGAATGGCTGGGCCCATGCGGGAGAGCCCGTCCCAGCATCTGTCTGGAAGGCAGGGTGGGTTCTGCATTAGCTTGGGAGTGCTTTGTGCAGGCAGAAGGCAAACCAGCATGACACACTACCTGCCTAGGGGGAGGTATATGTGTTCCGGAGCTTTCGGAGGCGGGGTGGGGAGTTTGAACTCAGTGTGGCTCGTGGTAGCCTCGTGGGCATGGGGGCTTCCTGGATCCAGCTGCCATGACCACATCTGAGCAGGGACTGTGAGGACCGCAAGAAGGCCCAACTGGCTCCCAGAGCCTCGTGGCCCCAGGCCCCTTAGGACTGGAGGACAGATGGCCTGCGTATCAAATTCCTTCATGGGCCCAGCGTGGTGGCCGCCTGCTTTGCCTGCCTTTGGAGATTTGGAAGCCGGCATTTCCTGCATGTGGAACTGACAAGCCCTGGCCCCACATTGTTGAAAACCTTAACTTTGAGAGTCCTGGCTTTTCATAATTCAGTCGAAACTCCCTGCTACTTCCTAATTACAGCAGAAGATGACCTCTAAACCGCGAGGTAGGGTTGCAACTTCCTCTAGGAAGGAGGATTCATATTGATTTGTACTCTGATCTCCCACGGGCTTAAGTGGCAGCACCGCAGAGGCCTGTTTAAGTCCAGAAAGCCTTCTGCCCGTGTGTTTAAACAGAGCAGATTGATGCAGCGTTCGCCTTGGCTGGGAAGCAACCCAGCTCTTTAGCATGGAATTGCATCCTAGCAGCCGCTCCCTCCAGCAGCCCCATGGCTTTGGCACATCTTCCGCTTGTTTGCACGGGAAAGGTAAAGAAAGAGTCCAGTTGCAGAGGCAAAGACTTGGCCAAGGCCCTGGTGATGGGTGGGGGGAAGAGTCCTGAGGGCGGGGCCAGGAAATGGCTGCAGGGCAACCTGGGCCACCCCTGATGGCGTTGACCTTGGGCAGGTAGGAGCTTCCTGTGCTTAGTGCCTCAGGCTCCCCCTCTGTCGAATGGGGGTGAATAGTGCTTACTCTCAGAGTTGGGGTGTCCAGTGAAATTCATTGAGGAGGGCTTAGCCAGGTACCTGGCCCATGGTAGGGGCTTCTGAGGGATGACTGCTGCTATCCTCTCCATCATTAGCAGCTTCAGTAAAGAGCTAGCCATGCCGTCGGCTTGGGGGGCAGCCCTAGTGACCTGCCCACGGCCAGAGAGAGCACACCTGCGGTCAAGGTTACGTGAACGTTTAGATGAAACGTGGCTAGAACGCTAGACTTCTTGCTCACGACAGTTCTGTCGTGGTTTCCTCCTGGGACTTTGGAAGTGAGGCATACCTCCCCCTACACCCCCCCCCTCCGTCAACCTCGCGGTGACCTTTCTTCATCAAGGAACAAAGGGTGTGGGGTTCCCCGAAGTCTTTCTCATATATGCACATTGGATTTGAGTTCTTATTTTTGTGAGGGTGAGCCGATCTGAGCCGAGTAAGGGAGGGGAGGTGTTGGAGTCAAGGTTCTGTGCCCCGATGTGATCAGCAACCTGAAGACCCATTTAGCAATGTGGTCTTTCACTGGGAGCGGGGTCGTCCCTCTTCTCTCAGTGGCCCGAGTCTCTGCGATTTGCCTGCATGACCGAACATGAAGTGTGAGGCCAGCAGTGGTGGGTCAGCCGTGGAGAGGGCCAGCACCCAGAACTGTTCGGGGAGAGGGCTGTGAGTGGGGCCACTTTGCGCAAAAGGCTGTTTAATCGATTCAGGTCACCAGGTTTGGACTCCTGCGTTTTATGGCAAAGTCTGAAAATGCAGATTTGTAGCATCCAATGTTAATGAATTCAGACTGTTTGAATTTCACACTGAATAATGGCTGGAATTATCAGAGCCAGGGGCGTATGAGATCCTTGGATTGTTGTAATCTTTTCTCAAGATTCAATTGATAGCATGATGTAATACCGCATTACTTTTATTAACAGTCCTGGTCATAAAAGAAACACACCTATTAGGATAGGAGAATTGAGTAAAAATAGTGGTAATAACAAGACAATTTGGAATATGTAATATATTCAGTAAATTTCAAAATGCTGCATCTCATTTGAAATGCAGTGTTGTGCCCGTAGATATTGAACGCAGTACCTCTGTACCCTAGGGCTTCCTCTTTTCTACATTAAAACTATTCTATTTAAATGCAGATTTTGATTTGCAATCTAGGAAGAAAATTCAGGAAGTATGGGAAGAAGGACAACTCTGCATCTATTACCAATTTTGGTTCCGTGTTATTCTTGCTCTTACTCTGCCTGTGCATTTCTCCCTCCCCCACTCCTCCCCCCAGAAGGTAGTTCCTGAAGGCAGGAGTAAGGAAGAGGCACAAAGTTTCAGAGGATGACCATGTTGTTACACTTTGGTCTGTCTGAGAATTCTCACCTAAGGCCTCCCTGGCCAAGTTGAAGAAACACAAAGGCCCCCAGATTTCTTTACAGGGTCAGGAGCCTGGGAAGTTCTCCCTCTAAACTGAGCTAATTACCACAGAAGGGGAGGAACACCTGTCCTAGGAGTCTGTTAATACTTAGCCACGTTGGTAGCATTGAAGCTGTTTTCATTTCAGAATCTATTGCTGCTATTTGTGTGTGTGTGTGCGTGCACGCAAGTGTATTTATTTCTGTTGCTTTTCCACATAGATTCCGAGTACCTTCCCTGGAAAACCCGCAAGACAGCCCTATTGCTGGATGCAAATGTCGGGAAGATGTTAGGGCTGCCTTTCTCATCACAGAAGTGACTTGTTTGATGTCGAGCTTCAGTTACCAAAGAAATGGATTTATAGCTTTTGACATTCTACTCTTAGAATTAATTAGGTGGCTAATCATTATAAATACCATTTACTTTTCCTGTTGTCTGCATTTAATAGAGGATCTTCTGCTATATGCACTTGTCAGTTTCAAACTGAGTGTTGTGTTTGGGCTTTTATGATCTGCCAAGGGAAAATGAAAGTAAATTCTTTATAATATGCTAATTGATCTATTTGGGAATTTTTAGATATAGACAACATCTGTGCTTGCCAGTGACACAGTTAATAGCTTCCGTTCCTCAACATAGGAGAAGGGTTTCACGGTCTGTGTGTGACCTTGCTGAGACATACTGTGTCTTCCCCAGGGCCTTGGCGGTGTGGAATTTGGCGGGGGGGGGTGCTTTTCCAGGTTCCTTGGAACTAGGCCTGAGCCCCTGAGGAATCCTGTTTTGATTCCTGGCCAGAGTGTGCTGGGATTGGTTCTGGGAAGAATCCAGGATGGCTGGTCCCAGTCTTAGGCCCCCGTAACCCACGTCCAGCCTAGACCAGACTGGCTGGAGTGATGGGTTCAGAGCAAGTTACCTTGGGCCCTGGAAGTCCTCAGAACCCTCTGCCCTCCTAGGTGATGCTCCCTTCCCTGGTTTTGCTTCCCCTCCGGTTTTGGTAACTCAAGAGCCCCCCCCCTTTTTTTTTTTTAAATAAAAACTTGTTGGTAGTTTGGGGATTCGGGAAGTCCCAGCTTTCCCAAATGGAGAGTGAGAAGCTGCACCTTTCCGTGCTGCCCGGAGGAGGAGGAGGAGGAGGAGATGCTTCTGGTTGAGTTGGGGGAGGCAGGTTTCTTCAGTGAGCCCAAGTGTCAGGGCTTGGGGCTTATGTCGCTGTTTTCCCTTGCTATGGAAAGCAGAGTTGAAAGTGACTTTATTTGGAGCGTCAGGGAGGCCCAGCAGTAATGACAAGTGAGAAGGAAGCCTGATGTGCTGAGTGTTCTATGTATGCCCATCACTCCCAAGCGCATGGCCTTATCTGGTCCCGTGTATGTGGCTGGTCCTGTGAGGGTTGCAGGGGGAGCTATCCTTTATTTATTCTTAGGATTTTAATGGATAATGGAGGTTAATTGACTTCTCTTGGGACTTGGAGGAGCAGATGTGGGATTTGAACCCAGGTCCGGGATTGATCTGCACACCTAGCATGTTCTGCAACCCTCCCCCACTCCCGACAGCTCAGACATTGGGTATAAAAAGGTTTAATATCGGGTGTTCCTGATCAGCTGTTGATTTGATAGCTGTTCTATAATCTCTATATACCCCCAGGTTTGTGTACAAACAAACCATCTCTAAGACGGGCCTCCCACTGGGCTAAGTGCTCACAGTCAGGTGAGCTTGTTGAGTTTCGTGTGGGGGGGGGGGGTTCGGTGCTCCTTAAGCCCACCTGCAGGGTTGGCTCCAGACAAGGACAAGTCCGTTGCACGTGGCAGTAGCTAGGCCTCCAGGCTGGACCGGCGCCAGCAGGGCGGCTCAGACCTCAGAGTCTGTCTGTGTCTCTGTTCAGCAGAAGCAGACCCCCAGCTGTCTCACCGCCAGTGGGAAGATGCAGCTGGGGTGTGGGCCACGTCCGGGGAGAACCTGAACGGGGGGCTCTTCCAGCCCCACTCACTCCCCGGCTTTCCTACGAGCTGTTAAACACAAAGATTCCAACTGAATGATGTGTTAAGGGCCACCCCTACCCAGGCACTCGGCTCAGTGCTGTGTATTCTCCTGCCACGGCTAATTCTCAGCCACCAGTGATGGCGTCTGGAAACGTCCTTCCAGCGTAGGTAAGGATCAACCTTGGCTTTTGGGGTGATCTGCCCAAGCTTCGCTGGCCGGTTCCCAGGGCTGAACACCTCCTGCTTCCGGTCAGTCCAGTGACGATGGCTGAGACCTCTTCCGTCTCTGGCTGAACTTGAACACTCGGGGGCACATATGTCTGCACACGGGCACACGTGGGGTGTGGACCCCACTTGTGGCACGTCGGCCCCAGGGGTGCCTGCAGCTGGACTGAGTGAGGGATTCCTCATCTGGGCGCTCGCCCTCGCTGCCTCTTCGGGATTGGCTTTGACAAGTGCAGCCTCGTTTTAGCCTCCGTGGTCGAGAGCCGAGGTCTTGGACAAACAGCCATCCGTCTTCACCACTGGCTGAAATGTTTATAGAAGTGGAGCTGGGGGATAATCACACGGCACTGCTGCCTTCTCCTTTCCCCCAGGTTGATGAGTGGGGGGCGTTTTAATTTGAGACTAGTAAATTTTGTAATTGGATTTAAAAGAGGAAAACGGGTAGCCCTGGTTTACACGTTACCTTTACCACGGGGGCAATGGGGGACGCTCTCATCAAGTATGGATCAGATTATTTTATTATGCCAACATTAATATTGGGAGCACACATAATCTAGAGTCAGCAGGTTCACCCACTACTATCTCATTAAATTTTCAGGCAAAAGCTGCAAAAATTAATTGGAGGCGTGTAATAGTTTAGAATGTGAGCCGGCTTATGGTAATATAAATTATATGAAGAGAAGACAGTTTTATATACTGAGAGAGAGAAAACTGGTTTACTTTAATGAGAAGAGGCAGAAATGTAGAGCTATTTTTTCATTACAGATGCACTCTAAAGTGTTTGGACTTAGTTGATGAATAGAGTTAATTCGCTGCTGTAGTTCCTATAATTCATGTTGCACAGTTTAATGACTTCTAGATAAAAACAGGATTGAAATGTTAATTTCTCTGACGAAATTGGGGCAGTCTTGTGTATCAGGCTATACCCCCTATTAAACCACTAGTTAATTTCACCAAACAAGTCTCTTGGAGATACTTCATGCTACATAGACTTTTGTATTTCTTACCTGGGTTAGCTTCTTTTCTTTTTTTAAACCTTAATGTATATGATTGTCTCAGATGAGAGGATTTGTCAGGCAGAACTCTGATAACTTGACGGAGAAGAGGTGTCTCTCCACATCGAGCTCTGTAAACAGCCACATGCCTTAATCTAATGGCTTAATCTGGTGGCTAATAACTTTTTTTCTTGGCTCTTTGGCTTATTTATGGGTTTGGGCGTGTGGCTCTGTTGTCCCTGCTTTTGAGTTGGGAAGTAAGCAGTATTGATCAGTCACTGTTGGATTCCTGAGGCTTCAGTCTTCAATCACACAGGAAATTTTATCATCATTACTATATTTTATTTTGCATTTGTGTTTGCTTTTCCACTTTTCATAATTCTGGGCTTTTTTTTTCCCCCTCATAGAGCAGATTCAAGTCTGAGTTCAGTGTCTTTTCTTCCTCTTTAACCTACTCTCAGAAAAAAAAAAAAATGAGCAGGAAATATGAACTGTAGTGATGAAAAGTTAATTAGTAGTGGTGCTGTGTAATTAAGGAATATTCAAATGTTCTTACTTATTCCCGGATTTGTTGTTGTGATAACCGTAGTGTGGGGTTTTTGTTTTTACAATGGGAACAAAGAACAAAGTCACAAGTATTTACAAGGGGGAGGAAAGAAGTGACCCCCCACCTCCTTTCTCTATTCTGGTTCACCTCTGGGCATGCTGTTCAAAGGGCTTCCAGGAAAAGACTCCATGAGGACCTGACAAGTCTGACTTTTAATTTCCAGGGGGATGCAAAGACCCCTGCTCCCCCCACCTGGTTAGTGACCGTTGGGCCCAGACAAGACTATGTCCTGAGAGTTGGGACATGGGACTGGTGGATGCTGGTTACCGGTTTTAGGGTCTTTTTTTTTTTTTTTTTAAAGATTTATTTATTTATTTGAGAGAGCGAGAATGAGAGAGAGAGTACATGAGAGGGGGGAGGGTTAGAAGGAGAAGCAGGCTCCTCGCTGAGCAGGGAGCCTGATGCGGGACTCGATCCAGGGACTCCAGGATCATGACCTGAGCCGAAGGCAGTCGCTTAACCAACTGAGCCACCCAGGCGCCCCTACCGGTTTTAGGGTCTTATCCATTGAACTTGGCTTTCTGGGACCTTCCATCCCTCTCTTTGCCTTTGTCCGTTAGGGACCTTCTCACACGGAGTGATTTGGTACTTACTCTGAAATCTGTTCGTAGGTGTGCGGCTGGTACAGAGCAGTGGTGATATAGTTGGGAAATGTAACCTGCGCAGAGACCCCCACCCTCACCCCACAAACGCCCACCCAGGCTGCTCACCTCAGGTCACCATGTGATCGCCTGGAGCCTCAGCATCTGCGTCAGCTGCCCCGGGCTGTGGGCCGGACTGGGTCTGATGGTCTCCTGGCCCCGAACACCGTGGTTACCGAGCTCCTCCTGGGGGGAGCGGGGGTGCCTCACCCTCGTTCATCTACTCTGCTCACTTGATGCACTTAGTTGACTCCATTGTTTTGCCTCCAGCTGTCCCTTTCACAGCCGTGAAGCCTCTTATGTCCCACGGTGGTGACAGATTACCGTGTGTGTACTTGACCCCAGCTTATTTCTTAGTTTTCTTACTCCTTTAAATTTCAGATGTTTTAATTTAAGATTCCCTTAAGGGGCTGTGTCAGCCTGGCACCGTTGATATTTTAGATCATTTCCTTGTTGTGAGGCTGTCCTGTGCTTTGTGGGATCTTTCTCAGCACCCCTGGCCTCTGTCCACCCGCCCTCCCTGCCCCCATGTGACCACCAAAAATGTGTCCCGACGTGACGAAATGTGCCTGGGGTGGAAAGTGCCCCCCCCCCCCCCGGTTGAGATCACTGCTTTAAGGGGCGGATGTTTACTCCATGCGTGGTGTTGTCGCGTTGTGCTTGAGCCGTGGGGACTGAGCCTGGAGCGGCATTGAACTCCCCCTACCGCCCTGCCCAGGGCGGGTTCTGCAGCCTTCCCGCACACAGCGTGCCCTCCACACCTGTGCCCGCACGTCGGAGAGGTGGGCTCCTGCCTCACCCTCGGCTCCATTAGACTCACACGGGTGTTCATGACTGTGCATCCGACAGACGGATTTATCGGTCACCTTGTCACGGCGGCATGTTGCGATAGCTTCGATGCTTGTATCCCACTGAGGCTGGGCCGCCCGAAATCGGGACAAAGCAGCCCTGGCAGTCTGCGCTGCACCGACCGAGTCGTATCAGCGCGAGCATAACTTACCGCCTGCTTTTCCCTGTTTCTTTAACTTTTAGTTGAAACCATTTAGTTACCACCCCTGCTGCTAGGAATCTGGGGACAATTAGGAGAGTCCCATCTGTCCTTTGAACCGCATTATATTGCCTTTTTTCTCACTATCTCAAGAAGACGGCGGATTTTAACAGCACTGTCTCTGCTTCCCACTGGATGGCTGCTCTCTCACTTGAATGACTTACGGCAACTCTTTAATTCAATTATTTTCTCCAGTGCAGGCTTCGAGATGATTTAGTTGAATCAGAGGGCCCGGACTTTCCGACGCAAAGCTGTGCCTCCACGCCGGCTGTCGGCGGATTGTCAAGTTTTCACGGAGAGTGAGGGGTGCATCCCCTGCCGCTGCCCCCCTCCCCACCCGCCACCCCAAGCTTCCTGGCGCAAGCCCCTGCTCACCATCTCAAAACATAGATTGGAAATGGCAGATGCCATGGGCTTTGCCAGTCTTTCCCCCAGGCAAGGAATTATCTGTCTGGTGCTATTAGGTCACTGAATTCCTACCCAGCTGTGGCTGAGAGAAGGGAGGGGGGCGGGGCGGCCTGGGTGCCGGTCGGGAAGGCCATTTATAAATCTATAAATGTGCTAAACAGCCCACTCTCCTGCTTTGCTATTTGACTTTGAATTAAACAAAGTGTCATGAGTGGGAGGTGTATCTCACAATGATTTTAACCAATTTGCTTTCTAATGTGGAAAATCTGCCTAAAATAGGACCTGCTGAAGTGGTTGATGGGCCCTCGGAGGGGGTGTGGTGGGCGGGGTGAGGAGGGGCGGTTGGGGCGTGCGCCTCTCTGCTGAGCATGGGTGATACCGAGCATGCCTTCTGTTTTCCTTGTGGGCCCCAGGGTTCCTGTGGGTGCGCCCTCCCCACCCCCCGATTACAGGACAGGTGCAGCGGAGGACCCGTCTTTCGAAACAATATGGGGTGTTTTGAACCCAATTAGAAGGGCACAGGTGCTTGCTGAGAAGGCAGGCCAGGGGATGGCTCTGGTCCTAGCAGGCCGTCTACCTGCGGGGTTGGGCTGAGAGAAAGACAGGAGCAGAGACCCTGAGATACTCAGGCCCGGGAGTGCCGGGGCCCCCTACCCTGGGTGCCGTTCCTAGACCGCCCAGTGGTCGGGCCGGGCCGGGCTGCACACTGCCTTTCACCTGCCACCTGTCTCTCCGGAAGGTGCGCTGGGATCTGGTGCTGCCACGCATGCCCCTGGCGCGAGCATCTCACCGAGGGCTACTCTCAAGTAAAGGTGGGGGTGTTTTAAGTGCCCTGGCTCGTAAACGCAGGCCACCGCTTGCATCCGGCGCTGGTAGGACAAGCAGTCTGTCCCATTGCGTGCTCATCCAGAGGCTGGGCACCTGCCACTGGAGCGGTCATCTCCTCTGCTCCACTCCAGGGCCGTCCGGGGGCCTGGCTCTACCCTAGAGCCAAACCCAGGAGCCGGCCCCTCTGCCGTGTGTGCGTGTGCACGCGCATTGGTGTGTCCACGGGAGGGAGGCTAATAAGATAGTGTCAGAGGTTGTCAGAATCTCCAGACATGGAAAGCAGTGTCGCCCCTTCCAAAATAGCACACGTGCCCTTTGACCTAGTGATCTCCCTTCCCCACCTGGTGCCAAAAAAAGCTTTACTCCCTCAAGAGGTCTTATCGTGGTGTTATTTAATGGCACAAAAGACGCCTCAAGCATCCAACAGTGGGGAAAATAGCTAATTCTTTTAAAAACGATGCCTTCACAGTTTGAAATAACATAAATAGAAGGCTTGTCTCAGAGTGGAAAGATTTAATATTGAATGTACATTTACAAATTAAAACCATAGAAAATACTCATGGGAAACCTGATGAATATTTCATAGTGGTTATCTTTAATTGGTAGAATTTGGGTGATTTTTTTTTTTTTTTCTTTTCCCCATTCCCCATCCCAGTGTTCTGTAATGAGTATATGTTGATTTTTTTTTTTAAATAGGGAAAAAAGTGGTGGTCACCTGTTTCCAGAAGGATCATATGCTTGGGGAGGAAGGGGCAGCGCAATGCAAGATTTATAAAGGCAGAGCTGACTATCCTATCTCCCTGATTCTCAAGATGCTGTCTGTGTTCTTTCTCCTTGTATTTCTTAGAATGTGGAAGCATGTATGAACATACAGAGGGTTTGTGTTGGCTTACCAAAAAAGAATCCTGCCATGCCCGTAGCCCCATTTGATACGACGGATCTCGATCCAGTATTGCCCTTTGTCTTAGGGAATATGTGCAGATGCAGGATTTTGTCGGCGGGGTCTGCATACCTGCTAGGTTTTAGGTTCTTGTAGGTTGGCCCCAGCCCCACCCCTGCAGGACAGTGTATGCGAGCATCCATCCACCTGACATTCGGTAGCTGTGTGGCCTTGGGGAAATGGCTGATCTTCTCTGCGCCTGTTTTCTCCTTAAACACAGGGACAGCACTCCCTATTTTGTAGGCTTCTTAAGGACGAAGTGAGTTAATGCTTGTAAATTGGGTAAACCAGCACCTGGAGACCCAGTTTCCCATGTATGTTGGTTACATCTGTTGTTACTCACATCCTCCTGGTTTTTGTCACCTCTAGTATCCGTCTCCGTCCGCTCCGTGTTTGTAATCACATATGCGGATTATGATGCATTAAGCGTATCATTCAGTTCATATTACATATTCTTTGCATTTAGCTGCCCTAATACATCATCCAGTACTCTCCAGTACATGCCTTTGACAAATTTCTGTTTTTAAGGGAAAATTGTGTTCTGTTTGTGCCCACCCCTTCCCCCTCCCCCTGCCCACACCGGCAGATGTTGTCTGTCTGTAACAGGCATGGTTTGGGTCGGATCTTCAAGGCCTGTTTCACTGGAGCTGCCCCCTGGGACGAGTTCATTGACGAGGCTGCCGTGCCCCCGGGTGTCCCACCAGCAGAGCAAGTGCAGAGGTGGAGCCCAGCCAGAAGTGTTTACGGTGCGGGGGCTGATGGGGGGGGGGCGGGGCTCGTGACAAGCAGGCCCACAGGCCAAGATAATTCTCCTCCGATTCGATCTCACCCAGTACGGGGTTCCCCTGAGCAGCCAGCCTGCAAGTAGTGGTTTTGTTTCTTGTCAAGGCATTTATTAAGTGCCTGCTGTCTGTCAGGGGTGGACCTAGGACTCTGTGCAGGTCAGTCTGGGAGGCTGCCAGGCTCCAAGCTGCTTTGAGCTGTGTGCTTCCCTGCTCTCTCCTGAGGTTCTTGCAGTTTCCATCTGCTCCCTCCGGGCCTGGGACGCACACTTTGCATGGATTCAGAAGAAAGGGAAGCAGACGAAGCAGTGGCCAGAATAGTTCCAGGCAGTCTGTTGGTGGATGACAAGCTCTGGATTGACAAAACTGTCATTTACTAACTCCCTGCTAGACCTGGGCCCTCCTTGGGTCAGGCCACTACACCTCCAGTTGACCTGTTCTCAGCTGTGGTCAGCCTTTACAGAATCATTTCACCAATTCTACTGGCATATTTGGTATCCTGAGTTAAAATTTTTTGCTTCAACCTCTGATTTGTCAGCAACTCCCAGTGCTTAAAAACAATCCCATTAGTACTGTTTGTTTTTCTTTTCAATACTCTGGTTAAAAAAAAACAAACAGTTTTTATTCTGGTTCTAAAGTTTGTTGTCAAGAGTCAATATTTTTAAAGTTAAAAAGAAATGTGCGGCATATTATCAGGCTCAGAAATACTCTGTGGGTCTCTGGCTCTTTGAGGCTTCCATTATAACTATGCTTTGTGGGAGCTCTTACTCATGTTCCGTTGACTGTTCAGGGAAGGTATTAGAACACCGCTTTCCTCGCTCCGCTTACCAACTTTATGTATCAGCAACCACACCGTCGAATCCCAGCCTGGAGTCAAAGGCATATTTGATAGGCTATGAAACTAAAATGGCTTATTTGATATTTTATCCATTTTGATCATTTTGCTTGATGGAGCTGACCGCTGACCTCTAGGGTAGGGTGGGAGAGCAGAGTCCTGTGCACCTCCCTTCCAACTGGGGCTCCATGTTTGGGGCCTTTCTCGAAGGTAGACGGGCTTACACAGCAGTGAGAAATGGGAACTCCTAATTTTGTGTGTATTTTCAAGAAACTCACTGTAGTTGGGCCTGACAAAGGACTCTACGGCTTCTGAATGCTAGAAACCCAGTTTCTTGGAGAGGGTCCTTTTTCAGAGGCTTTGCCTCATTCCATGCAGTTGAGAAGGGAATGGGCAGCAGAGTCCTGAGGTTATCTGGGTGATTTAGGCTCTTTACCGTGTTGATTGATGAGCGGTGCTCCAACCCTGGTTGGCTTATGTAGCCGTGATGGGCGGCAGGCGCTCGTGAGCAGAGGAGGACCTGAAATGGTTACCAGGTGGGACTTTGCTGATGCTGCCAGTCCTTGGTTGAGGGGGAAAGATACATGGTTGGCGTATTTTAACTCTTCCTTCCGGGTCCTGGCTTTTAATCCGCCACCGCTCGCCTGTGCAAGCCCTCCCTCCCCCTTTCCTTACCCCCTTTTTCGTAACCAGCAGCAGCAACCCCCGCCTCTCTCACCAACTTTCTATTCCATTTGTCTTGGCTCTTTTGTTACTCCCACTCACTCACTGCTGTACCATTCTGTGAGCTTCTTGAGCGACTTGGCTGCATCTTGACAATCAGGAGGTGCTGATTATGTTTGGACAGGCATCCATGCGGCTTTTAGTCTCATTAGGCAGAAGGGCAGAAGGCAAATAGGAGGTCTGTTTTCAGTGGGCTCTGCAGCCTGAGTGTGGGGTCAGATTCCAGAGCCAGGGGTCAGCTGCACCTCGACCTCTGAAGAGCTCCCAAAAGCCCAGTTGAGATGGAGGGGTTGGGAAAGGCCTCTGGGGGACCTGGGGCTGTTGAGTGGAGAGGAAAAACACCTTCCCTCAGAGCACGGTCCTGTCAAAAAGGGAGACAGGTTGTCCCAGAGGGTGGAACTGGGTGGGGAGACAGGAAGCATATAGTTCTTTTTAAACCTAAAGAATTTAAAAAATAACATGACTTGCCCAACCATGAGTCAGACCACCTGTGTCCTAGAGAGCTACCCCACGGGCCGCCTGTCCTAGTCTACAGGGCTGCTGCAAGATGCAGGAGTCTGCGCTGATGCATCTAAGATCTCCTGTACCCAAACGCCTCTGAGGTGTCTGGCACACTCCTAGACGCGGGCCATCCCTGGTTAGTCAAACAGAAAGACTCCAGAGGAAAATAAAAAGAGGGGATGCAAGGTATCCGGCGATGGGCTGATAGAATTACAACACGATTTGGCTTGGGATCCTTTAGCAGACAGACTCCTCCTTTACGGGCCCAACAGGACATCCCTTGTTGTGCCTGGAGGTTGCATGTCTAGAGGTTTCTTCTTTTCTTTTTACCTGTGTTGGAAGGGCCCACTGGCCCTCACAGATGCTTCTGTCCTCAACGGGACTGCCCGGGCCCAACTTCTTGGGGTTGAGGTTAGGGCTGGCCTGCTCATGCACTCATCAGACTTGCTTATTCAAAAAAAGTGTGTGTGTGTGTGTGTGTGTGCGCGCGCACGCACCCACGTGTACCCGTGCATGCCAGGGACTGTTCTGGGCTCCATGGTTACGGTGGACAAGCGGTCACTGGGCTTCTATGCCAGAGAACGAGACACCCTGATGGGTTTTCTTGGGAGGTGTGTGTCAAGTTGGGATCATGTTGAATAACCACTGGGGTGGGAGTGTTGAGAGCAGGGCTCTGGCACAGGGGTGGCCACCCGGGAGGTCTAGGCCGAGGGGCAGCTCCTGCAGAGCCCCAGGACCACAAGCAGCACGGCTGTGGCAGTGGGAGGGGGAAGCAGCGGGCCGCGAGTACTTGGCCGTCATACCACGTCCTGCTTTTAACCGTCAAGCGGTGGGAGCCATTCGGACAGATTCAAGGACCATGTGATAAGATCAGATTTAAGTTTTTAGAAAAAGAGCCAAGCCCCGGCCCTAGGTGTGTCTGAAAAAGGGTTCGGAAAGGGGCAAGCCCGGAAACCAGGAGACCCCTGGGGGGCCCCACGTAGCCGCCAGCCGAGCAGATCTGTGCTTCTGGGAGGCGGCCGCGATGAAGCTGCCAGGAGCGGACTTGCATGAGGCGTCCTGCCCAGCAGTCGTGCGCCCCCAGAACGCTTCGGAGGCTCTTGGCCCGGGTTTCAGAGGGAAAGCCACCAGCTCTGCCTGGACGCCGAGGTGGAAATGGTCTCCGGTTGATGGGATCTTGAGAAGGGCTCAGTCCTCCACCGAGCACTTTCCCGTCACTGCTGGTGCACACGGGGCTAGCCCCCCTCGCCATATGTCCCCATCGCCTCTGTCATTGTCATTAAAGAGAGGCAGGCACGTGTGGGAAGAGCTGGGCTCAGGCTATAATGACTTTGTCGACCATCTTTCCAGCAGCTGAAATTGCTGGTGGGGCAGTGCGGGAATCTTAGAGGAGGGAGCTTTCCCTGATAGAATTATGCTGTTAGTCAAAATGTTGGCGCCTTTTCTCCACTTTCCCCCTTAGCCACTAAAATAAAACTTTATCTTGGAGCACGGCAGCTGTTTGCAGTCTGCCTCGTGTTTGCGCCTGATGAACTGGCGTCGCAGGCTGGGTGGTGGGGATGGGGGGCTAGCAGGTAATTGCTGCTGTGGTCCGGGGGGTGGGGGGTGGTCCTGAGCAGAGACCTGGGATGCTGGAGCAGCTCCAGGCTGGGTCATCTTTGCATTTTGCCCAGTAAGCTGTTGCTAAGGAGAGGGCTTTGTTTGCATAGAGCTGGGGGAATGTTCAAAGGAAGGGCACTTTGGCAAAGATTTGCTGACTGGCGAAGGCAGAACTCTCCAGGCTTGTGTGTCAAGCACGGGCAGTAACAGGTGGAGAAGTCCGCACCTGTAGGGGTGTGCTGAGGGCAGCCTCGGGGAAATGTTTCTTGGGAGCACGAGGCACCTTGGCGGGAAGGAGCCCTGGTCCTGCAACAAGGCAAGGAAGGGAGGGGGTGACGGGTGGGAGGGGGGCATGACGGGGCCGCTTCTCGGGTGGGGCCGGGACCTGCTTTGTGTTTGCCGGGCCCAACCTCTGCCAGAGAACAAAGGATGGCGGGGAGAGGGTTGTAGGCACTTCTGAGAACCTCACTGGCCGGACAAATTCTGCATGGGCCGGGACCACTGTCAAGAACTTGTGTGGGCCTTGGGGCTGGGGAGGTAGCTTCAGGAACCACTCCAGCAGCCTCCCTTCCCGAGGAGGAGAGGCTATGGGGTGGGTGCCAACAGGACATAAGGAACTCCACCAAGGGGGTGGCCCTCGGGGGCGGGCAGTGGCCTCCAGAGCACCTCCCCCTCGGCCAGCTCTTCCTCATCAGTCCCCTTTCCTCGTGGCTGCTGTGGGCTCCAAGTAGAAGGATGGCTGACTGGCCTCCCCTGCAGTGCCCTGTGCCCCTGGCCCCAGCCCCGGGGGCTAGGGGACCCGCAGAGAGTGGATGCACTCAGAAGGTGCTGTGGTGTGGCTGGGCTCCTTGTTTGCTGCAGGATACAGGGCAGAGGACCTTGAATGCCCTGTTGTCTTCTGCCACCTAAGCGGTGGTTTTGTTAGGGTGGGCTTGGTAAAGTGATGTCTTGTCTTCTTGCGCACATGGGGAAACTGAGCCTCTGAGAGCTGGGTCCTCACTCAAGGGCCAGAGCTTGAGGCCAGCTGCCCGGGCTGGTGGCCTCCCTGGTGCAGGACCCGAGGCTTCGCGGCGCAGCCTGATGTTCTTGCAACCGGCACATTGGGGAGACTCGTTTGCTCCCGAAGCTACATTGCGAGCTTTTTTGGAGAGACTCGGCTGTGCTGTCTTCAGGTTGGGAATGTGTGCTAACTCCCGTGGTCTTACATCTGTGTATTTGGTGGCAGATGGAAACCTTCAATTTCAGGGTAAGAGAATAGTCTAGCCATATTTAGTGCTACCTTTAGCTAACTTCCATCTAACGGTGTTCAGCTTCAGCTGGTGGGATGCAGAGATGACGAGGGACCCCTGCCCTCTGGTATGTCTTTACAGGCTGGTGGGATGGCCACCAGCAGAGAGACGTTCCCTCCCCCGTGTCCCAGGCAGACACCACCCTGTCTGGCTCAGGGGAAGGGACCCTCAGATCTGACTTTCTGAAAGCCCTGTCCTTGGAGAAGTAGCTTCTGAGCCAGATTCTCTAGCAGTGAGAATCTGACGAGTAGAAGGTGATGCTGAAGCCAGCTGGCCTTGTCCTTTTGAAAACTGGTGAAGAATGATGATAGAATGCCCCAGAATTGCCCCGCCTAGCCACCACAGTCTGGTCACAAGGGGAGAGGCAGAATTAGCTGAAAATGTTACCTGAGGCAAGAGATAGATTAAATTTTTGTAAGAATCAATTGAATAATGGAAAGTTGAGGTTAGTTACAGAAAACGTTTTTTGGGGAACCGACAGGCAGTTTTCTGTCTTTGCCAGAGAGAGCCCAGTCAGGCTGCATTTAAATGGGGTGGGGGGAATGTCATTTGCCTCTGAGGAGCTTGGGATTTTTAAAAGGTATGATTGCCCCGGGGCCTGTGAGCTGATGCCCTGGGGAGAGAGGGAGACAGTCCTCTAGGCCACGTAGGGGCCAGGCTTGGCCCGTGGGCCACCAGGGGGCCTGCTCAGCTTTGGGACCTGGACTGGTTTTGGCATTCGCTGGGGGCCTGTAGAAACGTCCATGTGAAGTGGTGTTTGCGTGGACGGTTGGTGAATTCTTGAGTGCTGCATCCTCCACGTGCACGCTCTCTGTGCAGCCTGAAGGCCACGGCCTCACATGCCACCTTCAGTGGATGCCAGAGATGTGGCCCAGGGTTCAACTGTTTCTCGGCCTGGGTGGGGGATGGGCTGACTCCCCAGCTCAGACTGAAGGAAGGCGCTCAGGAGATGGATAGCCCTTTCTGGTTGATCTCTTCAGGCCTTTCCAGAGCAGTGGGGCCCCTGGACCCCAGTCTGCAGATGGCAGGGCAGGGAGGCCTCTCCTGGCTTTGTCTTCGCTCATCACCAAAACTGGGGGGGGGGGGGGGGTGGTCCTTGTTCTCTCTGGCCCTGCCTGTCCTTTCATCTAAAGCCACAGACATGCTGTGAATCTTTATTTTTGGTAGTTTATCTTTGAGAGCAATAAAACCATGTCACAGTAATTTAGGTCCTGTGGGGGAAACAGTGATCTAAACTTTTTATTTGATGTAATTTCAGGCTTACAGAAAATTGGTAAGATGGTGTCCAAGAATTTCTAATTACCCTTCCCCCTGACACCCCTGAATGATACTTTCCCACATCTGCTTGTGTTCTCTCTCTCTCTCTCTCTCTCTCACACACACACACACACACACAGCAGCCCTGTAGTTGTTTTTTTTTTTTCCTATGACTTGCAAATATGCAACAGAGAAGTGGTTAGGGATAAAGAAGTTCTTCCTAAATATCAGCGCAGGGGTCCGAATCGGGAAATTCACATGGATGATCATATTGTCTTGTTGGACCTCCTGTAGATTTTGCCAATTGTCCCAGTAACCTCCTTTATTGCAAAAGGAAGTTTGATTGCCACGCTTCCTTAGTTTTCTTTCCTCTGGAGCCGCTGCTCATCTGCCCTTGTTCCGTGGAGGTGATGTTCTCAGGAGAACAGACCAGTTAGTTTGTAGACGGAGCCCTCCGTTTGGGTTTGCTTCACGTTTTCTCCTGATGAGATTCAAGTGATGCACGCTTGGCAGGAGTTCCTTGGAAGTGGGCATGTGTCCTCCGTGCTTCCTTTTGGGGGCCCCGGGTGATGCCAGCTTCTCTGGTTCTGACATCCACTGATAACTCTCGCCTGAATCAATTATTATGATGGTTGCCAGTTGGTAATTCTCTGACTCCATCATTTCTGCCGCGTACATTGATTCGTCTGTTTCCCACTGTTAACGAGAAGCTTCCCCTTTCCCTTTGCGTATTATATATGAGTCTTGATGAAGACTCCTGGGCCCTTATTTCTTTCTGTGGGTTAGATCCTGTGACTATCATTACGCACGTCGATGCCCAGATTGCTTCATATTTGGCCAGCAGGTGCCTCTTCGGGCTAACTGCTCTATCTTGTGCCTCTTGGACGTGTCTCTTTCATTGAGCATTTCCTTCCTTTCTGGCCTAATCTCCTTTCCTTTCCCCTAAGTCATCCTGTACATGATTTTGTGTATCTTTCCCTTATATACCGTGTCTGGGTATGGCCTTGGGCATGGGCAGTGCTGAGTATTTATTTGTGGATTATCCATTTGTGATTCATAGTCTGCACATAGAAGTGTGTTCCCGTGTCCATGAATCCGGAGGCCGTTGCTTTTTGGCTTCTCTCTGGCCAGCAGAGCCCTCCCCCGCGTCGACCTTTGAGGCGCAGCGTGAGACCCAGGTCTGGCCCTTCCAGATGGCCCATGGCTAGGGTTCCCTCAATTCAGTAAATAATTTATGACTTCAGCTGCTGTGGGCATGGGTTTCTTCTTTTTCCCACTTTTTAAAAAAATTATTTCTTGTGTGCATCTGGAGACCTTTTTGGCACTGGAGGACCGAGTTCGTTTTAGAAAAGATCCATAGGAGATCATGTTTCTAACGAGGACGGTTAGGAGAGCACAGATGTCAGGCCCTGTGGTGTTAGCAGTATTCTCAGGTCTACAGTGGTCAATCCCTGTCCGTGGAGAGAGGTCAGGGGAGCAGTGACCAGGGGCAGGGAGGGGGCCGATCACTTACCCACACCTGCCCCGGCCCAGATGTGCTGTTGGCTTGCCCGTTCTTGGTTAGAAAGGGGGGGAGGCAGGTGACAAAGGTGGACTTCTTGGTTGACGGTGTAGATGTATGTGTGTGTATCTCCGGAGCCAGGGGGCCTTGGGGTGAGGGGGGGGGGGGGTTGGGGTGTCTCTTTAGAAGTTTGCTGTTCCCTTAAATAGAACTCTGTAGAAGCTTGATTTATCTGCTCCAGAAAATACGGGCCCCTTAGAGAAGTTAAGCAGAGTACAAAATGCCTTCATGGTAGTTAAATTTACACTCTGTTAAAATGATTTGTGCGCTTTGCAGTAAGCTGTGGTATTAAATGCCTAAATATGCAGCAGAGTTAACTTGGAAGAACATTTTATTTGACATGATCACTCAAACGCTCAGGTACAGTATCAGAAGCATTTAACGCCGTTACAGGAATTTTAAAATTCTGCCCCAAACATTCAAAATCAAAGGGAAGGAATATAAGTACTTCTCCACAGAGTGCTTCATGCTGGAAATGGTTTCCATCACGGGAGAAAGGCCTGTGGTTTCTAAATCCGTCTCCCTGCTTTCCATCTGAGAAAATGCCTGGTCAATAAACTCGCCATTGAAATAGTTGTCCTAATTTTGGAACTGATTCTATTCAAATTAACAACCATTATAAATATTTTGGTCGTCTTTTGTCAGGAGAATAAGTTTTCCTCTGGGAATAGGCCATTTGGTTCTTATTGGGACATTACAGGAGAATTAATAATTAAGGGCATGCTAGGATGAGGTCCACCCTTCTATTTGGAGCCAGGACTTGATTTAATTTTCTAAATATAATGGGCTGTTTCAAAATGGTCTTTCCCCATTGTTTCTTCACATCTTACTGAAACCAGCCCACTATTTGTTTGTCTCCATCTGTAGAAGGAGGGTCTGAAGCGCAACGTGTCCTCGAGACAGAATGGCTGTGCCCCAAGTTTGGAAGGGGGTCCAGCAGGCAGATGAGTTGATCACTTAAGAATATTCTCTAGCGGGGCGCCTGGGTGGCTCAGACGGTTAAGCGTCTGCCTTTGGCTCAGGTCACGGTCCTGGGGTCCTGGGATTGAAACCTGCATCTGGCTCCTTGCTCAGCAGGGAGCCTGCTTCTCCCTCTCCCTCTGCCTGCCGCTCCCCCTGCTTGTGCTCTCTCTCTCTCCCTCTGTCAAATAAAAAATTAAAAATCTTTAAAAAAAAAAAAAATATTCTCTAGCGCTCCTCCTTCTACCCGTATGTGGGAGGTACTGCGTGTGCAGATCCTCCACCCACCAGAAACCAGGTGACCCAGAAACCCCACTCCGAGCTTTCAGACTCCCCGTGGAGGGCGGAGAAACTCAAACTCACCAAGGGCTAGAGCTTGGGATGCTTTTCCCCCAGTTTGTTGAACAGCCTCGGAGGAATATTCTGGCCGTGATCCATGGTGGGAAAAACAGTTTGAGAAAGAAAGAACACTCTTCGTTGGAAAGGGTCAAATTAAGTTGTGGGGGAGACACCGGGTCCCCCAAGGTATCTAAAGAAATGCTCGTGGGTTCTCCCTCATGAACTAACACCAGCTCTGCGCCCAGGAAAAACACGCTGCCTCAGCCTCGTGTCTCCTCAGCACTTTCCGGGGGTACTTGGAACCGACCCTGCTAGAGCTTGTCAGGACGTGGCCAGGACAGGGTTAATATAGCTGCGGAAGTGGAAAAATCTTAGGGTGGCCGCAGAACATCTAGTTCTGGGTGATGGGGTGTCCTTGGGAACACAACAGGGTTCAGCTGCAAATAATTGATAATGAGACCTGGCCTCTGGCAGACCAGGGACCAAAAAAAAAAATCATGGGCACTGTTTGGGCCCAGTCATCACTGCAGTAAGAAATAATTCCTAGAAGCTCCCTTGGTTGATCTTACTACCCAAGCCCACGCGTGGCCTCCTCCCGCGAGGAAGCTTCTGTTTTCTTGCGGGAGTTGTGCTGCGGTCCAAGCAGGTCTTCCCCTGTGGGCTGGGGACTATATGGCATCAGGGTGGCCGTCCCTCTCGCAGTAACACATCCACACTGGGCTGGCCCCTGGGTCCAGATTCAGATTTGGCCCTTGAAACAGTCACCCAAGAAAACCTTGCTCCCAGGGGTTGAGGACACAGAAGAGGCTCCAGGTGGTGGCCCCACTAAGTGCCGTAGGGGTGACCGAGGCTGGACGCAGGGTGCAGAGGAATGGAGGACTGGGATGTCTGCAGCTAACCCGGGTCCCCTTCCTTCCAAGGGGCCTCCCATTGGTCCCCCAGAGAGTCCCTTTTTGTCAGAAATCCCAAGCACAGAACTTGCCAGAATGTGTTGCTAGACACAGCCTTGTTCTCCGATCCCTTCCGAAAGTTCGGAGTGTGCCTATCAGCGTTGGCTGCCAGGTCTCGCGAAGGAGACGGGGAGCTGTCCTGCAGTCCCGTGGAGCTCGGAGTCCCCGGCGGGTGGTGCTTCCTGCCCCGTCTGCACGCCTGTCACTCTCCTTGCCCACGGGTCTGCATGGCACCTACGTGTGCCTCGGTATCCCCGCCAAGGTCAGAAACGACCAGTTCCACCTCGACTCGGCTCGCACATGCTGGAAACCCGGGGTGTACTTTGTGCCCTCCATCTCATTACGTGCGTCTCGAAAATGCGGCTTTTCTTTATGCATATAAACCTACGTTCACAGCTTTTGCACGTTCACAGCTTTTGCACAATCGATGGCTTGTTTTGCTCTTACAATAGCTACATTTTGGTGGTAGCAGTCCCTGACACATACTTTATTTTTATTTAACTTATAAAACCTTTGGGGTGAGTGCCTCTGTAAACATAAAAGCTTTCATGGAGTGCAACAGCCCTGGGTTTTGTTTTTGTTTTGTTTTTTTCTTTGCAAAATGGAGGCGTGACGCAGCTGGCCTCCGAGCGGTTGGGCTGACCTGTTCGTTCACTACAGGAAGTAAAAGTTCGGATGACATCACCGCAGGGTTATTTCTTGTTATTGTAATTAATGGAGCGGCAGGAAGCAGCAAGACCGAGGATTCTTGGCAGAAGTGGCAGTTTCAAGGGGAAAGGATGAAGAGAGGGTCTGGGAAGGAAGAAACATTTCTGGACGTTCTAACTCTCCTGGGAAGAAATCTGGAAATCCGTAGGCAGTTCCTGAGAAATGAGCCACCTCAGGCCGGTGTGGATACAAAACTCGTAACCCCTGCCACAGCTCTGTTTCTCTTTTTCTCTCGCGGGCTCGAGGCTGGGTGACCTGGCTGGCATTCGGTTTCGTGAGGTTCCTTTGTGCCAGATGTGTCGTTCACGTCGTCCAGTGGGTGGGAGGGCCCGTAGGAGTGAGCTTGTGCCCCGTGGGCAGGCTCTGCCTCGCAGGTCCGCGTGTTTCTTCTGCTGAGGGGTAGGGGGAGCCGAAAGGAGGGTGGGTGGGAGAGCGAGGAAGGGCTGCGTGGCAAGTTCCCAGGAAAAGGAGCAGAGGGGTGACAGTCTTGCTCAGGACTGAGCCTTCCAGACCTTCCAGACCAGGGAAGAGAGGCTGACTCCCCGGCTGGGATAAGCTGCTCCTGGTGCATGAGCTGGCCCCAGGTGGGAAGGCTTTGCTAAGGACTCACGGCAAGGGGGCCTTGGAGGTGGGGCTGGAACCCAAGAGTCCTGCCCTCTGTACCACGTTCCCCGGAGGCCACACAACACTATGGGCCCTCACAAGCAGACAGGGCATGTCCTGTCGTGTCATGTTGGAGTCTAGGATGCACGTGCTCGGGTTCATTGTTGGTCTGGACTGGGGAAGTGGCTCAGAGGTGGGTGCTGCCTCTGGTGTTGGGAATGGTGTCGAGAGGATGAGGGAGCTGGAGCTTGGAAAGAAAGCAAGAAGGGGAAGGAGGGAGTCTCTGGAATGAGTGGTGAGACTTGGGCTGCTTTATCCATCTTTTAAAATGTTAATGAAAACAGAATATACAAACAGAATAGTGCACAGATCTTAAGTGTACAGCTCAAAGAGTTTACACAGCAAATACACTGTTGAACCCCCACTAGGGCAAGCTCAGAAGTCTCTCCGTGGAGGAGCCTCCCGCGCTCCATCCCTCTCCTCAAAGGTGCGATTTGGACTTACCTGAGATTACCTTTGCCTGTTTTTCACTTAAAAATGGAATCCTGCAGTTTGTACCCTTTGTGTCTTGCATTGTGTGAGATTCGTCTGTGTTTGGTGTGAATGGTATTTCAGTTTTTCCTACTGCTGTGTAATATTCTGCTGTCTGAATATACTTCAATTTATTTGTCCATCTTCCTGTTGATGAACATTTGGGACTTTGTCGCCCTGGGCCATCCCCGGGTGAGAGGCCTCTCCGGTTTGGGCAACACTGAGCATGTGGCTCTGACATCCCACCCAGTTAGACCTCTGCCTCGGCCACCGAGCAGCTGACGCGGAGGAACTGCCCGGCTGATGGAGGCATGAGCTAGTTTCTACTTAGGAAGGGCCAGGGCCGTGGGCTGTACCGCGCAGGGCTGCCTCGAGGAACGGGTGATCTCGGGAGGACTGGAAGGAACACCTGCCGTGTGTTTCACAGTGTGTACTCGGTTGGTCCCCCTGCGTGGGTATCCAGAGGGCAGCGCTTACCGTAGGCTTTATGGCCGCTTGCTGGGTCATTGCCAGCAAGACCCCAAATCATCTCCGTGGCTGATTGTATGGAACCCCTTGTCTCCTCGGGGGGTTCCATCGCCTTCCTCATGGTGAGTGCCATATTTGTAGTGGACCCACCGGGCACCGCTGGTGTGTAGTGTGTTTGTGGTGTCTGGTACTTTGGCTTGTGACTATTACAGCCTAAAACTGCAGCCCCCAGCCCCGCCCAAGAAAAGCAACTTTTGACTCAGGTCTGAGTTATATAGAATATTATCTCAAGAAATTGTCTGGAAAATAAAAAGAATGGAGCCTTAAGCTTGTTCTTCTAGGTACCGAAGAGGTATTTCTCTAAAATTCAGAATTACGAAGTGGCACTCAGGCTTAGAAGGTCACAACATTCGAGGTTGGAAGGAAGCTTCTGGAAGCCCCTGGTTTTCTAAATGAGACAACTGAGGCCCAAGGTGTGCCTTATTTCCAGGGATAGAAAAGCATGTGAACCATGACGTATGTGGATTTAAACTATTGGCCAAATGGCCCTTTTCCTTAAGATTCATAGTGAGCCATCGTGAGGGGAAATGTTTGGGGGAGCTGTTACCTTCCTAGCTCCCTTTTGCGGGGACGGTGTAAAAAGGAAGGGGGGGGTTGAGACCAGCTGGCCAGTGTGAATCGAGGCTCATTCTCCCAGATGGTGGACACAGCCTCAAGACCATACCCCAGACACCAGCCCCAGCTCCTTGCCCACTGTCCCACGGTGGCAGGTGACACAGACTGACCCCACAGGCCCCCAGACTCATCAGCAGAGGAAGTCCTTTTCCTTAGTCTGCGGCAAGGCAGGATTTCATAAACTGTATGAACAGTGCTGAACTTGTTTTCAAGTAACTGTTGGCAAGAAAGATCATCGCCTCGCCAAAACGTTTAGCAGAGTACTAGATGTCACTAGACCATTGACATTAAAAATACACGTGTGGATTTGTATGTAATGCTTTTTTTTTTTTTTTAAGATTTTATTTATTTATTTGAGAGACAGAGAGCACAAGAGGGAAGAGGGCAGAGGGGGAAGCAGACCCCCCGCCGAGCAGGGAGCCCGACGCGGGACTCGATCCCGGGACTCCAGGATCATGACCTGAGCCGAAGGCAGTCGCTTAACCAACTGAGCGCCCTGTATGTAATGCTTTTTAAAGACAAACGATCATCGGGCCGAGATTTTTCTTTAGCCTAAAAACAGTGATAATTAGGAGAAGTTCCCTTATTTCTAGCCAGGTGCCATCCTGGCCCAACATCCCCACGCGTCTTGTGCCAAGGGCCTGTGGTTGGTGGGGCCTTGCACATCCACGGTGCTAAGAGGTTCTCAGACCCAAGGGGGCTCATCCCACCTTGTCCTGAGAGGTCCTGCCTGGAAGGACCAGACCAGACTTCTGTTGGTGGGAAAGTTTTGTCCTTCTGGCCACACGTGGACTGCGCGTCAGGCATCGGCTTCCGCGTCGCTTGCTGACTACTGTCCTGTCCCCTGATGAGGAGGACCGACCGGTGCCAAGGTCACCCGGCAGCTCTCCACCCAGGATTTTGTACACACCCCCCAACCCCCACCCAGGGGACTTGTGCAATGCCTGGAGACATTTTTTGTTGTTATATTCGGGTGAGGGATGTTGCTGGCATCTAATGGGTGGAGGCCAGGGATGCTGTGAATCATACGAGGCACAGAACAGCCCCCCACAGAATTCCCCGGCCAAATGTCCACAGTGCCAACGTTGAGAAAGCTCGTGGGGTCCTCGGCATCCTGGGGTGTTGGACAAGTTTGAGGATTCAGGTCCAGGAGACGACGGCTGGAATCCCGATCCCTCGGGCAGGTCCCTGAAACTGTGGGAGGCTGTTTCCACATGTAAACTGTCGTGGGTGTGAGCACAGCCCCCAGCCCGGCCCTGGCTGCACGAAGTTGCTCAGTTCACCTACTTGTCACCACCGCCTGTGGGCCCTTACGCCACAGCGGCAAGCCCAGATGCTTAGCCCTTGCGTAGGACAAACCCTAATGAGCCTATAGTCTACAAGAAACTTCATTTTTATTTTTCTTCTAGGAAAACATGTCTTAGCCACAGTATTGCGGATCCAATGTATGAGTCGAGGCAGTTGATTTGCCACAGAAAATTGTTTGCCACATAAAATACGGTTCCTGATCCCACTAATATGTCCATTTTATGTAAAGAGCCCATTTGAAAGAGATGTGAGAGCCATTGAAGAAATCAAATGCTCTTGAGCTTCTTTGTGGGCACTGCCAACATAGAGATTACGAAGAAAAACTCTCGGAAATTGACACAGTGGCCCCCGGAATTGCAAAACCAGGAAGGAATCCTGAGGATGGTTTCTCAGGCAGGGTTTGAACGTGAGGGCTGGGCCAGCCCGTCTGGAAACGCCAGGGCTGTGTTCTTTTTCCGACACAGTGTTCTTGGACTCTGGAGGTGGGATCTCAGCTGCTTACCATTCTGTCGTATCTCTATTTATTGCATCCAACAGTTTAAGTAGTGGCTTAAGTAATGATTGCCAAAACTGTAATCAATGTTTTTGTTAATGATTTGGGGCCTCGCTTGTGAGATAATTAGCCCCGAAGCACATGTCCAGGGGGATCTACCAAATCTCTGAGACTGGCTTTTTTATTGATTTGGGTTTTCAGGCCCTGGAAGGCCAGGCGGGAGAGACCCCTGCTGCCCCGTGTCTGCTCCACTGTGTCCCCTCCAGAGATGTCTGGACCGTCACTTAGGGCACCAGCAGCTCCCTTTGGCAGCTGGACCGGGGGGTGTTATTTGGGGGGCTGCTCTCCCTACATACCGTGAGGAGTGCAAGCGGAAGGCTGGTGTGCGGTGGACCCAGGAATTGGCATCTTAACTTTGCTTCTGACATCCCCCCGCCAGCCGGTTGCCTTTTCTTGCAGGACAAATAGGGCCGCACCTGGGTTCTGCTCTGGGGTTGGGTATCTGGCCACGAACACTCAGCGCCCAGGCCCTGAGGAGGCTGTGCATCCCGTGGACGTGCCAGCCCCGGGCCGACCACCCTTGGAGCGTGGAGGGGAGGCGTCCGTCCTGCCCACTTGTCTTCCGCCAGATGCGCGGACTTCTGCATCTGTACGCAGCCGCCTGCTTTGGCTCGTCATCCTCAGTAAATACTGCCCGACTCCGCTTCCTGCGCCGGCAGGCACAGCATTTGGTAGACATCTTTGCAAAGGTGTGGTGTCTTTCTGTTTTGGAAGCATTTGGCAGCGGGCCATCCATTTCTGGGTATCTACGAAGTAGATTTTTGCTGATCGTTTTGTTATTGAAGGAAAAGTTATTGGAAAAATATTGGACCGTTCGCTCTGGCTTTGGAGATTTATCGTCTAATCTGTCATGGATTTTATTTTGCCATTATTTCCCTCATGGCTCTAGTGAGCCTTGCTTCTTAAAACCTGGCTGCCTGGTCCGTCCTCAGGCTGCCTGGCCAGCAGTCCTGGCCATTAGCTCTGTTTTAATTGGAGTCTCGTGAGTTTTTTTCACTGCCGTGTTTCTGGTCTTACTTCACTTTTGGGGAGGGTTCCCCCTGCCTGGCTCCAAGAATCGGACTGCGAGTCTTCAGCATGTTGGATTAATTTCCTGTTCCACATCAGCTCAGGCTCACTACACAAACGACCGATTTGTTAGCAGCCTTTACCACTTCCTCCGTCAGTGGCGTTCCGCATTTATATCCTCGTTTTTCCATTCATCCCCCGAAGCCTTGGTTGGCCCTCTAGTCTGGTGCCGAGGACTGGCCACCTTCAGCAAGCCCGCAGGTTTACGGAGCCTCGCCCACGCCAGGCCCTCTCACCTGGGCTCTGTGAGCCTGACCGCCGCTGCCCAGCCTGTCCACCCGAGCTGAGGTGGGGGCAGGCCGATGCAGTCACAGGTCCACAGAAGCCCCTGGATGCTGATGGAAGATTGCTCGAACACACAGAGCAAGGGGTAGGGGCAGGTACTCGCCAACAACAGGGGATCTGCAGCACTGGGGACAGTGGGTCACTTTTCCCTTAGGATTTAAAGTTTTCCAGTATATTTTACATTTACATTTTAGAACAGGTTTAGATTTACAGAAAAATTGAGAAGATCATACAAAGATTCCCGTATGCCCTGTACCCGGTTTTCCCTATCATTGAATATATTTGTTATAATTAATGAACCAATATTGATACATTATTATCAACTAAAGTCCACGTAGTTTTATCTAGAGAGAGTAACTTTTCATATTTCTGTATTATTCAGTTCCTTCAGGTGTGTGTGTGCATGCAGTGTAATAAAGGAGATACTCTGCCTCTGATTTATATTCAACTTTGGGGTGGGGGGTGTCAGGAGCAGGCAAATGACAAAAGATTCTGAGAACCTCCATCAAAAAGGGGGTTTGGTCCACAGAGTCTCCCATTTCCTGATTAAATAGCAAAACAAACAGAAGTGACCATGTCCCGGCTTAGGAATTTCGTGCTGGAAAATAGAATTGTCCAAATGGAAACTTTGAGCAAGTGCGTGCTGGGTGAAACTCATTGTTCAGTATGTTTTACAGATTAGACTTACCCGATTCTGATTTTGGAATTTTAAACCTCCCAGAACCACAATGTTGCTGCCCTGTAATGTGGGTGTTGTTGGCAGAAGGGCCTCGATGGTTGGGAGCCGGTGGGTGGTCACGGCACCGTCAGGCTGGGGGGGCCCGGCCCTGGGGGCTGTTTGTCAGGAGAACAGCAGGCACCTGCTCTGCCTGGGCCCTTCGTGGCCATCCCTGCATTTCATTCTGGGGGCTTGTCTCCCTGATCAGGATCTGGGGTGGGGGGTGGTCAGAGAGATGAAGTGAGTCCTCTAGGGTCAAGTAGTGGAGTCCAGAGGGGAACATAGGCCTCGTGCAGAGGGAGACTGTTTTTGCTGGTGTGTTTGCTGAAGAGGGGCTGGGCATCACAGAGACCGAAGGCGGGCCCCACTGGAGAAGCCCAGGCCCCAGTCCTCGCTTGTGGGCCAGGGGAGTGAGCCTGGCCTCCAAGTAGCAAGGGAGTTGGTGGTGCAGTAAACACCTTCTAAACCCTCCTAGTCTCACATGTCCTCTTCCCCAGGGCCAGGCACTCGGGGCCCAGCAGCAGTGGGCCCTCTCTTAGGCAGGTGCTGGTAACCCAGCTCAGCCTCTGTGTGTAAGCAGCCAATCTGAGGAGCCTGGACAGTTGTCTCTGCCAGGGCATTGAAGCTCTTGGAGCCTGTCCTCCTCCTTCTCCTCCTCCTCCTCCTCCTCCTCCCGGGATGCTGGGCATTCTCCATGCTGTCTGCAGATGAATTCCCGACCCTTCGGATACTCGCTGCTTACTGTGCTTCATGCTCCACTGAAACTTGTAGCCTATCTTAGGAGGAAATACTCTGCTTTTCATCAGTCACTAAACCTTAGTTACCCAAAACATAAATAACATTTTCTTTGCATCTTAGATTTTTACAGCTTACTATTTTGAGGGCAATGGGATACAGGTTTATAAAAGTGCAAAATAACTTTTCCTCTGCTCTACCTTATTCCCTCTGTACATGTGTCCTTTTAAGGCAGATGCAATTTCAGATTCCTGAATTTGGGGACAGTCCTTCTGTGGTGCTCTTCTGTATCCAGCAGGGGCTCAGTGGACATCTGTTGACAGGACAGATATGTCCTCCACACACCAGGAAAGTCATTGGGGCATGAAGCACCTCAGATCTCCTGCATTCGGGCCAATGCAAGCTGCTGCCATGTGGTCCGATTGACCTGGAGACTGTCATTTTCCTCACTTTGTTTTCCGGTTTCTTGTTGGACACACCAGCCCAGGTGAGATACACCTGGTTATTCTCAGTAGCAGGTGTCTTCCGATGTTGCTGGAGTGATGCCTCCTGAGGAAGTGGGCAAGGAGTTTGGGGGACCTGACTGGACACCGATCAGACCCTTCTGGGGTCTGTAGCTTAGTGGCTCCCAGGGGCTGACCCTGCCCTTGGCGGCTCCAGAGGTGGGGCCCTGGTGCCCCATGGTCAGGGAAGGCAAGCTGAAGCCCCCCCTCCCCCCGAAGCACGCCATGTTTTAGGACACGTACACCATGATTTGGTAGCTACAATGGGCTGAGTGTGGAAGTGGCAAGAAGTTTGAGAAATGGCACTTACAGAAGCAATTCCTCTTTTTAAATAGATGTTATTTATTTTATTTATTTATTTTTCAGAACACTTTGAGATGTACAGGTAAGCTGAGAAAGTAGCATAGAGTTCCATTTATTCCACACCCGGGTTCCCTATTACTAACATTTTACATTAGCATGGTGCATTTCTTGCAATTGATGAACCAATATTAATATGTTATTAACTGAAGTCCACCTCTTATTCAGATCACCTGATGTCTTTTTTTGTTTGTTTGTTCCTGTCCCCGGATTCCCTCCAGATACCACATTACATGTAGTCATCTTGTCTCCTTCAGCTCTTCTTGGCTTTGACAGTTCTGAGGCATACATTCGTGTATTTTGTGGAGTGATCCCTCTGTTGTGGTTTGTTGGATGGTTTATGGGTTACGTGGAAGCCATTTTCGTGGGCTTTGTAGGTGAAGAAGGGCCAGACTCTTTGCCAGCCCCTAACGAGTTGCCCCATTTCATTGGTGAGCTGAGGACGTGAGGTTCTCTCCCTCAGATCTTGGGTCTGGGGACTCCGGGAATCAGCGGCCTTGCCTGCGTTCAGTTCACTGCAGGCTTTTCTGTGGGGGCTGGCAAGTCTCTGCTTCTCCACTGCACATGCTCTCTGCGGGCACACACCGACCTCCTCTGGGAGTTGTGCCATCTCTTCGGGTCCCCCTGAGGTATATGTGAGCCATTACTGAGGGCTACCGTGTGCTGGACCCTTCCTCTTACATTTTACAAATCCTGGTAGTTCCTTTTATGGATAAGGAACCAAGGTGTGGAGGGCTGAGGCGGCAGGTCACACAGCTTTCCAGTTAAGTGGCAGAGCTAGAATTTTAAACTCTGCGTTGGCGCTCTGTCCTCCCAGCGCTCATGCGGCACTCAGACCTTGTGTTGTGGGACAGATGGACGGAAGAGGTGCCACCCAAGGTTGTCTGCATTTCTTGGCCACTTTCTAGTGCCTTTCCATGCATCTGCCTCCCCTGTTAAAACTGCACCCCAGGGGCGCCTGGGTGGCTCAGTCAGTTAAGTGCCTGCCTTCGGCCCAGGTCATGATCCCAGGGTCCTGGGATCGAGCCCCGCATCGGGCTCCCTGCTCAGCGGGGAGTCTGCTTCTCCCTCTCGCTGCACTGTACATTCAGAGTTTATATGCTTCTCTGTGGGCATAAGAACACTCCCCCTGCTTGTGCGCTCTCTCTCTCTCTCTCTCTCTCTGTGTCAAATAAATAAATAAAATCTTTAAAAAGAAAGACTGCACCCCAAAGGCAGGGAGCCCTGCTTCCCCACCCTATTCATCTCCTGACACCACCCAGCACCAGGTGTGCCCCTGACAAGTGAGAAGGCGGAACATTCTGACCGGAAGGTTTTTAGACGGCCCTGTGGGTCCTGCTGTCGTAGCTCTGCTTGCCTCCAGAGCGTTACTTCTCACCCTGCTGGGGTTCGGGTTTGGCCCGTTGCATGCTAGAGGGGTAGCTAACTGCACAGCTGTTCGACAGCCAGGTGCTCAGAGTCAGGTGGATGATGACCCCCCCCTTTTTTTTTTTTTTTGACAACCTTCTGTAACAAGCCAGGCTGGTCCAAATACCTAGAAGAGAGAAATGAACATTCCTGTCTTCAAATGGAGGCTGAACGAATATTAATTTAGTCTTAGGCCTTGGTAGGATTCCGTTTCTGCTGGAGCTGGCCAGATCCAGCTGGTGTGGGTGCTGTGGACTCTTCCTTTAACGGGACTTCCCACTTCTCCGGGGCCCTCGCTTAGTTCCCAGCTCCGAGACCCACAGAAGTAAAACCCGGGGTGAGGGCTGCTGGTTGCACAGGGGTGTGGATTTGCTATTTCACTGGTCTAGCATCCTTTAACCGATCCACGCCCCGACCCTCTCCACAATCTCCCGGCCCCCGGGGGCGTTAGGGAGTACAGCCGAGGTGACACTAGTCGCCTGGAGCCGTGGTTCCTCTCCTGTCTTTTGCTGGAGTTACTTAATAGCCAGACATAAGTTGAATTAAACTGTTGACCCTCCCCTGGGTTGTTTAAAAAGAAATTTTTTTTTAAAGTGTTCTTATGCCCACAGAGAAGCATATAAACTCTGAATGTACAGCGCAGTGAGTTGTCATGCCAACGAGGTTGGCAACCCTTGTTGGGTTTTGAGCTCAAGCAGAGTCCCACAGTCACAGGACTTCCATTTGGGTTCTGATGCTGGCTTGGCCTTTCTGGAAGGGTCAGATCCCTGAGTCAAAGAACATTCCAGATCATAGCTCATGGCAGGGAGAGTGGCTTTCCATATGAATTTTGTTCGTGTGAAAAGGAGCCTGATTCCTGCCCCCCCCCCCCCGCCACGCCCACCCCCGCCAGCAGCTGAATTGGTGAGATCTCTGGGTGGTCTGTGAAGCCGCCTCCTGAGTGACCCACCGCTTACGTGGAGGGCGGGTTCCCCGTCCCGGCAGTGGGGACAGCTGGCTGTGTACGCTGGTGCTGGGCATTTCCTTGCCAGCTCAGGCTGCTTTCATGTTGTCCATGAAGCCATAGTGCTTACCTGGGGGCGATGTTTCAGATAATCATTGGAGAATCGGCTCTGCTCATTAAGTAGTAAAACCAGTGGGGTAGGGACACTCGGTGAAACTCAAACCCTAAATATGCAGAACTTGGCCAAGAAAGAAGAAAAGAACAAAACTGGCTTTGAGCTGAGTAACCAAACCAGAAAGGTTTCATTCTTCTGTCTTCCTGTGACCTTGACCACAGACCTCAGGCTGCATCCCCACTTCCTCACTCCTGGGGCAGGGAGGGGTCCAGGGTGACAAAAGACAAATTGGAGTGGTTGGAAATGGGGAAAATCAGCCAGCTGGATATACTAATACTCTCTCTGGTTTTCAAGAAACTGGCTTCTGATTTTTGTTTCAAGTTCTCTGTTTAAGTTGGGGTGCTCCTCCCTTGAGGGTTGGAGCGCCCACCTTTTTTTTTTAAGATCTTATTTATTTGGGAGAGAGCACATGTGCGCACCTGCATGAACGTGCAATGGGGGGGCGGGGCAGAGGGAGAGAGAGATTCTCAAGCAGACTCCCCACGGAGCGTGTCATGGGGCTGGATCCTACGACCCTGAGATCATGACCTGAGCCAAAACCAAAAGTCAGACACTCGGCCGACTGAGCCACCCAGGTGCCTCTGAGCTCCCACGCTTTGAAGAAGGATCGGTGACCCTCCTCCAGTGCTTACTTCGAGCATGGAGGGAACTCCTCTCCCAAGCATGCCCCCAAAGTTGGTTTTTCCCCCAAAAGCCTGAATTTGGGGAGTTTGGAAGAACTGCTTGCCTGTTTCCCTGATGGGTAGACTAGAAGGAAACTTACCTGTTTGTGCCCCGCCCAATTCAAATTCAGAAAAACACCAACCAACCAACCACTGTCCCACCAGCACAAGATGAGGGTGAGGAAAACCAAAGCAGCCCACGGGGTGGTGGGCATCCCCAGCCTCGCAGGCAAAGGCTCCTGCTAGCACAAAGGTGTCTTCTGCCCTTGAAAGCATGGCAGTGCCTGCCCCTCGTCGATAACATGTGGCTTTCACAGAGTTGGGCTCCAGAAATTGCTGTACCATACAAGCTATTTATAAATTCATTGCCCTGGATGAAAATAAAAAAGCAATCGACAGTGATTTTTTTTTTTTTTTAATGCATTTTAAATCACTGGGTTCCTACAGGAAGGCGGAGTTGGATGATTAAATTACAATGGGCTCGGGGCGCCTGGGTGGCTCGGTCGGTTAGGCGTCTGCCTTCGGCTCAGGTCATGATCCCAGGGTCCTGGGATCGAGCCCCGCATCGGGCTCCCTGCTCGGTGGGGAGCCTGCTTCTCCCTCTTCCCACTCCTCCTGCTTGTGTTCCCTCTCTCGCTTGTGTCTCTCTCTATCAAAAATAAATAAAAATCTTTAAAAAAAAAAAAATTACAATGGGCTCTAAAGCTTGGGGTGTCCGAGGGCAGCACCCTTACTTACAGTGATGCTGTGGGAGTGGGGTGCATGACCCCGCTGCAGGTGCACATCCTGGGGCCCCACCCCACCCCAGGCCGGGTTTAGGGAAACTTTGTCCTCCATACACTGTCTGGCCTTGAGAACCAGTGTGACAGAGCTGTGGGGATGCTGTGTGTCCGCTTGACACCTTGGTTTACTTTGTTTGTGCTATGTGAACGAATTTGCAAAACTTTCATTCCCAGTAAAGCTGTCGCCGATAACCAAACACAGCAATAACTCAGGTGATGGACTTAAACCGCTATTGAGTTTGCGCCATCCGCGAGTTGATAAATCTGTAGAGCTTCATTTGGTAGGAATCAGCAATTTTATGTGGCAATTAATTGTTAACTCTTGGCAGGGAGCCAGAGGCCTAGAATTTTACCCTGGTTTTGTGTACATTGAGAGGAGCGTGATAGTTTTGCCACAGCTAGAGAGGAGTGGGTGAAGGCCTGCGAGGGAATCGGCGGGCTGGGCTGGGCTGCTGGCATGCACGGCCTTTGTCCTCTCTCGCTGCTTCCTCACGTGGCCAAAGCCAGGCTGGGAGCAGACTTTCGCTCCCCATCGCCACATGAAGGGCCTCGAGATACGTGTGTGTGTGTGTGCTATGCAGGCTTGTAGCTTCTGGAGTAACAAATTATCTGAGTTTTCTGAGTATGATGTTGCTCTCACTAGAGCTATCCACCACGCTGGTTCCACATCAGAAATGAAGATGTGCTTGGAGAAACGCGTAATTAGCTTTCCAGATCTCTTCGTAAGGAGAAGGATGATGTGATAATTTGCTCATTGTTCCTTCTTGCTTCAATCACCGTGGGATTGTGCGGGGCCAGTGTGGTGGGCCCAGTGCTGCTGTGGGAGGCCGCCTTTGGACCCCCATCTTCCCTATAGGGGCCCCGGCCTGCAGTGTGGCACCCCAGAACCATCACCCGGGCCACAGCTGTGCTCACAACACCACCCCCGGGCCCCACCAGGAAGCTGCAAGGTGCTCAGTGCCCCCCATCACCAACGACACCCACAGCCCCGCTGTGTGTGGAGAGCCGGCCTCCGCTGTCTGTGATACCCACGACAGCTCTGCAAAGTAGAGGACACGTCCCCATTTTACAGAAGGGGAGATTAAAACAAAACAAATAAATCAAAAAAAAACACAGAGATTTTGAAATCTATAAAAGCAGAGAAAGTTGCGTCCTGAACACCCACATCCCCGGCAGCCAGCTCGGGCCCTCAGCAGCCGATGGCCACTCTCGTTGCGTGTGCACCCCCACACATCCCACCAGGCTGTCCTAAAGCACACCCCCGCTGTCATTTCGTTGCGATGGTAAGCACTTCAGTTTATATTCTCAAAAGATAAGGGCTCCATTTAGAAATCCAGCAATAGTGGCATTATCATGCCTAAAGAAAATTCAGATAAGCCACTCCGATGCCCACCCCCCTTCTCTCTCGATCAGGGTGACCTAATTATCTAGAGGTGAGGGGTATAGACTCCGGGCCTCAGCTGCCCCTCTCCCTGGTCCCTATTTCCCTTTGCAGACAGTGGTTGTGCCTTGGAGCTGGCAGTGGGGAGGAGAGGGGAACCCCCCCAACTTTCACTCCTTCCTGAAGCAGAAACCACCCCCAGGGACTGTGGGGGTGTCCCCCACCCCAGTGTCCGGAGTGAGAGCTTTTTCCCTGCAGCGCGTGTCTGGTGCCACCGGGTCCACCAGAGGGGGCAGTTCCCCCGGAGGTCCGATCGGGAAATGTTGTTTCAGTGCTTGGCTGGCCTAGCAGACAAAAATAAGATGTTTGCTTTAGCAATTTGCTTAGTCCTGAAAACATTCCTAGACAATGCCAGGGCCTTAGTTGAAAATAGTATGCTCAGCTTGTTGGGATGGTCCCAGGAAGGATGTTTTGAGTGAAAATAAAATGATAAATACCATGGCTGTTCGCCTCCACAGGAATCCCGTGAGAGTTCAGGATTATAAGGGCCACGGGGAACGTGGATCGAATAGGGGCTGGCTGCGGGTCCCCTCGGGCACGGCTCCTGGACAGGCCAGAAGATTCTAGAACAGGGATAAAAGCCTCTACAGATGGGAGACTGCACGTCCTTCCCCCCATCCCCTTTCTCCTTAGCACCCCTGCCCGTGAGGGAGTCTCCCGACGGGCCTGCAGCCCGGGACGGCACTCCCAAGTCCAAAGTTGGGGTGGGGAGCTCCTCTCCAGGGGGCCTGGTTCACACCCGGGGGTCAGCCTTTTCTTGACTGTGAGAACTTCTTTACCCTTCCGCAATCTCCTTTTGGCTTCCTCCCCTCGTCGGTCATGGTTCTGCCCACACAGGATACACTCGATCCTCCTCCTGCATGACTGCCCTGCACATAATCACGGGCCAGGATCGGCTCCAGAACTTTCCCTTCCAGGGCGTGGGCATGGCCGGTTCTTCCCCAGCAGGTTCAAGTCGGTTGCTTGCTAAGAACAGGGTTGCAGGTGAGCTGTGACAGACACACGCACCCACACACGCGCGCACACGCACGCACATGGCAGAGTGGAGAGTGAGAACATGGCATTTCCAGTTAAAAGCCACTTGTGACCTTTTCTTTTTTTAAAAAAAAAAAAAGTACTCGAATCATTTCCAGTGATTTGGTTTACAACCTCTGCCTCAGGGTCAAGGTAGCAAACGGTGTGTAGGTATAGTCCGTTGCGTTCAGACGGGCAGCCCGAGTAGCCGGAGCAGCCTCCGCAGACGTGTCCTTCGTGGGCTCCCTTGGCAGTGTTTCAGGGGAGTATAAATATAGCACACGATGCTGTGAAACTAAGTGGCTGTGTGCTGCCACGTATGTTCGGACCCTCCAGATCGCTCCCTCTACAGAAGGATGACTTGGAAAAGTGGTTCACAGCGGCCAGCACACCACGGCTCGAGGACTATGTGGACAAGACCTCTGTGCCCTTGGCCCCCTAACCAAGCACCCAGGGGCTGGGGCGGCGGAGCACGATCACGGGGGTGCCGGCTGTGGGGTTCACCAGTGAAGGCCGGGGTAAGCCCCCGTCTGTCCTGAACCCACCCCATCTCACCCGCAGCAAAGCCAGACCCACACAGGCTCCCAGATGCGCCCTTTCCTGGCTCTCGAGCCCTCCGGGTCCTAGTGAGCCCAGACCAAGGCCGGCACCTTCTTCTCTGACCCCTGGCAGTCCCTGCAGATGATGGTAGGCAGGGCGCGCTCCAGCGTTGGTGGCCAGTCTCCTGGAAGGGCATGCTGGCCTCGGGCTGCGGCCCTTCTCGGGGTCCAGAATGGCTGTGTAATCAGGGCAGGTCAGGGGTGGCGAGTGTTGGGGTGCAGACGAAATTTCATCTAAATCCTATTGGATGGTTTTTTTTTTTAAGATTTTATTTTTTGGGGAGAGAGTGTGCACAAGTGGAGGTAGGCGCAGAGGGAGAGGGAGAGAGAACCCCAAGCACACCATGCGGTGCCCGATCCCACGACCCTGAGATCATGACCTGAGCCGAAATCAAGAGTCGGACGCTTAACCGACTGAGCCACCCAGGCGCCCCAAATCCTGTTATCTTTTGAAGTTACGTAGTATGTTTCTTCCCATTTTTTACTACGGTTGTCCACATAGCTGAAACTGAAGTTTAAATTCTCACTTCTTCAATGAGAATGCGCACCCCCTTCCTCTGCACGTAACAACGGCTGGTTTTCTCCTTAATCTACAAACCAAAACTCAGCAGAATCCTGAAACGACTTAGCATTTCTATTTACCCCTGGACTTTTTTTTTTAATTCTCCTTTGGGTCAGCAAACTGCATAGAAAATTTACTTACTGTGGTATACAGTGTGTGTGCACGCAGTTAAGTGATCTCTACTCCCAACATGGGCTTGAGCTCGCAACCCTGAGATCCAGAGTCGCCCGCTCCACTGACTGCGCCAGCCAGATGCCCCTGTAGTACATAGTTTTTAGACCAGACTATATAAACCTCCTAATACCCTCCCTGGTGGTGAAGAAACATTTTAAGGGTCCCGGAAGACTGACAGACCCGGGGAAATGGAGTTTGGTGATCATGACGTCTGTAAGCCTTGGGCTGCCTTGGCTGTGCGATCTTCCTGTGTGCGCTGTGTGGTTTCACGTTTTAACAAGGGGGTAATTATGATAACAGCGCATGCTGCGCTGGGTGGTTAGTAAGGAGACGCGAAAAGTAGTGGGGAGAGGGTGGGGCTGGTCTTCAGGGGCAAGGGCAGGTAGGTGGGATGGTGTGTAAGGAGGCGTCTCGTGGACACGTGCCGCATGGACAAGTGCAGGTTCAAGCGTGGGGGTAGCTGCCCAGGGAAGAACTTTCTGTGTCACGTCTTTGGGAGATCCCTTGCGCCTGTAATTCTCGAAAGTTGGACACCTCTGGGAAGAACGGAAACAGTAAGTTAGTTCCTGGCCTCCTTCCCTCCTGGCCTTGAGAAAGAGGCTCATTCTTTCAGACGAGGATGAAGCCGGGCACCCTGCTCTGCCCGCTGCCCAGGGGTTAAGCTCAGGTAATAGCCCAGAGTCTTGGCTCAACAATCAGGACGTCTCTACAGCTCTGTACCTGTCCGTAAGGAACAAACAGAACATGCATTCCAGAAGGCCTCCACGTTGTACGGGGTTCCAAAGAGAAACCTGAAGTGGGCCCCCAGTTGAGGAAAAGCACCAGGCCTGACTCCTGCAGTGGCTGAGCTGGCCTCTCCTGAGCCTGTCCTCGGGGCTTGTGGGCAGGAAGCAGGCCGGCCAGGCCGGGCTCCAGCTCTGACCTGTGTCAGAATAATAACAAAGACCAGGCCAGCCTGTCGCCCGAGGGAACAGAATGGGCTTCTCAAGGAGGGATTAAAAGGTAAGTTGGATCGTGGACAAATCAGGCCAACAGGCTTAGTACGCTGAGGTTTTGTCAACAGATGAATTTGGCTCTATTTTAAGCCATGTTATGTACCAGGACTTCCTGTTTTTCCAAAGAAACCTCTTGTTTTGATTTTTTGTAATGATGGACTTATTGAAACGTTTGCTATTCGAGAGACCCACGTTGTTTTCCAACCAAAGAGTAAAACTGGAGATTTTGTGGCCGGGAGAGGCGACGCAGACACACCCCAAGAACGTCATTCCCCCGAAGACTGCTCATTCAGGAATATTTTAGCCTCGGTGGCCGATCAGTGAATGAACAAAGAGGTAATTGCCAGTCAGGGTCCTAGACGGATTTCATAGCTCAGAGTTTGGCCTCTTGTTCAGAGGGCGGCGGGGGCTGGTCAGAGGACAATTGAAAGGGGTTTTTTGTTGTTTCTCTGGGCTAAGTCGAGCCATGTGTGTCTCTCTTTCTAGGAGCACTGGTCTGGCCAGTCAGGCCCGCGTAAATCCCACTCACTTCCTGCCGACCTTTCGACACCGACAGATGTTTTTTCTTATAAGTGTCATTAGGGTTCTCTCTACTCGCTGACCTCATCACATTTTAGTGGAGCCATTTTCCCAAGTTTTGTTTCTCAAATTCCGTTTACCCCATCCTGAGTTTCCCTCTGAGAATAAGATCACCCCGTCTGTTCTTTCTGCCACTTGCTGTTCTGCCTCTTGGACCTGGCCTGGGGAGCTGAGCCCATCCGGGTCCCGCAGCGCTGGGCAGATCTGCAGCCGGAAGCACCCGATGCCCCGTGACCTGAAGGAAGCTGTGGCTTGAAGAAAATGTCTAATGGAGACTCACAAACCAGGAGTGCAACAAACGACTCACCAAGTCCCTGTGAGAGCGAACCTTCCAGAATCTCTAGGTATTGCACGTGGATGTGTGCCATGCCTGGAGCTCATCAAACACTGCGAGCCACGGGTGTGACCGGGAGGTGGGTCCCTAGTAGGTGACATCATGGCAGCCTGTGTGACCTGGACAAGTCCCTGCCCACGGCAAGGGTTGGGAGTGATCGTGTCGGAGGTCCTAAACCCATGAAAGTCTGAAGCTGACATCCCTAATCCAAGAGAGCAGACCACCACTCGAGTGGACATGGTATCTGTCCTGGAGGCTGGAAGGTGGTGGTGGTGTTTTAGCCTTTACCTGAAACTCACAAAGCAGGCACGGCTAGGAGACTAGCAAGTTACTGGGGCACCCGGGTGGCGCAGGGCTTTAAGGATCTGACTCTTGATTTCCACTCAGGTCGCGATCTCGGGGTCCTGAGATTGAGCCCCAAATCAGGCTCCTCGCTCAGCGGAGAGTCTGCTTGAGATTCTCTCTCTCCCATTTCTCCTTCTGTCATGCGTGCTCTCTCTCTCTAAAATAAATAAATAAATGTTATTTAAAAAAAAAGACTAGCAAGTTACTGGAGGGAGTGAGCCTTGAGCCATACATGGTCCCTGACCCCTTGGGCCCTGATCTGGGCTTCCTCTGGGCTGGGGGAGCACCTCTGTTCTGCGATCACCTGGGATGTTGGGGACTTGCCCGAAGTCATCCGGAGCCGGTTTGACAACTGAGGTGGTCCTGGTGTGTTTGCAGTGTAGAATGCAAGATTATTTTCTGACTTCGGCAGAGTGGAACTTGCTGGCGGGCTGCTTCTGTGTGTGGTGGGTGACTTCGCTCCCGAAAGCACCTAGAACAGTACCTGTCCCACATGAAGCGCTCTGCGAGTGTTCCCCGGTGCTCAAGTCACAAACCTCCCAGCCATTCAGGGCTATACTGTGGGAGCTCCGTGCTCCGAAGGCTGGGTGTGATTGTACCTGGACTCTGTTTTCCTAATGAGTTTACAAACCAGTCTGTCTTTGTTGTACTGATCTGTTGGCTTACTTGTGGGGGTATTCCCTCTAGGGTCTGGAGAGCTCCGCCTTGGCCGGGGGCAGGTGGGGGGGTGTTAGTTCTGGTTTAGGACTGCGGTAATAGCTAAATGAGATGTAGCTGTCACACACGTTTTCAGCCTGGCTTGTACGGCCCAAGCTGGCTCCTGGGCTTCCAGATTCTTGTACCAGTCATGCGTCTGCACAGCTGCTGGTGAGAAGTGTCACGGGGACCCTAGGGGGTGAGCGGAAACATGGGCTGGGAGTGACCCAGAGTCCTTGAGTCTCACATTCTTCATCTGTGAAGGCAGCAGTTTGGATTTGGTAACTTCTCAAGTCTCAGAATGTTCCAGAAATGCCGTGGTTCCCAGAAAACATCGAGGCCCACACAAGTGTGTGTGTGTGTGTGTGTGTGTGTGTGTGTGTGTGTGTGTGAGTGCGTGCATGCATGTACCACGGCTCCACTCCACTCCGAGCCTTTCCTGCCCTTTGGGCTCTGGGTGGGGCTTGCTGATACCTCAGAGCTCCCATCTGTCGTTCACGTTGCAGGAATGGGCTGTGTGTATGCTCTGAAACTCTGCAGACTGCCTTTCATGTTACCTGCATTCTTTTTCCTCTGATTAGGAGAGCTCAACTTTAATAGGAGCTGCAGTTCAAGGACCACTTCTGAGAATAGGAAAGCAACAGGGCCTGTTTATCCAGTGAATTGCCATGCTGAGGGTGGCCTGGAAGGCTGCATTCTTTTTTTTTTTTTTTTGAAGATTTTATTTATTCATTTGAGACAGAGAGAATGAGAGACAGAGAGTACGAGAGGGAGGAGAGTCAGAGGGAGAAGCAGACTCCCCGCCGAGCAGGGAGCCCGATGCGGGACTCGATCCCGGGACTCCAGGATCATGACCTGAGCCGAAGGCAGTCGCTTAACCAACTGAGCCACCCAGGCGCCCCGGAAGGCTGCATTCTTAATGTGGGGCCCAGCCCTTGATAGATCTTGTTTAATGTCCCCAGATTTATGGGTGAGCATGAGTCAGAGTGGAGACCCTGGGGTGCCTCCGTTAACTCTGTGTGCGTGCTGAACGCAGCCTGGAAACATACTGTAAGCATCGGAGGTAAGGGAACCCCACGGCCGGTTTTCTGTTCTCCAGGCCTGTGGGCATCGCCGATGCGAGGAGAGTGTCGTGTACCCTGGAGTTCACAGACCTCGCATCAGCGTGGGCCGCCGAGGACTGACAGTATTCTGGGGCTTTCTGTTAGCGTTCCCTGTCTTGTGGGTAACGCAAACCTGGTGCCAGAGCAGTACAAGGATATCATTTTCTTTATTTCTCCTGTTGAACTACTGTATCAGTGACCACAACGTGTTTGAAACCGTGCATTCCCAGATCTGGGGAGCAGAACACGGTTTAAAGGGAAGGTTAGGGCATTTTTCTCTTTGTGTCTCCCCCTGAAAACACAGGTCTCTTTCAGGAGGC
>NC_138374.1:6498668-6516139 GCF_054177405.1 Leptonychotes weddellii
CCGGGCCGGGCCGGGCTGCAGGGCTGCTCGGGGGTGTACCTGGTTTGGTCCTCCCCTGGCTACTGTATCCCTCCGGCACCAAACTTGGGAGGCTGGCTCACCCTGCTCCTTCAGGCAGGTGGGCAGGTTCAGAGTGAACGCTTTGAGCTGTTTCTTAGAGGTCATCTTTCCAGACACCAGCTTTTTGAAAGCGAACAAAGGGACCCAGCCAGCCATCGTTCAGATTGATAACTTTATTTCCAACAGACCGACTTGAATCCCCTCTCCTGCCAGCCTTGGAGCTGGTGGGCCGTGCCTGGCAGCCTCTTTCTGTTTCTCCTGGGTCATCAGGTGGCCCACACGCCGTGCTGGGTTGTCTACCCCAAAGTGGGCAGTCGAGGACCCTGCTCCAACTCAGTGTGTTTTGGAACATGATGGCAAGGGGCTTGTGTCAGATGCAGAGAGCAAAGAGCAGGAGAGACTTCTAGGATGCTTCCTGGAGAAGACTGAGTTGGTGGCGAGGTGGGACACCCCGGCGCCTGAGTGTGGGGTTCTTCAAAGACCTGACCTGCCAAGTCCTGCTGCCCAGCGGCATCCTGTTGCTATGGCAACGCTGGCTTTGAAATGGGGCTAGGAGAGGGTGCTGGTCTTAGGGAGCTGTGGGGATTGGATGAGGCATGTGCGTCACCCCTACTTCAGTGTCCATGAACAAAACCAGCCCCCCCCCCCAACCTGAACCATCTGGGTGCCCACAGGTGTGGAGAGGGAGCTGACTTACTGCATCCGTGTGTGGGCTTCTTCGAACGTGGTCAGAGAAGACTGGTGGGGTCAGCTCTCCCTCTGCTGTGCTCATTTAAGGGGCCCAGGGAGAAGGCCCTGCCTGCTGGTCAGAATTCATTCCCCAACGTGGTTGGAAAAATTCATTTGACCTCCTTCTCTGTTAGTGTCTCCCGAAAAAGTTGTGTATTCTGAGGTCATCTGTGTCTCACAACACACTGAGGCTGGGGGTCAAGGAGAATTGCACAATTACCAATTAACCAGGTGTACGTGGTACTGAGCCTCATGGTGGAAACCTTGACGCGCCTTTGCTCGGTTTCCACCTCTTCTTTCCTCTCCTTAGAAACTACATCCCTGCCAAGTTGTTTTCATTTTTCATCGCTATGGTTCATTCCTCACTGATGTGTCTTTAAACAAGAAGCATGGGCGTAATGGAAAATCATCCTTCAGGGTGGCCATGCCCTTCCTGGATCCATGAGCCACCTCATCGGCTCACTCAGCTCTGAAGGTGGGGTGGCCTGCCTGTGTTCCCTTTTGCCCAGGTGCTCATGGTCCTAAATCTAAAAACATCCCTGGTTTTAAGGTTGATTGGAGGTATCTGTTCTTTTTGCATCCGGAGATTGAGGGAAGGTGCAGTGTGCCAGCCTGAAATCAGCTCAGACCTTTCCTTCTGGAGGTATCTGGTTTCATTTTCTCCAGGTTCTTGGTAGAGTCCAAGTTGGGGTTGAAATGAACAGGGTGAGTCCCAGCATAGCAGCTCAGGGCTCTGGGGCCTGGGAAGGCCACGCCGAGCGAGCAGTGCCCTCTGCCGGCCAGAGGGACCCATCGCTGGGCGCCCGGCCTGCTCCTGGGAAGGGTTAGACCAGGAGACAGTCCGCCCCACACTGGTGGTTTCCCATTAGCTTTGCAAATGAGCCAAGACTGCAAAGAGCGTCCCCTCACATGCGGATTCCGGACTGCACGGTGTCAAGAGACAAGCAGGCTGGAATCTTCAGAGGAGCAGCAAAACAGTTGTGTCCCGTGAGGAAGGCGGATGTTCCAAGAGGGCAGCCGAGGAGGCAGAGGTCTTCAAAATCTAACATTAAGATTTTTTTTAAAATTCAAGATCTTGCCATTTGTTTGCCAACTAACTAGTTCCATAAGATTGTCCTTATTAGGCATTTAAATACAGATGCAATTCATATGTTAGAATAAGCAAATAATCCAAACTGCTTTGAAAGTGTTAAATCTTTACTCTCCACCCTATTCCTCCCCCATCCCACCCTCCATTCAATAGGCTATTTTAAAGTTTGTTTATTGGGGCGCCTGGGTGGCTTAGTCAGTTGAGCATCTGCTGGCTCAGGTCATGATCCCAGGGTCCTGCTGAGCTGGGAGCCTGCTTCTCCCTCTCCCCCCACTCATGCTTGCTCTCTCTCAAATAAATAACTTTATTTTTTTTTAAGATTTTTTATTTTTATTTTTAAGTAATCTCTACACCCAGCGTGGGGCTCGAACTCCCAACCCCATGATCAAGAGTCACATGCTCCTCCAACTGAGCCAGCCTGGCGTCCCCCCGGTAGGCTATTTTAAAGTTAAGCACAATGTTAGTGTACACTCTGATCGCTGTCCCCTGGTGGCTTCTGCCTTGGTTGCCCTCCAGGTCCAGGCCCTTAGTGGCCGTTAGTTAGCAGTGCTTTTGCTCTGCACTGAACCACAGCAAATGCACACGGGTGCACTGTCTTATCACAGGCTGCAAACATCACCTTCAGGTGACCTTTGGGGCACTGGAGTGGCCACCCCAAAAGCCTCACCATGCCCACGGCCCCTCTGCAGGCCTTTCATGAGAACTTTCTGACGTTCTGGTTGCTTCCTCTGTATGGTGTTCACTTTTATTCGCTCAGATGCAAATATTCTACAGTAATTTCTTACATCCAGTATGTAACAAAAGAGGAGTTATCCGGTCATAATGGAACTTGAGGATGCTCCTCCCTTCACCCTGTCCAGGCGAACTTCTCAGCTCCAGATCGGAATTGTCATGCCCGAGGAGGGAGAGGTCAGAAAACTGGGGAAGGAAAAACCCCATCTGTGTTCCCATGGTTCCTCGGTCTCAGCACCATGGGAATAAAAGGTGGTGGTTTACGTTTCTTAATTTAAATGAAAATTTGTTTATTTGCCTTTATCTTTTTTGTTCTGTTTGCTTTTGTTTCTAAAGACCATTTTATTATAAAAATGAATATATTAATTTTTGCAGCATACTTGTGGGTGAAGTGCTTTAAAAATGTGTGAAAATTCTGAACACGGGAGAGTCTCATTTCCTTCAGCGTGGGAAAACCAACACTTAATTTTCATTATGACACAAAACAACCAATTAGGAAAATCATGAATCGGTGCTGTTCCAGTCCTCTATTCTTGGTGATAGTTGTTAGCAAGTGAAAATATTGAGAATTCTTGAGTTTTGCATTTAACGCCGGGAAAGGTATTTTCATGTGCTAACAATCGTAACCAAGCAGAAGGACTCGCCCGAAACTGTTGGCGGAGGAGCTGGTCTCAGCACAAGTGTGGCTTTGACATTGGCTCCTTCTTGGGGGCAGCCTCCGGCCTGACAGGACTCACGCCCTGGCCCTGGGCTTCCTCGTGCTAGAAGACTTACTTTCTAGGTGGGTGACCTTAACAGGCTCTTCACTCTTCATCTCTCTCCCTCCCTCAGAGCCCCAGGGAATATTTTGCTGGGGGGCCGGACGGAAAGCCTAAAATTCCAGGCCCACAATTCCTTAGCCTCACATCCAAACTGTAGAAAGTTCTGGAACCTTTAATTCTTTGGTAACCCATTTGGCAGCAGATTTTTTACCTGGCCTGAATTGTTGAGGGTAATTGTATCCTGTATGTTCATCCAGTTGGGTGAGCATATTCTTGTGTCCTGGTGCAGAAATTCTAATGATTGATCTGGGGGTCTACCATAACACGGTGTAGGCACTCTCTTGCTTCTTAAAGATCCAAATGCTTCTGACTTCTGAAGCTCGCCTGGCCCCTGGGTGCTGGATAAGTGCGGTGGGCCTCTGCTAATGGTACTTGATGCTGACCGTGCACTTCTGATGATCAGAGGGTGGGGCCCGTGGAATTGATGGAGGGCATGTGACCAGGGTGTGACGGTGTGACCCTGTCACCCTCGAGTCGGGCTGCCAGGAGTTCCCTGGGGGAAAGGTGAGCAGCCTTACCAAACGGTGTACAGGTCTGGCTCCAGGAACCAGAGTGAGGCTTACCTTAGTGCTGCCGCTTACCTCCTTCTGGGGCCTGGGGTGGGCCTGTGGGGCTGGGAGTCACCTCTACACTTATGATATGCCACTTGATGTCCGAACCATTGGTTTCCCCTTTCAAAAAAAAGAAAAGGAAAAACCTTAAATATGCCCAAAGCTACTGAGGAAATAATCCAAGAGCAGTAGTGGGTCTGAGACATTTACAAAATTGACTTCAGTGAGCTTATTTCCCACAATTGATCTTCCCCCCCAAAGCTTCCTTTTCTTCCTTAAAATGCAGTTTTAATAATTTTGTTGTTCATTGTGCTAGTATGTCAACCATTTCCCGAAGGCTAAGCCAGTGTTTTTCCCGTTGATCCCTGACCCCTATAGAATATTTCTTCAGATAGACTTTACCGAACAAAACCCAGATCCCCTGTACAGAGGATTCTACCCAGCCGTCTCCCCAAGAAAGGAATCTGTTGTTCCAGTTTGGCTTCTGAAAATGCTGGAACAGGTCCTTTTGGCGGTAGCCTGAGGACCACTTGACTCCACTGGGTCTCAATGAAGAGTCGAGAGTGTTCTGGGCAGTTGGCCTCGGTGGATCAGCATTGTCAAGGCACTAAATATGCTGACCTTGGCCTGCCAGCAGGTACCTGGCCTGCTGCCCTGCTGGGTCACTCCCAGGTTGGTGAGCAAGCCTGTGGACATCACTAGAGCCTTGTAGGATGGGGCAAAGGAGACCTGAGGAGTGGTGCCATCATCCCCTCGGGGATCCCAGCTCGGAAAGGTGGGAGCCATTGTTGTACCCACGCTGTTGGGGGGCTGTGGGGGGCCTTTTCTCCTTGCACTGGATCATCTCAACCTCTCAAGCCGAAACTCTAACCCCCTTGCGGGCAGAACCGTGCAATATATTGAGGACTCATCGTACAGCTTGGTCTCTCTTTATTAACGTAATGTTTAAGTAGATTTCCTTAAAAAGAATTGAAGGCGATTGCCATGGTTTTAGAAGAATTTTCATTTGGAAAGACATCAATTACTGGGTGTAACTTCTTATCATCTGCCTAATATTTATGGAGACTAGGAATTAGAATAAAGAAACTGAGGGCGTATTTTAAAACTTGTGATTTTACGAATGTAAATGAGTAAGGACTTGGGGTTTCTGTGCGTTGTGGAGTTTGGTCCGGGCAGGTGGGCTGTTAATGGTCCTATTCAGTAAAAATCAATCCACCTAGATTTTAGACATTGTTGGATGAGGGGAACAACCCATTTCTCTTGTACTCGCTTTTGGGTGTTTGTTTTGTGTTTGATAAACAAGCAAGTGGTCATAAAATGAAGTGCACTTCCTGTTTGCTGCCCCTTTTAAATCTCCAGTTTCTCCTGGAAACCCACAGGGAACACATCTCCCACCCTTGCGGCTGCTTTCTGGTGGCGACCAGAATCTAAGTATCTTTCTCATGCAGGCATCTTTCTCCTTCTACAATGAGCCAGATTCACTGACCGCAGACCTTTCAGCCCTGGATCACCCCTCATCTCGAGCTAATAGAAGGTCAGGTGGGCCCTTCTGTGGTTTGCCCTGCAATTTTAGGATCTCCCTTTTGGAGGAGAAGACGACGGTGGTTTTTCTGTAAGATTTGGCATTGGTGATCCTACTTGTGAGAAGACCTGACTTTCCTTCTGACCCTTCTTGAGTTCCACTGAGGTCGCCCTCCCAGCCTCAGCCGGAGGGAGCGGTGTCCACGGCTGGCTACCGCGGGCAAGGAACGTAAAAACATCCCTTTTTTTTACAAACACGGAGCCTGCTTCCCCTCGGTCATTACGCAAGTAGGTTCTAGAATTCTGCTCCCCCCTGTGACAACACCATGCCCGTGGTTCGAAGTTGTATGGTTTGCACTAAAGAAGGACAGTGGGACACATCCCCCCTCCTCTTTCTCTTCTATGTGTACCTCGATTTGTTGTTAAACACGGACTTGAGTGATGATAGTGGTGATCAATTCAGGGGCAGAAAAGGGCCTGATTTGTGAGTGGAGACTGGTATAAGGTAAAGGCGGATGGTGGCTTTCACAGCGGGCGCTGCCCGGGGAGCCCGGGGCCAGCATGGAGGGCGCAGGGTGCTGGCCATCCCCGTGTGGACACCAGCTAGAGACCGAAGCTCGTGGCTCCACTCTGAGGAGGGCCTGTCCCTGTCATCAGGAAGAGGGGTATGCTAGTTAAGTCCTCATAAATAGCTTGCTCCCCGGGAGAGCCGAGGAGGAAAATGTCACATTTCATACATTCTTGCTTCAGAAGATATACTGAGGGGAAAGGGACGAGGCTCTGTGAATCAGCGGTCACTGCCACGAGGTCCTGACCGGGCTCTGCCTGGTGGCCTTGTGAGTCTCAATTCACTGTCAGCATGGGCGGGTGCCACAGCCAGAGGGGGCCCCACAGAGGGGCCAGCATAGAGACCCCCACCCACCCACACACCCAGCCCCAAAAATACCCAGACGTGGGAGTCCATTGCCCTTTTTCTTCATTTTTTTTTTTAAATAATAGGACACAGACTGTTTGTGTAAGGCGATGCCTGATCTTTCCTTTGATTGCATAATCGAGATTCTACTTATCAATTTTTCAGGACTCCATCTAATTATACAAATTAAAATTCAAAGCAAAGCAAAAAGAATGATTAGGCCTCACTTGGAGAATGGGAGGAGGAGGGTGTGAAAGCTGACTTGCCTAGGATGATAATGCTGTCATTTTTCATCTCTAAGGCACTTCACAAATATTAACTAATTAATTCTCTCACCCCTCGGCTAACACGAGGTTCTGACTTCACGCGGGCATGGAGGAGAGGGGCCACAATGCAGCCTGATGAGCAGAACTCGGGACCCAAGCAGATGGAAATTGCCAGGCCGAGCTCTGGGGCCCGGGGCCGCCCCGTGGGTGTCTTGTGAGCCCCAGCATTCGTGTGCAGGGTTGAGGCCTTGCTGTCCCTCTGTCTGGGACTCTTGTCTCCCGTTTGCTTGAGTTAGGAATCCCTTTCGCTCCGTGCCTTTCCTAAAGCCCAGTAAAAGCAAAACCAGAATTTTTTATAATGTGTCCCTCACATCTGCACCGGGGACCTCCCAAGTGTTGGTTGACCCACTTGCTTTCGGACAACCTTCATCCCCTCCCTAGTCTGGTGTGGCCAGTGCAGGTTTGGGGAACTCCCCAGGTTTGGGTAGGGCTTAGTATCCCTGGGATGTTGCATTAATTATTTATGTGATTGGAAATTGTGCTTTTTCCTAGCTCTTTTAAAAAAAAATCGTGTAATTATTGCCATAAATCTTTGGGGTGCACCTCATTGCTGGGAAATAAGCCATTAACTACCAGGAAGTCTGCCTTCTCCTAGTCAGACCCGTATTCTGACCTTTGATAAAGTAACTCCCAGCGTTTTTGCATAATTGATGACCATACATAATAATCCTCATTATTAACCCTGGAGCCTCACTTTTGTCTTCTATCCCCCCTCATTTGCTGGGTAACTAAGGACAACTTTTTCTGTGCGTGTGCATGTTGTTAAAATAAGACCACAGCAATGAGTCAAAAAAGCTCGGACATTGTGGGGGGGCAGATAGTGACTTGTGGCCTCAACTGGTACATTGGATGAGCAGGAAGTGATGGTCAGAGCCTTCCAGAACACTACCCCCCCCCCCGCCAGCCTCCCTCCACAAACGAGCTGGGCAGCAGCTCCCCATTCCTCGGATGGCATGTGGCTCTCCCTCTGGAGACTCCTGCAGCCCTCAACCCAAATGGGAGCCACCCCTCCTCTGCCTCGTTTCTGCCCGAAATGCCGCGGACGGGCGTGGGCCCGGTCGCCGCTGCCCGGTGTCAAGGCCAGCAGCCTGGACACGGCCGTCACGATGCCATCTGTGGCTCCCTCCAGATGCCAAGGAGGCCCAGGAAGGTGGCCCTGGACCAGCACTTTGCTTAAGTGGTTAGGTGGCGCGTGGCTTCCTGCCCCATCCTCTTACGGTGGGGTCAGGGCCAGGTGTCGTGCTGAGCAGCGGCTCTCGGGGGGAAATCGCGTAAACTGCCTGGTGGAAGGCCTTGAGAGAACTTGTCCTGCAGCCCCAGCTGGGTGTCTGTATCTCAGTGCCAGTGGGCCTGGGACCTGCTCCCCTGATGCTCTGTCCCCCCCAAGGCTCCGCCCCTCTGTGTTCAGCACAGGGCAGGCCCAGCTGGCCCCATAGCGTGGTCTCTGGCGTCGGAGTACGAATTACTAACAGTTCAGGTTGTCGGCAGTTGGCGTGGACGGCCCTGAAGTTAAAAGCACGAGCTCTAGATGCTGCCATTTACTTGCTTGCAGACGCAAGTAACAATCGTCTTGTGCGTCCGCTCCCTTCCTGTCTGAGACGGAGCGTGGGAGACCGGGACAGCGGACTAGAACCACCTCCATCTCCCGTGTTGGAGGGAAGAGAGTGAGCACTGGTGGCAGGTCCCCTTGTAGGAAGGGGCAATAAAATCCTGAATGACCTGTTGTCCTTGCCCCCAGGCTGTCCAGAGAGTAAGGATTCTTTTCTCCTTGTTTCAGGGTTCATAGTGGCGTAATGCCCGCAGACTCCTGCGCGTTCCCCTAAGTTCTTAGAGGACCGCTTTGCCTTTTGAATCAGAGAGTTGCAAAGTTCGATAAAGAATGGCCCTTGTGGATAAGCACAAAGTCAAGCGACAGCGATTGGACAGAATTTGTGAAGGTAAGAGCCAGCGTGATTGGCGGTTTGTAACCAAAGGTGCGTAGTCCCGCCCTGGAACCCTCGCCCCGCTCACCGCTGACCCGTGGGGACCTGGTTCCCGGTTCAGACTGAAACCCACTGCAGCCAGAAACCACCCCCGGCCCTAGCACCCCCCACCCGGGTCCTGGGCCGCGTGGTCACCAGACCTGACCTGCGCGCAGGGGTGCCCGGCCCCCGGGGGAGGGGGTGGGGCTAGGAGGACAGCTGGGGAGGGAGTGGTCCTCCATCTGTTTCTTGCGCACACCCTAAGGTCACCCTGCAGATGAGAGGACACCATGTAACAGGGCCATCTTTTTTCACTTTCTGAGGTTCTGGACTTTTATCTGTTTCTGATTAAGGTATTCCCAGTGATGAATTCCAAGATACTCCTGAAGAGCCCAGCGTTGCCCCTCATTATGTGTTCACATCCCTGGTATCTTTGAAAATGTCTGGAAGTGTTTTATTCATGAAAGGAAAAATAAACATAATTAAAATCTAATGGAAACCTGGGGACGAACCTCTGAGATGTTGATTAAACACCATCCCCTCCTAATTAGGGAGCGGGAAGAAATCCAGAGCGCACGGCCTCGGGCGTGGGGTTGAGTGCTCCTGGCAGCCATGGCCACGCTGCCCACTGGGTCGGCCCAGCCTTGTGACCGGTGACTTGGCTGCAGGGTCTGTGATGGGGGCTGCAGAGGACAGCCCCCAGCACCCCCGCCCGGCAGGGTGGGCTCTGCAGCTCCCCCACCCCGCACGCGCTCGCACTCTGCTTGGACCACCAGCTGCGCACATGGAACGGTTGGTCCAGCCGCACGGGGTGGAGGCATCAAGGACATGTTGTACCAGGTGACTGTGTGCCCGGCAAGAGCTCCGTGACGCCAGAGCGTAGCACTGTTCACTGGCCCTCCCACAGCCCTGGGTTCTGCTGCCGTGTCGGGGGTTTGGGATTTAAAGGTTTTGCTAAACATGGCAGAAGTTTGAAACCTACAGAAAGATCGATGGACTAGAAGGGACACTGAGACTCCCTTCAACTGCATGTACCAGCTGAGAACATTTGCTGTCACTTGCTTTCCTATAGATGTACAGATAGTGATACGTGTGTGTGTGTATATGAATGGGTGGGTGGACTTTCCAGAACCATCGAAACGAAAGTTGAAGATGTGGCAGTTCACTCCCAAGGACCTATGGCATGTGTCCCCTTTTAGGACCTCTCCTGATGTAAACACAGTGCCATAATCCCCCCCGCCCAGGGGACTGAACCTCACTGCAGCATTCTCTAATACAGACCGCCTATTTTCATTTTCCCCGTGCATCTGTTTCCAGCTGCTTGGTTTGTGCAGAAACTCATCAAGGGACCCCTTTAGTTGCCATGTCTCCTTGGTCCCCTTCGTCTAAACATTTTTTTCTTGGCCTTTTTGACTTTCAGAAGCACTGACACTCCTTGAAGAGCCCAGGCGAACTGCTTGGTTGGTCGGGTCCCACCATCTGGGTTCACCTGATCCTGTGGGGATTTATTCAGTTTACTTCTCACCTCTGGTGGAAAGGTGCTTCGTTTTAGGTTACTGTTCGGAAAACTTAGTGAATCAACTCTCCAAGGCTCGTAGGCAGAATGCCTGTGTGCTGATTTTGCCTCCACCCCCACCCCACCCCACCCCAGGATCCCAGGATTTATCTAGACGTACCCCATCGGGGACGAGAATGGGATTGGAGAGCCTGTGGCCTTTCCCCTCTATATTGTTAGGGCTGTCCGCAAGGGCAAAACCATTGACGGCTCTTTCAGACCCCCTCTCCCGAGCATGATCCATCGACCTCCCACCCGCTTTTTATAACTGAAGTTTCAGTATCTGCTTCATCCGTGAATGACATTCCTGAGCTGGTTGCAGCTACCATTTTTAAAATTTCTCAGTAGGTGCCATCAAGACAGACATGTGAAATTCACTTACTCGGGTGTTACTTGTAATCCACGATCCCAGACGTTGGCTTGCTGTCCCGTTCCAGGTAACAGCTGCTGTAAGGTGGTTCGTTTGTGACCCTCGTGTTGAGGCACCGACTTAGCAGGTTTTTCAGGCCAGGACAGGTGGTGCTCATTTCCCAGCCGCGACCAGTGAGGCGCAGAGCAGTCGGTCTGTGTGCCCCTGAACCCGGGCAGTCTGCTGTTGCTTATCTGGTCTTTCTCTCAGATCAGTTCCGTGGATTCAGTTCCTCCTGAAGGCCTCATGCGTCTGCATCTCTGGCTTCTGACTGTTACCAGTATCTGTTCTGTAAACCCGAGCTGACCGCTCTTTAATATTCTTCTAGAACGTCCATCACGCCCCGCCAACTATGGTCTCCTTCCCTCTGCCAATATCCACCCCGCCCCCCAGGACTTCCTATAGCTCCTTGTTTTTGATTTTTTTGATTAAAAGCATGAAAGCTGCCTTGCTCTGTTGTAGCCGCTCTGGGTTCATAGGAACTTTGTCATCTCGGCTCTTGGTCTCTGGGAACAAATCTCCAGAATTCTGTCCTCCCGCCTACCTCAAGACCCCAGCACAAACCCCGGCTGTGGGATCCCATGCCATACAGGCCCTCCTGGGTCCCACTCCTTCCCCCTCCCTCACTTTAATGAACACTTTTGCTCCAGCCTAGCCAGTCTGGTGGAATCTGAGCATTATCCCTGCACGGATGCTGCTTCCAGAATTCCTGCCTGCCTTCCAAGGCCCAGCCTCTTCCTCCTGGAAACCTCAAGGTCTCCCTGTGGCCACTCCTAGCCACTCTGCCCTTTGTGGCTCTGAGTCGAAGCCGAGGGAAAACAGGGTAGAGGGCAGAATCTGACTCGGGCTGCACCTTCTCATTTCCCTCCCCCACCCCACCCCCACCCCCACGGGATGTTTCTGTCGTGCTTTAAGCACAGAGCAGAGTATAGCTTTGCTTCTCACCAGCCGGTCTTTGGGACTCCATCCAAATCAGTTGGAATAATGGTCTTTCAAGCTGACTTAAAAGCCAGATTTTAATCTTTCTTTTTAAAGTGACCGCTCTGTTTTGATATTTATAGTTTGTTCTCTGCTCTTACTAATGCCTGATATCAAACAGTCCTAGAGTGCTGGTGTGTAAGAATTCTTATGGAGCAGGGTGTGAAAACAGGCGCTGGTCAGGGCCAGGCTGCCATCTCCCCTTTTTGGTGTATAATTTAGGTCTTGGTTTCCCACTCTGTTAAGTTTGCTGGCATAATTGATATATTGCATTTGCGAATTGCACCATCAGAGTTTCACTGTGTTACTACATCATGGCAGAGCTGGTGTAATTTTGCCCCAAATATCTGTTGGTCAGAGAAAGGGCTTACTATCATTCAGTATTGCAAAAGTAGCCCAGAAAAGCATTTTCTGGGTTTGTAGAAGGGTAATATACCAGAATGGCTTTGCTGATGACTTTTTGTTAGAACACCTTATTATGGGTTATGGTAGAATAAATCACTAAACACCATCCTTTGCTGTGGCTATGGAGAATGTAATTTGGAAAATGTAGATATTTCATCTTACTTTATTTTGTTGAAACGTCTTACACACGTGGAAAAATGGTCTTGGTGATTGCATGAGTTGAGCTATGATTAGCACCCCCTTTGAAACATAACTCAGGAGAGGACTCTCCCCTTCCTCTACAGGAGAAAAATGAATGATGGGAACCTCCTTTTAAATAAACCATCCTATCCAACATGTCTTGTCTCTAGGATATTTTCACAATGAGCATAGAGGTAGAAGGAGGTGAGAAGGTGGGCTGGTTGCACGGACATGGGGAAAATAGAGACCAACTGCTATCCGTTGAACACAGGAGTAGTTCTACATTCTGGGAGTCTTTCTATGTCAGTTTCGTCACCAAGGAGGACAAGAGGAGTCAGAAGATGTTGCACAGATGAGGTACAAGAAGACTTTCCTTCAGTGGCGTTCTCCTCTTCTCAATGGGATGAGCGTGTCACTGTGAGAGAATACTACATCTCAATGTGGCGTGCCCCTAAGAAAGTTTATTCATGGTCCCAGAATATTCTAGAAGCAAAGATGTCTCCGAGCCTCCAGGTTTTCCAGATGGCTGAGGTGGTAGAGGCACTCGGGCACCTGGGGGATCTTCCCTCACAGCAGCTTTCATTCCACTGCTCACACCCACGGGAGCCCATAGAGTGGGACTGGCTGGTATTTTCCCTACAGATAGAGAGGAGTCAGCAGACTCAGACCAGAATCACTTCGTCTTCTATTTGTAGGCTATTTTGTTGTACCTGTTTTGGTCTTGAAAGCACTTACCAGCACTTTGTACAGAAACCGTGTTGAAGCTGGCCATCTCTAGGTAGTCCAAGATCGTTTCTAATAAATACCCATTTTTAAATAGCCCCGAAATGTGGATTTTAAAAGGGGGATTCATAATGTTGCTATACATTATAATTATATGTTTGGCTCAGGCAATTATGCACATTTCCAGTAATTATGTGATTAGCGATAATTACATTAGCTATGTAAATATACAATAGTCAACTAGACATGACTTTAAACTCCAAGCATAGACAAAGAGACCGCAACAATGTGCTCCATGTAAAGGATCAGTAAAGGAAGGGAGTGTGGTCAAGTTGAAGCTTAATGGAAGTTATCTGCAAGGGATAAAAATCCACATTTTCCCTTATCTGGTCATGGCTCCTCCCCTGGGGTGCCCGCTGTCTGTCAGCTAGGGATTGGGTTCCTAGAACTGCGCACATTCAGTCAGGACCTCACTTTCTGCAGATGAGAATCAGGTTAAGTGTTTTCTTCTCTATTGCTACTCACCTGTAAAATGCAGACTTCAGCGTCTCTTTGCACTTGATTCACCAAGTGGACTCTCGCTGCAGCTGCCGGATTTCTTTTAACTCCCCATGTTTCCACGAGCAGCGTGTCAGGGCCGCCCGTTTCCACCTGGGGTGTGGGGGTGTGGTGTTTAGCTAGTGGCTGGTGCTTCTGCCCTCTCTCCCAGCACAGTGGATCTTGCCCTCCCTCAGGTTGGCAGCACTGTCTCTGTCCGGGTTTGGGATCAAACCTCCTGGGTGCCCCAGAGCCCCCAGCCTGCTTTGCTCTGGGTGCATTTCATTTGGTCACAGCACCTTTGAGGAAAGGCTCTTTGCTTTCGGGCTCAGTCAACACCTCACAGGAACCAGGGTTCCAACGGACCCAGGCCTAGTCTCCTTGGAGTAGGTCCAAGGGCAAGCAGAGCAGTCCTGGCTTTTGCAGAGCCAGAGACCTGCACACAGTGCCCCCACGCAAATGTGGAGGATGTCCCTGGGCTTAGGTAGGTCCCAGTTACAGGGATTTGAGGGGACTATGAAACCAGAACCCCATGATACGTTTGGCTGCCAGCTCTTTGTACTATGATTCCTTTTTCAGAACCTACGAGGGATACACTGAAATGAGGCTCCTGCTTCTGATTGATTTACACTCAGGCCACCAAACTGTGATTTTTATGAACATCCTGATGTTAATGGGGCTCTTGCTATATAAAGACCAAAGCTTGGGGTCTTTGGCATGCTTTCTGTCTCCGGGGAGGCTTCCGGTGCCCAGCCGGGTCCAGGCAAGAATTCGGCTTGGCGCCACCAGCGGGGCTGTGAGGTCGCGGGCGGAGGGGGGCGTGTTCTGCGTACCCATGTGCACCTGCTCCGAGTGATCGCCACTCCTCCCTGTCCCTCTTGCCATGGTACTCGCTCGTTGGAGGGCCTGGGCTCGTTTCCCATGTCCTGGTTGGAGAGGTGTGTGTACCGAGAGGGTCCTTCCCATTTGCACCCTGGAATGGGTGAAGCAGATTCCCGAAGCAGGGTGGAGAGTCGGTCTCTTCACCTCCTGCAGTTGGTCTTGGCAGACCATTTCCTGACGGCCGTCGGGGCCCGCGTGCTGACGCCGTGCACGGCAGGCTGAGGCAATGTGGACTGTTGGCAGGCAGCATTGGATAGCGGGGCCGAGGGGCCTCCTCTGATCTCAGCTCGGGGCCTGCCGTGCACGGACCCTCGCAGGACCCTCGCCAGGGCCGAGGAGCCTCCTCTGATCTCAGCTCGGGGCCTGCTGTGCACAGACCCTCGCAGGACCCTCGCCAGATGAGCGCCTGTGCCCTGGCCTGGGTACCACGTCCTGGTGACTGCGCACACCTGTCATTTTCCCCCCATCACCCAGTATGTGCCTTGAGGGCAAGGACTGGCTGTCCCCATCGAGTCCTGTGCCCTGTGCAGTCACACCCGTCTGGTCACTGTTGAACGAACAAGCATGTGATGGAGAAGAGGACATGTCAGAAGGGACAGGGTTCTGTCACCTTAAGTGAGAAAACCATGGACTGTCTGTGCCAGTTGATGTAGTCCCTGGATTATTTCGGTGGTCTGCCCTTAATAGGGGTCGATTTCTTTGGACTTATGGACAAAGGGACAGAGAGTGAATGAAAGAAGCTTCCTGGAGGTAGGTTATTTGAGCTGGACCCTGGTGAATGGAAATAATTAGGGCATCTCAGAGGTGAGAGGAAGGAATTTGGGAATGTTCTGAACCTCATACAGGGGAAGGGACATAAAACACAGATTGTGATGGAGTGAGGTGTGGCAGCGTCGGGGTGGGTTGGGGATTACCTGAGATGCGGAGATTTTGCAGGGTTTTTGCTGTTATTGGAGGTTTTTTACAGAGAGGAAGGAAGGAAGTGGTTTTCGTCTAGCGCCTGCCTGAGCAGACCTTGTGTGGGGAGTTGTCAGCTTTTCCTGGTAATTTTTGTCCTGTGGCTTTTTGCCCAGGCCTGTATCCCAGCTTGGTGTCCCAGCACACACTTTCTTCCCCACTGCCCCCAAAACACATCCCGAAAGAGGAGTGGACTTTTTGCCCCATCATGAGTGGGAATCAAAACTCATTTTCATAACACAGCTGTCATTTTATTTATAATCTAGTTAAGAAGTCAAGACAGGAGCAACGTGCGAGCCTTTGTTTTCCCTTTTTGAAATGGCTAAATCTTGAGTTACGTGCTGGCTGGGACCGTTTTGAGGACCGCTGATCTTGGAAAGGTTGGTTTGGTTACAAGGCTCCATTTCGGGTCTGGGGTGCACTGATGATCTGAAGCCTCCACCTTTCTACTAAGAAATGGGGAACGTGCATCATGTATCCCAGGATAGTCGGTGCTGTCATTCCTTTGAGGACTGAAATGACATCCGGACATTCTGATTTTCTCTTTGCATTCGTGACGATGTGGATGCAGGCTGCCTTAAAACCCCACTACAGGGTCCTGTCTGCTATTTTACCAGCGCACTTGGGTCCCCCACCCCCTCTGATTGAGATGAGCCAAGTAAGTTATTTCGATCGGGGCACTGGGGGAACAGAAGGACAGAAAACTTTAAAGGCAGGAAGCTGTTTTTAAACATAAATTCTAAAACACTTGACAGAAACAAAACAACCAACACAGCCTGTACACATTGAAAAGTAGGAAGCAGGATGTCCTAGGCCTATTTTTGGCGCTGTTTCTGCCGGAAAACAGCGCGTAACCCACTCACTTCCGCAGTGTCCCCCAGGAGATGCAGCCTGTGGATGGCAGAGGTGCGGGTGCTGCTGGGGCTCCGTCCTGGGATCCAGCGGGCACAGGGAAGCTTCTAGGGGGTTCTCATTTCTGCCTTCGCTTTCGGATCTGCCGTGGTCTCGTGGCCTCGAGGGCTAGAGAAGGACCAGGAAATGGAAGGCCAGCCAGCAATGCTCCAAAGCGGGCCTGGCTGCCTCCTGAGGAGGGGCAAGCGTCGATGGCCACCAGGCGGGCCGGAAACAGCACAGCTGTTGAGGGACGGGCAGTCGGACCCGGCGCCCTTCATGGGAGTCCAGGCTTCAGATTGGCTGACTCCACCTCCTACCTGATATATACGGAATTCATTTATGAACGAATGTGAGGCTAGCCTTCCATTTCCCATTCTTTTCAGGCAGTTTCCTGGGTCACCGTAGTGGTGGGAACATGAAATGCTTGGTGGTGGTTCGCCCAAGGACTGCTCTGTGGAAGGGCTGGCTGGCTGGCTGTTCCCTCCTTGATTTTCTTCCCTGTTCGTCTGGAACCTTCCAGATCCTCTCTCAGCACTGCACAGGGAAGTGAAGAATTGGCTCGGGGTGGGTGCTGCTTATAGCCCCAGGGTTGCTAGTCGGGTTATTCTGTATGGTCAGCTTTCGCTTGGGTTCATTTTGTCTGCAAGAGAATTTGGCTTGTGTCTCTCTCAATTTTCAGAAGATGGCTTTTTTTTTTTTTTTTACTCAATGCAATTTTCTGTAGTGAAACTCTTTGCAGGATTAAAGAGTTAAGTCTCTGAGACTCATTGCTCTTTCAGAAATTGGTCCCATCTTGCTTTATTTAGCCAACATGAGATTTTCAGAAAAGCGGCTCTCTCTAAAAGACTGCAATGTGCTTTTAAAAAAAAAAAATCTGCCAGAGTGTTTAGGAAAGTGTGAGTCCAGTTACAGGTGTTTTTACCTAACACAGGAAAACATCTGTCATAATATTTGGTGCCTTGTGGAGCCGGGGCTGCGTGAGTTTGGGTGGCTTCCAAGCAGAATGGGTTGGGTGATGGCAGGGAGACCCGGGCCTCCTCGTTCGGGTGCAGAGGGTGGTGCCCACCCTGCAGCTTCTCCCCCCACTGCTGCCCTACCTCTGGCATTACACCTTCTGCTCCTTCTCAAAAACCCGTTCGTGGTTTCTTTTTTTTTTTTTTAAAGATTTTATTTATTTATTTGAGAGAGAGAGAATGAGAGACAGAGAGCACGAGAGGGAGGAGGGTCAGAGGGAGAAGCAGACTCCC
>NC_138374.1:6516239-6534555 GCF_054177405.1 Leptonychotes weddellii
CGGCAGGGGGTCCCCGGCCCCCCACTTAGAGGGCTGGCTGGCACAGTCCAAGTTCAGGAGTGACTTTCCAATACTCAAGTAGTTAATTTTATAGGTGACCTTGTCAATACTTGGGAGTTTGGGAAAATCTTAAGCAAATAATAGGATTACTGTGTTAAAGAGGTTTCCTTTTCCAGCACCGGGCAGAGCTACCCAGGGTCAGTGCAGGGGATTCTGGAAAGTGGAGCGTTAGCTTTGGGGTTTGACCTGCGTCCCACACCCTATGGCCCTGGGCAGGGCACCCCAAGCTCCATCGCCAGCATCTAGGATGGGACATAGTCATACCTGCTTATAGAGTTGCTTATGGGCGGAGCACCTAGAGCAGGGCCCGCCTGGTACAGACATTCACAGAGGTGGACATCCTCTAGTAAGGAAACTGTAAGAAAGACGTCATACCAAAGATGCCTGGTTTCTGGTCACCTCTGAAGGGTAAGGACTGCGGTTGTCCATCCTGCCCAGCCAGACACGTTCTCTGGCCAGTGGTGGAGGAAGAGGTGACAATGGGGCGCATTCCCCAGAGGGGCCTAACAGGCCCCTTTTGGCGCCAAAACCCAAGACTGAAAGGGTAAGAGGTGACGAGGTAGATGTGGGCAGAAGCTGCTCAAGAGTATCTGCATACGGCTGAGGTGTGTCTCCCTGACCCAGAAGTTTGTGTCCTGGGCTCCTTCTGAGAAGGGTCCCCGGTGAGACGCTGCATCCTCCCCAGCCCGCTCCTCTCCAGAGGGGAGGAAGCTCTGAGCGGCGCCCAGAGGAGGGGACAACATGCGCGAGGTGGGCCAGGCCGGCCACACCGGGAAACGATCTCCTGTAACCAGATAGCGCTGTTTCCATTTGGTTTGGGGCTCTGTAACATCCTCCTGTCCATTTGGATGTATCCTCTAAGTGAGCACATCCTCCAGCTGCTGGTGAGACGCGGAACTGCTGTCTTGGTGTGGCCAGGCCCGTTCCCTCGGGCCCCTGCCCAGCCAGGCCTTTCAGCCCCTGGGAGCGCTTGTACAAGCAGAGGAAATACAGAAATCGGCGCCAGCAGCCGTCCTTTATACGTGGAAACCCAGCATTTGGCAGTGTGGCTTGTTAGTTTTGTGTTTTTTTTTTTTTTCTTCCCATGCATCCCAGGAGGTGGAGGAGGATTTGGGTCTCCTCTCCGCCTGCCAGGGAATTTTTCCAGATAACTCGAGGCTTTGTTGGTATTTTAGAGTCAGAAATGGGGGCGGTGGTGTTCAAGTAACAGCCTGGGGTCCTGGGCTGCCTCCCCGCCGGTTCCTCATCCGTCAGTGGGAGGCCACAGAGCTCCAGCTTTGGGGGAGTAGTGCTGGTTTAAACAGAGCTTGTCCCAAGTTGAGTATGTGTGTTCATCAGGACCCAGGGAGATGGGGTGGAGCACGGGCTCCCCTGAACCCGTCTTGCATTACCATGTACCTCCAGTTCCTGCAAATGGATTTGTACCTACTCTCCTCTCCCTGACCTGAGTAAATTTTCAGTACTCCGGTCAAACAAGTTTTTTTAGCAACTGGGATTTTTAAGTGAAAGATTCTGATTGAATCCGACACTGAGAGAGCTGTGGGTGAAGACCCCACTCTTGGGTTTCACGGCTGCAGATAGGCACATGATCTCGGTTCTAAACGTTCGCACTGGACACCGCGATCACGAGCTTTTGTTCTGTTGTGAGTTCTGTGCCCCGGGACTCCCACGGTCGGAGGAGCGGAACCTGTTGCTTAGTCTGCAGTGTTGCTTCTCTCGGACCCTTCGATATTTATTATTAGGAAATGTTCTATTGCTCCTGATTGGGGCGTTCCTTTATCTAGATTAAATAACTGCTGTTGTTTGCGTGACTGCACCCAAAGCCCCTAGTGAGGGAGGTAAAACTCTTAATCCACAGGAAGATTGGAAAATCGTCTGCAAAATCTAAGCCAGCCCGAGCCTGCTGGAATGACGGTTTCCCTGTGAACAGATTTAAAGGGAGGCACACCTCAGTTGCAGCCACTTCCCGGTTTTGCTTCATAATGTTGGGGTTTAGTCGTTGACTTCTGTGGCAGTCTTAAAATGGTAAATTCTAGGGGCACCTGGGTGGCTCAGTCGTTAAGTGTCTGCCTTCGGCTCAGGTCATGATTCCAGGGTCCTGGGATCGAGCCCCGCATGGGGCTCCCTGCTCGGCGGGAAGCCTGCTTCTCCCTCTCCCACTCCCCCTGCTTCTGTTCCCTCTCTCGCTATGTCTCTCTCTATCAAATAAATAAAATCTTAAAAAAAAAATTTAAAAAATGGTAAATTCTAGATTACACACAGAGGTGTTTTTTGTTTGTTTATGCCTGGCAGCATGAAGGGAATCTGTGTTTTACAGTAATAAAGAATCCATTTGGACTTGAGCTATGTAACTCATTTGATTGGTAACCAGAGTCCTCAGAGCATCTGGCTGCAGACCTGGCCCATTTCTCAGGGCACCTCGTGTTCTAGAATTGTGCATGAGATTCCCCCCACCCCCATTTTATCCTGCCTGCCTGTTCACATTTAATTTGTTCTTAGCTGTGTGCAATGGATTAACATTTCATCAGGGTGGATTAAGATTGAATTGACATTAAAGCGGTCTTTTCCTATTTTCCTTCTGTCACTTTTAGGCCATCATGGGCAGGGGTGGGGGGAGGCATCGGCAGGAGGGGGAGGCAGTGCTCATCCCAAAAGTATCCTGGTGAGGACCACGGAGATAAGCCAGAGCTTCGGTGTGAAAGTAATTGCCAGTAGTGGGTCCAGAGGCCTGGCTGGAGCCCTCAGCCGTGTTCTTCCATCTAACGAGATGTCACATGGAACAAAAGCTTTAGGGGTTTTATTTAGCTCCTAATCCCCACGCTGAGAGAGCCGAGGTCCATGTGAGCTCACTCCCCGGGAGGGAGGGGGGCTGGCAAGCCTGGCGCAGCCTCCTTTCTGGGACTGGTGCTGCCATCGGGGGGTGAGGCGAAGTTACCGTGAGTTGTGTTTTGTCTACTAATGTTTCGGGGGATTAATAATTCAGCCCGTACTTTGAAATAGAAAACCCCCAGTTGGTCTTTCCTGCCGTCTGGGAAGGGCTAGAAGGCAGCGGGTCTGTTGTGATGTGTGTAACTGAAGATTTATAGAGACCGGCGTCCTCCCCTGCCTCGGCCGCCGTCCCTCCTTCCCAATGCCGGTCCCCAGCCGCCAGGTCCATATTGGCCGGTCCCAGAGCTGGGATGCAGCCGGGTGGTACGAGGGCCCCTGGGAGGTGGCCAAGGCTCCGGCGAGGAGCAGCTCCCTGGCAGACGGCGGCACCGCGGGACCCTGGTACGAGCCGCAGGGCGCCGTCGAGCCCTACCTCTACCGGGAGGCCTTCTTCAACTCTGTCGCTGGAAGGAAGAGCCCAGTCGCCGACTTCGCCTTTTACGACAGCAGACAGGCAGTGATGTCTGGCCGAGGTGGCCTGCTGCCGCAGGATTACTATGGCGACGCGGCTGGAGCCGCCCGGGCGCCCAAGGAGGCTCGCCGCCCCCACGACCCGGGACTTGGCCGGTCGCTGCCTGATTACGGAGTGACGGGCAGCAGGATGTCGTGGGATCAGGTGCAAGGCCGCGTCCCCGCCCTGCAGGAGGCCGGGCAGCTGTACCGGGATCCGGCGGGTAGAGGGATGGCTCAGGGGCCGCGGACGCAGAGCCGGGCCCCGTCGCCCACGCGGTGTGCAGGGGAGCTGGCCGTCGGCAGGTACGCCACCGGGGCCCCCGCCTACCCAGCCAGCCAGCTCTACAACGACGTCGGCGAGAGGCCCGTGGATTCTGCCCCCGCCAGGCAGGCGGCCCCCACCTGCCTGGTTGTGGACCCCGCCGCAGCCAGCGCCTCGGACGGCAGCCCGGGGGTGGCCCCAGGAACCCTGAACCGCGGCTACGGGCCTGCCCGGAGCAGTGCCTCCTCTCTGGCGGCTGATGAGAATTACGAGGCGGACCTGTTCTCCTTGCAGGGGTCCGGGGGCAGGAGGAGCACACTGCCCGAGTTCCTGGCCCTCCTGCGGGCTGAGGGGGTGGCGGAGGCCACGCTGGTGGCCCTGCTGCAGCAGGGCTTCGACTCTCCAGCCGTCCTGGCCACCATGGAAGACGCAGACATCAAGTGCGTCGCGCCCAACCTGGGCCAGGCCCGCGTGCTGAGCCGCCTGGCCGGCACCTGCAGGACCGAGATGCAGCTACACAGGCAGGGCCGGGGGGGCCCCTCGTCCCGGATGCGCTCCAGCAGCTTCAGCCATCGCGGCGAGCTCCACGGTGACTTGTCTTCGCTGGGCGCCTCGGCCTTGCAGCCCCAGCCCGTGGGGCCTCTGCAGGCGCCATCCCCCCGCGCGGGAGACCTGGCTCGCCGCCCCTCCAGCGCACCATCCCAGCACCTCCTAGAGATGGCGGCCACCTACTCTGCCCCGGGGGGGGGCGCCCAAGCCCCCCACTTCCCCTCCAACTCTGGGTACAGCTCTCCCACCCCCTGCGCCCTGACGGCACGGCTGGGCCCCACATACCCCCCGCAGGCCGGGGTGGCCTTAACTCACCCAGGTCCCGCCACCCCCCTTCACCCGGGCCCTAGAACCGCCTACTCCACAGCATACACGGTGCCCATGGAGCTGCTGAAGCGGGAGCGCAGCGTGGCCGCATCTCCCCTGCCCAGCCCCCATGGCAGCCCCCAGGTCTTGCGGAAGCCCAGTGTCCCCATGGAGCCGGCCACGCTGCCGCCAGCCAGCCAGAGCCTCCACACACCTCAACCGCCCTACCAGAAGGTGGCCCGGCGGACGGGGGCCCCCATCATCGTGTCTACCATGCTTGCTCCGGAACCAAGTAATGAACCCTCCCTGCCCTTACTCTCTTGGGACGTTGAGGGGATGGTGCGGGCAGAGGTTTGAGCACAGGACAGCGGGTCCTCACATTTTTGCTGCTCTCTTGTCAGGCCTGGAGAGACCAGACCCTACACCCTGATGCACACACACGCTCCCACGGAGCCAGCTAGCCAATCGATACAGGTTCTCTTGGGTGAGACGGATTTGCCATTCAGGCGGACCCGCGGGGATAGCCGCATGGCTTCCCTTTCTCTGGTCCGGCCCCAGCCGATGAGTGACTCTCCCTGTATTTACACGGTGTATTTCTGGGAGAAACCCAGAAATCGTCAGAACAGCATGAAACCATCGGCTCATGGGGGGTGGCATATTCTCCAGTTCACCTTCTGTGGCTCTGGAGAAGGCGAGGGTATTTATCCAGGGCCTCCCACAAATTGTGCATCACTCACTTGCCACGAGAAGTGCGTTGTAGCGTGGAGACACACCTCCGGAAGGGTCTGCACACAGCATCCGAGGCTGGAACACGGTAGGGCTAAAATCGGGTGTGCTTCCAGGCTTGTGTGTTAAAGCAAGATGACGAAATCCCTTAGAACTCCCTGTTTCAAAGACAGACGTAGTCTCATTTTGGGAAGTACAGTTGGGAATTCTGTTTACTTGTAGGTAACAATAGATTTTCAAGTTGAAGAAAGAAAGAACCGTCCTGGGTGGTTCTCTTCAAAACAGAAGACAAGTATAATTTATTACATGTGTTTCCTTGGGTGTTGTGGGTAAAATTCCAGGTGGACGTTCTCTGAACAACACTTACTTTGTGTTTTCACTGTAGAATCTTTACTGACAACTTACTGACAAATCTTTACTGACGACGGTTTTTTTTTCCTTTTCTTTCTTCTTGCCGCCCCAGTTTAGAAAACTGAATCCCTTTCAAATGGAATTTTTTTTCTGAATAACCAGAACTCCCGGGTAGAGGGACTGGTGTGAAAAATAAGATGTACCTTTTTGAAAATACCCCCTCGTCAGCTGTGGGATCTTTATCCTGAAACCCTGAGGGGCTGTAACTGGCTCTTCTATCGCATTTGTGAGGCTGCTGACCTCGTGGCTACCCGGCGGCTGAAATGGCTAGTGTGGCTTTTTTTAAGTTTGATCATACAATGTATTTGACTTTTATTTTTTCCCCCCACCGTCTCTCTCTAATCAACGTGCGGCAGGAGAAATTCAGATGGGCTCGCGCAGAGCGTATGCACCTTCTCCCTCGCAAACATTCCTTCTTTGCAACCAACTAATTTGCATGGCAATGACATTTGTTGCTCCAGTAATTTCATCTGATAATGGCCGGGCTTGCAAAGCGGATCTGAAAACATATTCCTTAATTATGTGTTGCTAAGCAACGGGAGGGTTTGGTCATAATCACAGAAAGATTATCTCCTCATTGAAGTCCTGGGAAGGTTTTGCTGAAGGAGGACCTGTAAAATTGCCTTATTTTCTTCTTTCTTCTGTTGATCTTGCGCTGCCTTCTATACAGAAACATTCCCCGTTATTTGGATATGGGGTTGAGGGGTATTATTTAAGTTGTTTGGAGTATGATTGTTAACACACTGTTTTGCAGACCAAAGGATATTGATTTTTGTTTCATGTGCATGGCAGCCAGCCAGTGCCAAGGAAGCCTGCAGTCGGAAGCCTGCCAGCAAATAAATTTCTCTATCAGATGATCTATCTCGTAGCGCTCGTTCTCCTCCTCGATCCTTCTGCTACATTCAGTGTGTCATTCTGACCCTCCCCCTGAAGCGGTGCCGGGGACCCAGGGGTAGGAACTTGGCTTCGTCTCCCAGAGCTTTCAGCCTGTAGAACTGGCATTTGGGGGGGTAGCATCCACAGCCAGATTTGGATGTGTTGGCTCCTATCGCCAAGCCCCAGGTGGTTGCTTTGCCCCCCGGGAGGGTAGCATTTACGCTGAAGGGAAGCACCCCGGCCCTAAAGTCTGGGAACCCGCAGCTCCCGTGGGGCAGCCCCAGCTAGCCTGTGCTGGCGGGCTGAGCTGGGGGATGGCCGTCCTCAAATCCAGCTCTGGCCATCACGGCCATTGGCAGCAGAGCCAGCAAGAGTTAATGTTCATTTTGGTCCTCGCCTAACTCAGAAAGTTTCCCTCTGATCTGGAGGGGCAGGGAACGCTCGAGAAGGCGACTCTCTTCTCCCTCTTGGGAGAGGCAGTCTGTAGGTTTCCAGTGGGTTGTGTGTTTGGTTTTTAAAGTGCCTGGTTTTACTTTGACGTGCTTTGGGTGTTTTAACGCCTACTTGCTTTTCTCGGTCCGTGAACTACCTGCTTCACCTTGGTTGGCTTCGTGGGTGGAAATAATAGGCTGTTTGCTAGCCCATGGACCAGGCAGTTGGGGACGGCCGGATGAAGAGGGCCCTCTGTGCAGCCCGCCAGCCCCCGTGTGACGGGGGATTAGCTGCACATCAGACCTGGGTGAGCGTCGGCATCCGGTGGGCCTGCTGTCCCCTACACACTGACCTGGCTGACTGTGGCGCAAGCCGCAGAACCTTCCAGCCGTGGCTGCAGCCCAGCGCTGCCCCCTCCCCCGCACCACGTGGAGCCCGTCTGTGACCGCGCAGCGGGGCTCATCCTGTCAACAGCAGTCCTGCAGCCCGGCCGGGTTTCCGTCTTCCCCAAAGACATCAGGGCACTGCACCCGCCGGGGGTCACCGCGAACGCAGCCGGCGCTCACGGTTTCAAGTGAGAAATGCCGTGTGGCCTGCTCTGTCCGGGGGTCTGTTTCCTTCCAGGCATTTTTCTGGATGCAGTTGGTTTCAGTCAGTGTTGTGATCCCCGTCTAGTAGCTGGGGCCACTGCCCAAGGACCTTTCAGGGCACATCCAAGGCCCGTTGGCGCTGGGGCTGTGGGGAGACGGGTGGTTGTCACCGTGCTCCCGGTTATCGGGGCTGGTCATGCGTGTGGTAGCGTTTGATGTGTGGGCACCTGGCCTCCTGGGTTAGGAGAAAACTCCTGTCTCCTCAGAATCAGAATGGAGGATTGGGCGCATGCACACCTGGGGATTCTTTCCCTGTCCTTGGCTTTCTTGGAGGGACCCTCTGCACGTGAGGGTTGGTGCTGGTAGGAGGACAGAGGGGCGATGCACGGGGCTTGAGGACTCGAACCGTCAGGCGGGAGGGAGGCCACCACAAGGCCCTAAAGGCACCCAGAGCCAGCCGATCACACCCATCCCCTACCCGAAAGTAGAGCCAGCCTGGGAGGGGTGGAATGGGGATTAGGGACCATGACCCTGAGCTGGCCCTGCGGGGAATCAGGGTGATGATATCAGCCCTTCTGCTGAAGAGCTGTACTTTGGCAAGATCTTGCCCTTTGGCTGAAGAGAGGTAGAGAGCAAGTAGGGCAACCCTTACGCCCCTGAACACGGAGCGCAGACCGGGTGAGGCCACCTGGGAGCTTGGCTCTGGCTCAGCTGTGTGCCAGGCCCCAGGTCAGACGTTCGATGCCCACAAGTGTGTAAGACCGCGGCCTGGGGTATTGTCGGGGGTGGGGCGGGCAGCCCTGTGAAACAGGGGACACACACGGGGGCCTTCGGGGAGCCTGGGACGGTTGGGAACGGCTAAGGACATGGTGTGCACTGGAGGGAAGGGCTGAGGGCTGAGCTCAAACTCTGGAGCAGCCACCAGACTGTGGACACGGTGAGCAGGCCAAGGGCGAGGACGTGGCCCCGGGTGGCACGAGGGAGCTAAGACCTGTGCGCACGAGTCACGGCCTGCGAGGCCGGGCTGCCGCTTTGTGACTCCCTGGGGCATCTCCTGGCTTTTTTTTTTTTTCTTGCAGATTGTTTTATACCTCCATGGCCAAGAAATTCTAGCCCCATGGGCAGGAAGGGGACTTGTCTGAGGCCACTCAGCCAAGACTCTTCTCTCTGGCCAGGACCCTCTTCTCTACGGTCACCTCCCTTACACATCAAGCTCAGGGAGCACACCTGTGCACGTCAGAGCTGCTGATGGCTCAGCCTTCCCAAGCAAGTAAAACACCTAAAACGTGTTCCGTGCCCATAAAATTGGCAAGCACTTGATCTGTCCTTCAGGCTGACCTCTGTGCATGTGTTTGGAGTCCAGTGTGGCTCTTTGGTTCATGTTTCCCCAAATGCAGGGTGGCCCCCTTAGCGGTCACCTGCTCCTGGTCTCTGCATTCAAGGCCCCAGGTGCAGCCATTCCCCACCCTCTTAGGACCCCCACAATCCCCACCCTCTGTTGGAGGTCACTGGACTGACCTGTCATTCCTGGCCTTCACTGTTGACTGCTGTTTTCCCAGAGTGGGAATGATCATCTCCTACCTGTCAGTGTCCAGGAGAATTTGGACTTTGGTCATTTTCTCCTTACTGGACTAAACTCAGAGCCTGAACTTGATACCACCCTTTGTTCTTATAGCTGTTTTTACTGGGCAGTGTGAATTTCTCCATCCTTACTGGGTTGCTAGAAAACCCTTGCACGCCGGAGAATAGGACTTCAGCCCAGGAACATAAGGTAGTTGAATGTATGCTGTGTGTCTTTTGGTGACCGTATTGTCTTCTCTGTTTCCACTTCCATGTCTGTCAAAGGAAGGTGGGAACTGAACCTGCCTCATGGGCGTGTGGGGATGCAGCAAGCCTAGGAAGAAGTAATTTGAGTGTTGAGGTCATTAAACCTGCGTGGCCTTGGCCAGAGCCTGGGCCTGCTCCGGAAATGGTGCTTTTCTCATCATCATCATCTCTTGGTCACTTCTGAAGCCTGGCACAGTACTCTGGGCCGAGGGGCACTGCGGGGCTAGAATGCCAGGCCTGTCCCCCAGCTCTGGGTTTCTCAGAGCAGCCTCCTCAGACCTGTTGGCTGTGCACTTGGTGCTTCTGTCCATGGAGGACAGCGTCCGAGGGGCCTGTGGTCGGGCAGCCTGGAGAAGACCCTGCCGCTGGCTGGGTTGGGGCATGAGGGCCACTCTGCCGGGCCTAAGTCCTGTGAAAACTTAATGGGCCTTTCACAACACTGGGTGTCTGGGAATTTGTCAACTTCTTGTACAGTGCGCCCTCCACCCCCGCATTGATGGCTCAGACCCCGTCCGCAGGGGTGTGTGTCAGTGATCATTCAAGGAGTGTGGTCTGGGACTTGGGGTTTGAGAAGCCCCCACCCCTTTGGGTAAGGTGGGCTCTCTTGGCCTTCTTGGAGGGCTACAGGGTCACCACAGGGTTTCTGCCTAATGTGCTGGAAACAGAGAAGGTGGTTAATGAGGTTAGTCCTGGCAGTGCTTCCTGCGGAGTTAGTTTAAAGGAATTGACTCGTGTTTTCATGGGAAGACATGGAGCCTAGTCCACCCTGGGACTGGCCACCTCTGGGTGAGCTCCTGTCGCCAGACCCTCTCTCATGTGGCCTGAGCAGGCCCGAAGTTGCCCGGGACAGGTTGGTCGTGCCCTCTCTCTAGATGGGCATTCTGTCTTCCTGTTTTAGAGAGAGTGGGGCCTCACCCACTCTCACGGGCCCTGCCTTCAAGGAGTGACCTGGCAGGCTCGGCTTTGGCTTCCAAAGAATAGTTCGTGTGTGTGGTTTTTTTTTTTTTTAATCTCTGTCCACCCTTAGACTCCCCCAGGGATGACTGCCTCTCCAAAATCTTTAAAAGAGGCAACAGTCCCAACCACACAGCATGGGCCAAATTTTTCTGGAAGATTTACAGAGTTGGTGGCACAAGGGGCTGAGCTGAATCCACAGTGGGGATGAGCACTGGCAGGATTATCTACCCAAGAAAAGGGGAAGCTGATTGAGCCCTTTCACCGTGCTACTTTTTCATCTGACCTATTTCCTTTAACTGCATTATATAAGTTTGAGGGGTACAGCATGTTATTTGATATTTATATGTGGCACCTCGATTGCAGATGTAGCAGTATTTATTGGGTTACATAATTATAATACAATATCGTTGTCTGTATTCATGGTCTGTATGGATGACACTTGCTGCAAGTTTGCATCCTGAAACACTATCAGTCTTGTGCATGCCCCCCCCGCCCTCAGCCTCCACTCCTGTCATTCCTTGGTAACAACCAGTTCACTCTCTAGTTTTTACAGATTTACCCTTTTTAGATTCCTCATGTAAAGGGTATTGTACATGCTTGTCTTTCTCTGACCTCTCCAGCGTAGCATGATGTGTTCAAGGTCCTACCTGTGTTGTTGCAAATGGGAGAATATCCTCCTTTCTTGTGGCTGAATAATATTCTATTGTGTATGTACATCTCCTCTTTTTTATCCATTCATCTGTTGATGGGATTTGGGTTGTTTCCATATCTTGGCTGTTGGGAATAATGCTTTGATAAACATGAGGATGCACATATCTGTTGAGATCCTGTTTTCGTTTACTTTGGATAAATACCTGGAAGTGGAATGCCTGGATCGTATGATAGATGTATTCTTAGTTTTTTTTTTGAAGAACGTCCATACTGTTTTCCATGGTGGTTGGACCAATTGACATTCCCATTAATAGTGAACATGGTTTCCTTTTTACCACATCCTCGCCAGCACCTGTTGTCTCTTCTTGATGATAGCCATTCTAACAGGTGTGAGTTGATATCTTGTGGTGATGTTGATTTGCATTTCACTGATGAGTAGTGATGTTGAACATCCTTTCATGTATTTCTTAGCCATTTTGATCTCCTATATGATCTTTGCCCTACACTGTGGTTCTCCAACTGCCACTTGGCTTCATTGACCTCAGTGCTTGACCTGGGTCTTCATGGACCATGGAGCTCAGGAAGCAGACAAGAAGTCTTCACTGGCTTTTGGTATCAGATATGTGCTTTGCAAATATTTTCTTCCATTTTTTGGCTGTCTTTTCACGTTCTTGATATTGTCCTTAAAACACAAGTTTTAATTTCATGAAGTTCAATTTATGTACTTGTTTCCTTTGCTTGCTTTGCACTTTGGTATCATAATCCAAGGTCATGAAGATGTATGCCTGTGTTTTCTTAGAGTTTGACCATGTTCGCTCTTACATTTAGGTGTTTGAACCATTTTGAGTCCAGTTTGTACGTGGGTGTGAGGTAGGGCTCCAGCTACATTCTACTGCATGTGGATATCCTGTTGTTCCAGCACCCATTTGCTTTTGCTTTCAGGGGAGCTGAGCTAGGTGAGGGGGCCCAGACTTGGGCAGCGGTGGAGGCACATATTATATGTATTGCATGTGGCAACCAATCATCCAAAGAAGATAGACATTTAAAAAAAAAAAAAAAACCAACATATATTAAAAGAGAAGATTTTCAGACATTTGGAGCTAATTTCTTGTCCCCAAAGTTATATGAAGCAAGAATTCTAAAGCTGTTTCATAGGCGTTTTGGGGGGTTTTTGTTTCTTAGATTTATGAAATAGAAATAACGCTTATAGTCCGTAACTGATTAGCCCATGTTAGCAGTATAGAACCTCACAGACATGCTGCTGTTGTGTGTTTTCCCCATTCTGAGGCTGGCTTCACAAAGAATTTTCTAGTTGTTTTTCATGTAAAGGAAAAAAACAGTCTGTTCACTTTTTCTTGCTCCCTCCACTGCTCAAGGAACAGGAAGGTACACACTGCAGTTAAATTTAGCCAAATAGCGGTACGCAGTGTATGAATAAAACAACTTTTTTGCCAAATTGTTGGGAGAGCATAAAATCAAACCTGTAAACGCCTGTCCCCACTGAGAAGGTGGGCGGCTCTGGGGACATGTTCTCCTGAGAGCAGTTGAAAATTGATCCCTGGAAGGGTTTGCCAAATGTGAGTGAAAGAACTTGTTGTTTAAACAAGATTGCTGTGGGTGGAAGGATCCTGGTAGGCTGTTTGTGCGAAGAAATGAAGGCTCGGGACAGGTACTCTGACTTCTGGGTCCCAAATGCAAGTACCTGAAGCGCTAGCAGGGCCCGGGGCAGGGCGAGTGCTCTCCCGGTACTGACGCTATGAAAACATCACGTCCACAGGATGGGGGCGGGGGGTTTACCAGCATTGAGAGCATCCAGGACCAAATCAGCCCAGTAAATTACAGTGTGACTGTCACCATTATGGAGCATTTGAATTCCTGAGTAATTCCCTATTAAGATGAACACTCTTGAGGCTCAGAGAGGTTAGTACTCTTCCCCAGGTCACACAGCAGGGCTGGGACTTGAAGCCAGCCTGTCTGACTCCGAACCAGTGATTCGTCACTGCCATGATGAACCACCAAGCACAGGGCTTCAGGGTCACATGGGAAAATCAGCGGTGGTGTCAATCTGGGAAGAGGAAACCAGCCCAAGCTGGAAGCTGAGGTCTATGTCAGCAAGAACAGGGTAAAGTGGGTGATTCCAGAGGAGTCCTGTGGTGCTCTGAGGCTCATTTCCCCAAGTGTGACATTGGGGTGTTGGGCTCCACTCATCCCCAGAGACCTGAGGCTTTGCTCCTGGCCCAACTTGGTGCCCTGCACACTGGTCTGCCGCAGAGCGAAGCCCCTTTCCTCCTACCCTGCTGCCTTTCGGGAGAGCAGAGGAAATGAATTCTTCTGTGTGCTTAAGTGGAGTGTAAATGTTCTTTGGTCCTAAGAGGATTAAGCCTCCCTCTGGGGAGTGGTTCTAACACACAAGCACAGAGTTGAGCAGAGGGAGAAATAAGCATATAAGGAAAGAGGAAACTGGGTGGGAGGCCAGAATGCAGAGCTTTCCCTGCAGGCTTGTGCCCAAGGAGGTGGGCGTGTCTCTCCAGGCTTCCTAGCAACCCAAGTAAAGAGGGAAATGAGATCACTTAATTCACACTGTGCCCAAGATGGGACTGATGAGCCCATGGCTCTGGAGCACGGCTGCAAGGTGTTGCTCTTGTCCTTGCCCACCTGTCCAAAGAATCCGCATCAGCTCCAGATGTGCAGTTTGCGTCCTCTGTTACCTCCCCACTATGGCCCAGCCTGCCCCCCTCCATTCAGGGGTTCCGTGACTCATGACCGCTTCCTGTGCATCGTCTTCTAATTTTTATAAAACGTTAGTTAAATTTTTCAGCGGGCCTCACTTGGTCGCAGTTGCTAAGCTCACATGTGCGGGTTTGGGGCCGGCGAGGGGGTGGGGGGGGCTGCCGTGCCTGCAGCTGACCTCTGATTTCCCCTCCAGGCTGTCTGCCTCTTCCCGGGCCAGCGCCCCCGTGGGCATAGCCAAGTCCAACAGGAAGTGGCGATTTTCCGCGTTGAAGGGGGCTGTGCCTGTAGAGATGGCCACGGTCGCCAGCCTCCCTCCACGTACGGCGCTCAAAGCTGACCTCTCAACCCACCCAGCTTCCCCACTGGGGATTTCTCTCTCAGACGCTTTTTATTTGATGGAATAACTGTGACTTTGTGATGGGTTCTAGTGTTGCCCTGTGAACTAGGCTTTGAGCCTGGAACACTTTAGAAGTCACGAGGCTTTAAGGAAAAAAAAGTTACGGAGGAGAAGAGCAGGGAGGGGATATCCCACCAGCCTTGCGCTTGGGAAGATCAGCTCCCCGGCCACTCTGGGGCCCGAGGGCAGCCAGATAGCAAGCCCGTTACAGGGTCTTTAGGATCACTTTTCTTTTTGGTTTTAGGGCCACATGAAAAACAGAGTTAGCTGAAAGCCTTGGGCTTCTTCCATCTCCCATCCCGGCCTTGGTGGCTGTCATAGCTAAGAAACAGGGCACCGTTTTGTTTTTATGGGCACAGGGCCCGGGCGGTGTGGTCAGAAGAATAAGCCTGGGTCCGCCAGGCTCTTGCAAGGGCCTTTCAGGAGGGAAGCGCAGTGTGTGCTCCTCGGGCACCGACGGAGTCCGGGAAGGAGGCGGCGGCCGACGCGGTGAGCGGGAAACACCGGGATGCCCGGCACGCAGGGGCTGCCAGCCCGTAGGGGCAGCACCGTTCACGGGTCGCCTGAGCACCTGCCTTGCTGCTTCCTGCTGGCCTTTGGAAGGAAGGCCCTTCCAGGCACCAAAAAAGAGTGCGGGGTGTCCTCAGCCTGGTCAGGGACCCACCCCTCCAAGGGCTTCCCTGGCCCCGCTGTATCCCCGTCCCTGACTTGCCGTGTCCCAGGCCGTCCCGGCCCCGCTGGGTGCCAGGCCCCCGTAAGCGCTCCCCTGGAGAGAGGTTGGGGTGGGAGAGTCCCTGCTCTGGTGGGTTGACTGCGGCCCCCTGGGGATCCTGCAGAGTCCCGTCAGCCCTGCGTGAGCCAGTAACGCGCGCCGACGGCACACAGGCCGGCTAGTGGGTGTGCAGAGCTTGCCTCCGCCAGACTCTTCTGGCAGCTGTCCCTTCTTTTCTCATCTTTATTTCATTTTATTTTTCTCAAACATCCCCTTCTGTTGTTGCCATGGGCACATTTTTAGAACTTGAGAAGTACTCACATGAAACCCCCCCCCACACACACACACACATGCCGCCGGCAGGTAGGGCCTTTTCCGGGAGTCCTGCAGGGACAGCACCCCCCGCCTCGGCCTCGGGGACCCAGCGGGGCCTGCGCCGCCCCTCGCCAGGCTGGGGCAGGATGCCCAGGGAGGGCCCGGGAGCCAGGCCCACGTCCCCCCAGCCCCACGTCCTGGTGGCCGGGTGCTCCGGGCAGACGGGGGCACAGAGTCCAGTGTCCCGACGGCTCGGGAGAAGGCTGAGCTGTGGAGAACTGTGTGCCTGGCTTGCAGCCTTTGGGGTGACTGCTGATGTTTGCACCCATACGAACCCCAGCAGCTGCTCTCCGCTCTGGGACGTCGTAGAGAAGCAGTGGCCTTGTGAGTGCCGCCTGGGTTGTTTACCGTTTTGTGTGGGTCACACCACTTGTGAGGATGGTTTCGCACGTTGCCGGCGTGTTGTCCAGCGCCGTGAATGAGCTAAATGATGAACGACCCTCGGTGCAGGGACAGGAGGTGAGCAAGGAGGTGTTCTCAGGGGCCGCTCTGTAAAGCTATTCCGGGCTCGGCTAGGTTGCCCAGAGCTTCTGCCAAAGGATGTGGAACACGCCCCCCCCCCGCCCCGCCCCAGGCTAATTGAAAGCCCAAGGAAACAGACATATGGTAACTGGTAAACACCCTACACAGAGTATTTTCTAGGAAAAATAGTTGTGTGGGGAGCTCTGGGCAGCGAATCCTCGCTTTTCTCTCCTCCGTCCTCTAGCGTTGAGGCCTGATGGCTTGACCATCTCTCCAGTTACCGTTTAGGAGTGACAGAACTGTGTCGTGACCCCCGCCCCCCATCTGTCCAAGGCTGGTGGTGACTGGCTGTGAGAGATCTACTACACTGAACAGCCAGGCCTGGCTCTTGGTCTTGTCACTGTGGCCCTGAGCTGGCCGAAGCTCACTCCTCTGGACTCATCCTTCCCCTAGGCCTTGGGGGGAGCACTTCCTCCTTCCGAGCCTCCATGTCTGTGATGCCAGAGGCCCGTGGACTCAAGGTGCAGAGCAGCTGGGATCTGTGGGGAGGTCACCAGTAGTTTGCTTCCTGTCAGGATGGTCTTGGAAAGCATGTGTTGGGGGAGTCCGGAGGTTGATGCCTTTAGGGGCAGAGAGGTCAAGAGCCAAGCAGGCATTTTCTGGAGCAGGTTTCTTATCAGCGAGGCCCATGGGTGTATGTTGCGTCTTAGGGCACTTTGCGGAATGACCTTGTGTCCCTAAGAGTGGCCTGGGGGATAGGGATCAGGCACCTGCAGCTTGCTCACCGTTCTCTGGTGTTCTGACTTGTCTGGATGCATCCTTTTAGTCTCCATGGTTCTGAGGCTCTAGGGGGCAACCAGCAGAAAGAGGGACTTGAGTGGGCCCCGGGCAAGGTCCCATCTTGGAAGGTACCAAAGAAGGGGGAGGGGTGTTTCTTCTTTTGGTGCCACAAGATCATATTGGAGGACGCTTACCACCCTGAGATTCATCTCTTGGGCCACAAAATCCAGAGTGACCCCCAAGGGAAGGGCCCATCCTTGCTGTGAGAAAGGATGAGGATTCTTGATTTAATGATCATGTGTAATTGACAAATGGCCAGTGTTTCGGTGGAGAGGAGAACTTGAAGGCCTCCCCGTCTCCTAAGCTGGGATCACCTGTCTGTCATCAGTTTAGATGTGGCCTGGGCCAGGGATCTGTGGCTCTGGCCAGTGCCCAAGGCATGCTGGGAAGGTTGGGAGGTGAATTGTGACCTTGCCCAGATGGGAAGCCAGTGGGCCCTTGAACCTAGGGGGTCGGCTGTTCCCGAGCCCAGTGTCTGCCCAGACCACATCCCTCCATCCCATCCTCCCTCCTTCCTCGCTCCAGGACCACACACATGAGACTGCCCTTTGGGGAAATCCAGAACAGGAAGCACGTTTTACCACAAACGGAAGCAAAACCTGGCATCCTTGGCCGATTTGCTGTGGAAATGTGTCCCGCAGCGGCCTGCTTGGTTTTCAGTCTTGTCCCTGTGGCCGTGAGTGGGTCGAACCTCTGTCCCCTGAGCCCATCCCTTCCCCGAGACCTTGGGGCAAGCACTTCCTCCTCCTTCGTGCTTCTTTTGGAGGGTCAGTCAGGAGGCGCTAAGTGGTGGTGTTCGGCCCACCCCCCAGTGGAAAGCACCTGTTTCAGGAGCTTCTTCAGGGCAGAGGGATTCACCGGAAACACGAGGCTCCCTGGGGACTGAGGGTGACGGGCACAAACGCTCAAAGCCAGGAGTGGCTCTGGAAAGGGCGCGTTGAGTGCGGCCGGGCAGTGGTACCTGGGCTACCAAACAGCCCCCAGGGCCACGTGTGACTGTCCAAGGAAGGATTTCAAGCAAGTGATCAATGGTTCTTGGTTTTGTCGTGAGGCTCTCCTGGAAAAAGGAGAATTTTGTCCCTTTTCTCTGTTCAAGGCCCCCGCTGTGGTGTGGACACTGTACAGTTCAGACTGCTGACTCAGTTTCCCTGGGTTGCTCTAAGGGACCAGTTAAAGCAACCATGAATGCTTGTCTTTCTGGAGGTACAGAAGTTCTCCTTTTCTTTGAACTGGATGATGTGGTTCCCCCAAGTGTAGACACTTGCTTGTCTTCCAGAAGTCAGCACACACATGCGCACTGGGCTGACCGCAATCACCCGGCAAGCCTCGGGTGGGGAGGGGGCAATGGCCCAAGCTCCTGGGGGCCTCCTGCTTGGCCGGCTTTCTGACCAGCTGTGACCTGAGCTACAGAGGAGGTGGACCGAAGCCACTTCACTACGAGGGCCATGACTCATTCAGACCCATGTTTTATTTAAGAAGCTAATCTCCTTATCCTGTGGCCATCTCTCAAGTGAACCTCCGGCCAACTTGAGAGAACACCAAAATCAGAGCGGAGGAGTGGCTTAAAACCCGGCCCCTCCGTGGGACGCAGCCAGCCCTGTGAGCAGTCCCCTTCGTGGGGGTCACCCCCAGCAGCTCAGAGGGCCCGGTGACGCCAGGTCTCCCCACACTCGCTTTGAGAGAGAACTGAGCCCACAAAGTCAGCCCGGAGCCGTGTGCCACGCAGTGCTCACGCGCGTGTTCACAGCTCGGTGGAAGAACACGGCCTC
>NC_138374.1:6535055-6550997 GCF_054177405.1 Leptonychotes weddellii
GCGCAGGGGACAGTCTCCGCCGCTGGGCAAAGGAGGGGCTGTGTGCCCGCCGATTGCCCTGGGCGGGGGCTGCTGGAGTTGCCTTGTGGAGAAACCAGCAGGCTTGGGGCTCGAATGGGGGCTGGTGGCTGAGCCGAGATCTGGGCCATGATCAAGGCCCAGCCCCTGGAGACCCTCGAATGCCAGGCCAAGGTGGCAGCAGGGAGTCCCTGAAGGATTTTGAGCCGGAAGGTGGCATGGCCAGGTCATCAGCTTAGAACGCGGCCCTATGAGCGTCCTAGGCGGGTTACCAAGGACACGGTGAGCTGTGACGGAAAGCAGCCTGATGACGTGGTCTTCAAAGCACACGGGCTCAGGGGGGGCTTGCTTTACTGCTGAGTCTCAGCCCCACCACTCGGCCATTCCATGACCTTGAGGAAATTCGCTGACCTCTCTGCTTGGGTGTCCCACTCTGTAGCTCGGGAAGGGCGTGATAACACATGGCTGCCTCTTAGGGCTCAGAGAAGGCACGAGAAGTAGGTGGGGTGGGTAGCAGGTGCTGGGCCTGGCTTCCAGAGGGCTCCCCAAGCTGTCACTCGACCCGTAGCTCAGAGCTGTTTCCAGAAAGCCAAGGGTCAGGACGCCTGGGATGGCCTCTGGGTGCCAGCCTGAACAAGGTAGAGGGAGCTGGGTTTCTTCGGGGAGGGCGCATCTAACTCCCCAGGGTGATTCAAGAACGCAGGTGTTAGGGGTGATCACACTCTCGAAGGCATTCCTCTCAACGGTTTACGAAGGAGTCCTCTTCACTTTTTCTTGAGTGGACGCTACGAGTGACCATAGGCAACGCGGGGCGTCGTGTGGGGGCCGCAGCGCCCTCTGCTGGTGCCCGGGGCCTCCCGTGGCTCTGCGCAGTGGCCCTTGGAGATGCTGCTTAGAACATGGCACGTGTTCTTACCCCTGCAGCGGCTGAGCCCTCTGCCGTCCTTTGCAGTCCCGTGGTTTGAGCCCCGTTCACTTGAGACTAAGCCAGCACCGCCTCAGCCCCTGCTCCCCGTGCTCTCTGACGGTGAGGTCGCCTTGCTGCCTTTCAGGTCTGTCTATAGCCTTCCCAAGTGCAGACAGGACTCCGGACGGGAGGAGGCCTAGTCGGAGGCTGCCTGATGCCTCCCCCCGAAAGCGTTCGGTTGCCTGAGGCTTCGCTGAGAAGCAGCACCCAGAGTGGGGGGCGGCCCAGCCCTGAGCGTGGCCCCAGCCCGGGCTGGTGGTGGGATGGTGCTTGCGGACAGCCAGCCAGTAGCAACAATATATATATATATTTTATATTTTTCAGGCCAAGACAATTGGCTTCTGCAAGGCTCAGTTTTGATCAAGTCAGTAACGGCATTAAGTCACTAGGTCTTGTAGAAACTTAGGACAACCTCATGGCTAACGGAGAAGCTAGTGAAAACATGAGGGTTAGGGGACTGATGAAAAGGAAAAACTGGAAAATCACGCTCGGGCCCGGCAGCCACAGCCGGGAAGCCCCATCTCCAGGCAAAGTGCGTTAGGACGCGGAAGTGAGGGGGGGCGTTCTTGTGTGGGCTGAGAGCATGGGGTCGTGTGTCCCATGCTTCAGGGACGTCAGGGGTGTCGTAGGCCCCTGGCGCTCTTCTCCAGCTTGTCACCTTTGTTGTGCCTGTCTGTCCGCTGGGGTGTGTGGCTACAGTTCCCAGTTCGCTGCATCCAAGTGGTGACACCGAGGAGGGAGGACAGGAGGGATAAGCACGCACCCGTTGCCCTGCAGCTGGCCCTCCAGCCCGCAGGAGTGGGGGACAGTCCACCTCCACGTTGCCCTCGTGTGGGCTTCCCGTTTGGGAAGGGACACCTTCCCTTGTCTCCTCCTCCTTCCCCGGCCCCGTTGAGCAGTGGTTTCAGACAAAGACGATTCTGCACACTTCCCAGAGGAGCCCATTCAAGCATCACGCAAACCACTTTGTTTTCAAGCCGAAAACAGCTCTGGGAAGCTGGAGGCGCTAGCCGTGGGGTTCCGTGGGCTTGTGCAAATGACAGCCACTTCGGAGACAGGGAGGCCGTCCGGTCCTGTTAGGTGGTGTGGGCCACTAACCTGCTAGAGGGAGGGGCCTGGGGCTCCCCCAGCAGGTCAGAACCAGTCTGCATACCTGACCGGTACGTGGCTCCCCCTCCCCATCAAAGTGAGTCTCCCGCTCTGCAGGGGCCCCTTCCAATCCCTGTGCCCCTTCCGTGAGCAAACCCTGTGCTAATTGGCAAGAGAATGTTCTCTGTTACTGCCCTCGCTGTCTCAAGAAAGGACGCTCAGGTTAAGAAGCCTGCTGTGTACCCAGAAACCTCGGGGAGAGAGAAATGAGGATGGGAGACTGTGGTGCTGGCTGGAACTGGGGGAGGGGCACATGGCATTCACTAGAACATTCTCTGTAGCTGTATGTTTGAGAAGGTCCATCCCAGGAGCTTTAGCGCGCGCGCACACACGCACACACGCACACACACACACACACCCCCACCCCCCCCACCCCCCCACCCCCCCACCCCCCCGCTGCAGACAACAAGCTCCCCGCTCCTCACCCAGGAAGCCAAGGAGCCGTGCTGGCTGAGAGCATCACCCAGCTTTGGGCACGTGGTTCCCCTGGCAGCGGGGACAGCTGGGGCCCACACAAGGCGGGGCATCCGGAGCGCTGGGCGGCAGCAGACGGGACTGCGGACTCGCTCACCTGGACGCTCTCTCTCTGCACAGGTCGCACGGGGCAGGCGGTTGCTGTTCGAGCCAAGGCCTTTGGATTCAGCGTCATATTTTATGACCCCTACTTGCAGGATGGGATAGAGCGGTCCCTGGGCGTGCAGAGGGTCTACACCCTGCAGGACTTACTGTATCAGAGCGACTGCGTCTCCTTGCACTGTAATCTCAACGAACATAACCACCACCTCATCAATGACTTTACTATAAAGCAGGTAACTGGACATAGATACCCTCAGCCCCTGGAGACTTCCACCAAACAAAAGGGGGGTAGGGGACGGGAAGTGGTCCGTGGACACGCGCGTGGAAAGGGAAGACCACCCCCAGGACATCAGTGAGGGGCCAGGTGAGGCCCCTGCACGGGATGGGCCACATCGACCCGGGACAAACGGGGGCTGGCCCAGGACCCAGCAGGGACCTGTCTCAATCAGGTTTGGCCTCCCAAGAAGCAACAGGCAGGTGACAGGCCACAACTCCAGCCTGCCCGCCTTATGGCCCTCTCGGAGGCAGCGCAGAAACCCCCCCAGCTGCCGCTGGCACCCCCTGCGCCCCTCCCCTGCCCTGCCGCACACGCACTCAACAGCCGGACCAGCAGAACTCCTCGGTCCGGGCCGTGGCTGGTTTCTTGAAACCTCCGGGCAGGTGCCTTCCAGCGTGGTGGCATCTAACGGCTTGCTTTCCTCCCACAGATGAGGCAAGGAGCATTCCTAGTGAATGCGGCCCGCGGTGGGCTGGTGGATGAGAAAGCCTTAGCCCAAGCCCTCAAGGAAGGCAGGATACGAGGGGCAGCCCTCGACGTGCATGAATCGGAGCCTTTCAGGTGGGTCTGCTGGGCTGCTGACCCGATCGTTAGCCGAGCTCCCGGCCTCACACCAGGAACTCACGGGCCCTGCTTCTAGCCCTGACCGTGCCCCACACTGTGACCGCGGGGCACGTCCCCGGAGAAGCGGCTCCTGGGGAGGAAACCAGAGACCTACAGCCTCTGCTCTACGGGCTGTGCTGTACTTGGAGTGTAAAAGGGCCAGGGGGCCCACGAATGTCTGAAAGGAAGAAAAATGGTGTGTTGGTCTAGAGAGGAGCGGGCTTCATCTGTCCCCTGGACCGCGGGTTCTGCTTAGAGGCGGGCCCTGCCGATCCTCCGAAGATCCTTCCTCCTGCGTCCCTCATCCCTCCTGACACTCATTTAGAAGGTCTGATCAGTATGCTCTTGAATTCCCAGCCTTTAGGAGATGTACTGGCCACTGTTCTCTACACAGGTAAACTGGTCAGTGTGCTGCGTGGCCACCAGCTCTCTCTTGGAGTAGGTAGGGAGCGATACCCAATTCTTCTCATTTGTTGTGTTTTTGTACATTATTCTAGCTTTGCTCAGGGTCCCTTGAAAGATGCACCGAATCTCATCTGTACGCCCCACACAGCTTGGTATAGTGAGCAAGCCTCACTGGAGATGCGGGAGGCAGCCGCCACCGAGATCCGCCGGGCAATCACAGGTGAGCCCGCCCGCTGCGGCCCCGCCAGCCAGCGCCTGGCGGGAAGGACGGCCAGGGCCCTGCGGCTCGGCTAACACGCCAGGGGGCTTACGGAGGCTTGCTACTCAGGCAGAGGAGGTTTTAGGGATCAAGTTGATTACGTTTGGAAGGAGCTGGACCCAGTTCATCCAAGCCCTGAACTCAATTTCAGAGGAAACGGATTCCTTTTCAATCAGCCAGCATAAGCGTGCGAAGTGTGGAGGGAGCCAGGGGAGAGGCTCCTTTCTGTTCCTGGGGGAAGGGGGGGGCTGGAGTGAAGAGCGCAGGGCACAGGCTCCGCAACGCTGCACCTTTTCTGAAAATGGAAGGGCCGGCCCTCTCATTCTAGAGTAAGAGACTTTACACTCAGATTTCCATAGTTCAAACACGGTAGGGGGTTCCCCCAGCAGCAGCTACTGAGCGTGATCTGTAACTCACTGTGACCTTAAAAAAATACATCTGAGTAGTTTTAATCCTCATATTCCAGGTCGCATCCCCGAAAGCTTAAGAAACTGTGTGAACAAGGAATTCTTCGTCACAACAGCTCCCTGGTCAGTAATAGATCAGCAAGCAATCCATCCGGAGCTCAACGGCGCCACGTACAGGTGAGAAGCGGAATGGCACCGGCCTCGCTGGAGGGCTCCCCCGGGGAGAGGGGAGGAGAGATGGGGAAACCACCGGAGTCTCCCTGCACCAAGTCTGCTGTCCTCGCAGATGTGCCGCTGCCCAATTTCTGTGGAGCAAACACAACTCTTGGGATACAGCCTAGAATTGGGGTTCCTATTTATAAGGAGCGGGAATTGGGAGTGCATTCCCCAAAGGGTCTGAACACTGCGAGGAATCCCCCTGCATCCCGAGCCGCTTCAGAAGCACAAGGCTTCTGTGTGAGAAGGTACCGGGAAGATTTTCAGGGGGAAGGGCCTGCTGGTGAATTTGTTTGCTCCTTTGAAACTTCTGGCCCAGAGCCCACACAGACCCATTTCCCATGGTCTCTCCCCCACCATGGCTGGGCTCACAGGGAAATCAAAGTCCGGCTTTATAAAGGAGCTGCAGCCTTGAACTCCAGAAGGAAATCGCGGTCTGGCTTACTGTAACCCACGGTTGCCCCACCCCGGCAGTATTCACTTACCGGCCAGATCATTGTCCCCTGGGGCCTAGCCTTTGCACTGTGCGATGCGTCGCGGTGGCCCTGGCCTCCACCAGCGCTCGCCACCCTAATAACCGAAAATGGCTCTCGAGCTGTTGCCTAACCTCCCCCGTTGTGAAGCACGGCTCTGACCACCGGGCTGGGTGGGGGGGGCGGGGGGCCGGTGGAACTGTAGTTGGTGTAGGAGGACCCACAGGTGAAGGCTCAGACTCTGAGGAAGTCATGCGGCTTTCGTCCCGGGTCTCGCGGCTTTATTTACATTTCGGTTTGCCGTCTTCTATTAATGTCCCACCCTTTTTTATCCTTTTAATAGTATTTCGGTATCATCACTTGAACCTGCCTCGGCCCCAGGTTCCTGTTCCTTATTGTTGGCAGCCTGTCCTTCCAAGGCCCCATCTTAATTCTTCCCTTTGACAGACCAAGCCTCCCTGGCCCCTTGGAATGGGGCTTATGCTCGAGGGGCTGTAGCTCACCAAGTCCTGGGGAGTCCTTCGTTTCTGACCGACCAGTGAGCACTTGTACAGGGTGCAGGGTGGGGAGCCATGGGTCAGGGGTTTGAGAATGTGGAGAAGGAGTCTTTCAATTCTAAAGCGCCTGCCTCCTAAGTCCGTTTTATCCGAGGCATGTTTCAATACCCGCACTCGCATTTGCTAAGAACCGCATGTTCTGTGGGGGGCTTAGTGCCATGTGTCCTTTTGCGCCCAGCAGCTCGTGTGCCCATGCGGTAAGGCCCGTCTTCGCCAGCTCACCTCTTCCCTTGCTGCCGCCGCGGTCTCGTCCCGCACCTCCGGCCCCAAGAGCACACAGTTAGCTCGCCTAGGGTCTGGTCTGTTGGGAAATCATTAAAAGCATCGATATAACTAATGAATACTTTCTAAGGCAGCCGGACAACCTGGGGAGCCTTTTTTTGTACAGAATGTTTCACAAATGCAGTAGTGTCCGTGGACGTAATACGGGCTGTTCCTATTGTGTGAAAGCTACACAGTCTGTGGCAGTGTTTTGATTGGACTACATAGATTTTGTTGTTTAGGAGTTAAATGTCAGTTTTAGATTTTTCATGTAGATTTCTCCTTGCCTTGGGGGGGTAAAGTGACTAACCTATTTAAAAACAACAACAACAACCCGAAGTAGGCAGAGCCAAGGGCTCGGCTCCTCCCTGCTCCCCAACTTACTGGCCCTTTCTCTGTGTGCTCCTCAGATACCCGCCAGGCATCGTGGGGGTGGCTCCCGGTGGACTTCCTGCAGCCATGGAAGGGATCATCCCCGGAGGCATCCCGGTGACTCACAACCTCCCCACCGTGGCACACCCTTCCCAAGCTCCCTCTCCCAACCAGCCCACAAAACACGGGGACAATAGAGAGCACCCCAATGAGCAATAGCAGAGAATGACGAACAGTCATCATTCAGATAAACCTGGGACCAAGAGACAGTGAAAACTAGATGAACTAAGAGAAGGACTTTGACCGTCTTTTTAACCGATTCCGGACCCACGCATCATTGACGCTGCAGTGTTAGGAGAGCGGGAAGCCGAGGCGTGGGAAGGCTGGAGCTGGAGTCTGGTGACGGAAGCGCTGAAAGACTAGGACGTGATTTATTAACGACCAACTTCTGTTATTGTGTGTTACGTTCTTCATCTGTGCATCCAATCACAAAGAATAAATAGATCCTTTTCCTTTATCAGCCCCTTGGGCACAGCAGGTCCTGAACACCTTGCTCTAGAATGTTGCATCAGGAGTTCCAAACGTCAAATAAAAAATACTAAGAGGAAATCCCCCTCCTATGACTCTAGTCCCTTCGGTCCATGGGGGCTGGTGACCTCTCTTGCTGATAGGAAGATTAAATTACTACAGAGAAGGGGGAGAAAACTGTGTGCCCGTGTTAACCACCGCAAGCGTACAGAAGTCTCTCTCCCATCTGAACTGCGTACTGAGCGGGCGAGTTGGTTGTGAATTCAGTGATACCCTCTTGATGATGCAAAAAAAGGAAAAAAGAAAAAAAAGAAAAAAAAAGAAAAAAGTATTAAGTTTCACAAGCTGTTTGTACTCAAATATATTTTCTCAGTTTCAGATCCTCAGCTATTTTATTGAGTGGAAAGTCTTGAGCTAAAAGAGTTCAAGAAAAATAATGTTGCATTTCCTTATGTCTCAGGAAACACTTTTTATGGTAACTTGTCAGATTGTCTATGAACAAACCCACTTTTTTAGACATTGATAAATCTTCTTTTCTTCACGTGATATTTTATACAAGAACACTTCAGGTGTGTTATTAGATGTGACTGATTTTAACAAATCCTATTAGATTTGTATCAACTAGTTACATGTTATATTCATAGTCTTTTGTGAATCATCGCCTTTTTGTTTAAAAGATGGCCTATTTTGAGCCTTTGTATAGGTACATTCCTGTTTTTGTGACAAAAAAAAAAAAAATCCTTTAAAACTGTCCCAAACAGAAAAATAATGGCTATCGGAAGTGTTTTGTTTTAGTGTGAGTTACCGCTACTGTGTCTGTTTATTGTAAAGGTGGACATTTAGCGTTCAGTGCAGTTTTCAATAAAAAGTAATAAAAATTTGTTAAGTTCTGAAATTCAAGTACATCTCACCCAGGTAAATGTTCTCTACTTGAGATGTTTTAAAGGCAAACTACATTCTCAATTAGCCAGTTTTCAACTCGTGTTCCTCCCAGGTTCGAAGATGAACACTTTTCCATCTGCCCATATGCAGGTGATTACCTATGATAGCTTAACCCAGAAATCAGAAAACCGCCCAGTAAGTCCATCGTTATCAAATCATGACATCCTCAAGATGAAATCGTGGGTTGGAACTAAGTCGATTCAAGAAACAAAATTGGTCAAGTTAGAGAGTTTTGATTTTAATTTACCCAAAAGCAGAATTACCTGGCTCAAGCATTAATGCAGGAAGGGAAGTGAATCTCAAAATTCTTTTAAATGATATTTACAAAGAAATGTTGCAAAATAATTAACATCAGCCATTTCCATATGCTAAGAACTTTAAGTTGTTGATGTAAAGGATTTTCCTTCTTGAATAGCATTAAACCCTTTTGTTCTAGTGGTAGCCACGCTATCAACCCATCCATCAGGTCCAATTCCAGGTACCCAACTCCCTGTCACTCCCTTCTCCTCCCCTTCCCATGAAGAAGACGGGGGGAGGGGCGATGATGGCGCCTTCAAACATCAACCTCCTCCCTCATCTGAAGGTGGTGGCCCCATCCCAACCCTCCCAGAAAAATTACATTAAAACAACCTCCTATGGAAGAGATGGAGCACATGGTTACTGACTGACCCATCACTCCAGGAAACGGAATGGGAGCTGAACGTCCTCGTTACGCAACCAGGATGTTGTCAATGAGGGCATGACCACACATGCACAAAAAGGAGATTCCCCAACTGCCTAAAGCAAGCAGTGTTCCCGTAACACAGATGGAGTCTGGGACACGGTGAGCCTAGAGTCAAAAACAAAAAGGCCAGTTCAAATCCATGGTGCACCTAGGTTTTGTTTAATTAGAACAGAAAACACCACACTGTATTCTCCCTAAAAAAGAACCATAAAGTTAAGTCCATACAGGTAAGGTAATTACTGTCCAGAGTCAACCAAGACCTCATCTTTGAGAAAGGACTGCGTACTCTATCTCGGGACAACAATTATGGCTGTTTAATAGTTCAAGAGCTTAACATAGCATTGATTCAACAACATTTTGGCCATTAGTGGCCAATCTGCTATGAAAACCATTTAAAGCCCCATCCCTGTCTGGAGCCTAGGAAATGCAATGCTCTACCTTTCCCACAGGGAAGAATGCTGTACCCGTTAAACTAGGTGTGGTCAGGATCACTGATCATAAATAAATAAATAAAGAGGCACCTCAGGGGAAGCAACACTCAGCAGACCACCACACACAGGCTAAGTACTGAGCCTATGATTTCTGGACAGCATTGACTGCAGTATAGACCATAGTGACTAGACACTTCTCTCAAACGTTTCTCTTTGGCTTCTTCAATTGAGAGGGTAGTTTTGCTTAACAGCAACTAGAATAGGATCTGTGCCCACTAAAGAATTCTTCCTATGTATGGAGAAAAGTTTATAGAGATGCTATGCTAAGTAGAACGACAGCCTTCTAAAAACTTAATTACTGACCAAAATGAAAGCCAACCAGAGAGTCAATTTGTAGGGAAACCTAGCCACTTAGAACAGTAACATTTACCATTATTACACCAAAACTCATTTATATGAAATCAAATTGCAAAAGTTTCCTGCAAGTTTTAGCATACAGCACAAGTGATCCTCTCATCCTGGGAATCTGCACTGTTCCAAGAGGGGAGAAGTAACTAAAGACATGACATCTCATGGGTGTTTTTCTATTTTTAGTATTCCAGCATCAAATTAGAGGTTGTGCACATTTCAAACACCATCTAAACAGAACTTAGAAGAAAACAAGAAGCAAATATTTAAAGGTTTTTCACAGCCTTTTCATCAAAGGGAAGGAACAGTGTGTGTGTGTGTATGTGTGTATGGGGCTGCTTTCCAAATTCCTTGCCACATCAATAGTCTACAAAGTGCTTATCAGGACACTAAGTCTTTCATGTGTTCCTGAGATAGGTCTGAAATTTTTACCCAGTATTGAACATATACCTGAAGTGGTCAAATAATACTTTTTATAAAAAGATTTCTATCTAAGATTATAAGTTTTAACTTTTAAATAAGAATGGCCACAATTAACCAACATGCAAAAATTCTCAGACTACTCTGAGAAATTCATTATACAATGCATTTCCACCTTACTGCATTTTCAAATCTTTATTCTATACTTAACTGATTCCCAATGAGCCCAAGCAAAGGCATGCCTTTCTAACACGATTTGCTTAAAGCAGAGTTGATGATACAAGGAAGAATCCAAAGACCCTCTGCATGGCAATTTGGGAGTATAACATTGTCAACTGAATCAAGTGCGCAAATTTCACACAATTCATTTAGTTACAAGTGGGCCTGTTCCCCAGGCTCTTCCCTAACTTACATCCCGGGAATGACGACTCACAGAGAGACTGCCGCCCGGACTCTGGGAAAAGAACCCTCATGTTAAGGGTGCTCTTCCAAACAAATAAATACCTAAATACTGAAAAGGGGCATATCAGAAGCTTAAAAAAGACGAAATAATAGAAACCAAAACCCTTTCCAAAACAAGGGAATGACGTATGTATGAAGTTCACTCAAACAATTCTTACTTTCCTTGCAGTTTGTTCCTTAAAGATTTGACTTCGTTTTATTGGGCATGACAGGAACTAAATTATTAATAAAATAAAAGCTTGTTTTTATTTTTATGTTTTGCTGTGGATAATTTGTACAAAAAGTTTCCAAATCTCTAATGAGCTCTAATGAGACTCAACGTAAAGTGGGCCTTTTAAGATGGAAGTGGAATGCCAGGTTCTACTTCAAAAAGAGTATCTCAAAGGAACAAAGAGTCATCTGCCATGTGCTTTTGGAGGTGCCCGTGCTGGAAAAAACTTCTCAATAATATGAAGATGCTGGTACAACTTGTCCTATTACACAACTTCTTACACAACCACATGCGTTACATTTATAGACAGATTTACAATTTGAAAGGAAAAAAGTTCTGTCTTAATAAAATTAGTTTTTTTTTCTTTTTTTTTTTTTACAAACTGTAGTCCAAACAAAGTTCTCTGTCTCCTCACACAGCAGATACGTCATCTCCATTGGGTGTGGATTAGAAAAGCCCTTCCGGGCAGATCCTGACAGATCTGGTTCCTTCCATGCCTTGCGCTCTGCTTGGAGCGTGCACCACACTAGCTTGGGGGTCGCCACAGAGCTGATACCCTGGTCTTCTGCTCTTTGATTTTTTTTCATTCATCTTCATCATCTTCATCTTCCTCTCCATCTGACAGGGACGTACAAGGCCGGATCTGTCGGTAGCGGTCAAGCCATTTCTCTACCATCTGCGTGACCAGGGGGTGGTTCCGCCGCCGAGAACTTTTCTGCATGGCCACCAGCACACCCCCTTCGGTCACACAGCAGTCCAGCCACTCCCTGAGCAGTTTCTCTTGCTGTTCCTCATTACCTAGCTTTTAGAGGAATGTGAAGAAAAGGGGAAATAATACCACAGATCAGAGACCTGCCAGGAAAAGTCTAAAGAAAACATAGCTGACAGGATTACTAACGAAAAGGTCAAAGCAACAAACTTTTCACGTGGTTTCAGTCTCTCATCAATTTTATGATCAAACCCAGTTTCCTATACTTAAACATAAAAACATCAATGGGAAAATTCACAGGAAAATCTCACAGGGGGAAAAACCACCCACTAATGAGTTAATTTGTTTGAAAGAACAGGAAAAACCAAATGTTACCTAATACACTGATCTTGGCAAAGAAAAGACTAGAAAAACAAAGTCTCAGCTTCAAACACATGACAAGGTAAGTTTATTCAGTAAAGTCTTTACAGAATGAAGTTATAAAAATTATGTTCTACTAATGTCCTGATTATAGAAGTTTTAGAACTACTAGTACATTAAATAAAAGAGCAATAGTTTTGTAAGAATATGGGTTTTCTGAGCGTGTTCTTTCTACACAGCCTCACCACCCCTGCCTGGTCTACACCTCCCTCGCCCCTGCATCTGCAGTGGTCTCCTAGCTGGCACTCCGGCCCCCACCACTGCTCCAGGCACCTAGTCTCTAGGCTCCACACCGAGCAGCCGGTGGTCCTCTACCGGACAAACGGGCCGTGGGCTTCCCGTCTGCCCAGAGTCAAAGCCAAGGCTTTAAAAGGCTGTTGGCGAGCCCCTTGGCATCCCTAAGCCCCTCAACCCCCTTTCCCCACAAACCACACCGGGGCCCTGAGGTACCCTCTCCCTACAGCTCTCTTCCCCCATATTCTGCAAGACTCCCTTCTCTTGAGGGGCTCGTTTCAGGCGTCATCACCTCAGACGCCTCCCGTTACGGCCCAATTGCAATCATGAGCCCCGTGCCCCCCATCTCCCATCTTTCTAGTTTTTCTCCTCGGCAGCAACCCCCCCCTCGCCGCCTCAGTTCCTGTCACGGCAGCATCTGCACCACACGACCACAGAGCAGCTCAGGAAAGGTACGTGTCACAGGCTGGCAGAGCCGAGCGCCAGGGCTGGCGGTGCGGAGAAGGCCGCGGGGCGAGGCATCCCGGGCCGGGTTGGGGCGGCGTGACCATTTCCAGTGGTTCACCAGAGCGCCGCACCTCTTACCCCTCTTACCTCCTGAGCAGAAAGAAAGTGCACGTGGAGCAACTTCCTCTCGCTGTCGACCAGGGGCAGGAAGGTGATGGTGACGTCGTCGTCGGTGTGGAGGTTAGCCCCAGCACCCCGGTTGCCGTAGCCGTCGTTCTCCATGGCAACCAAAGCAGAAAAGTGGCCCCGTGTATAGCCCAGAGCGATGGGACTTTTCCAACAAAAACTCTGTTCCCACAACAAAGGCAAATAAACACCTGGAGGGAGGAAAGAAAATCCCCGTGGGGTTACCCGATATGGCTGCAAGCTGCCTGGTGAGGAACAAGAGACTTCTAAAATACTCTTGAATAATGGCTTACCTTGAAACCGAGTATATCCTAAAGTTTCTCCCCGGAAACTCTTATAATATTTTACTCCATAAACTATAATTGGTCGTCTAAGAATATGTGCAAGTACAAAAATGTGTGTCTGTTCCAAACTTGCTCCAGGCTGTACGGAATAAAATAAAGAAAGCAATTTCTCTTTAAAACATTTACTGCCGCCCTGGAAAACTACTGTGCAAAACACAATGCTGCTCCCCTTCAGTACACTAGACCAATGCTTTTTTTTTTTTTTTTACTATTAATATTGCCAAGCTAAAGAAGCGTAAAATTCTTCAAACAGCAAAATCCAATGAAATAATAAAAGAAATCTGCAAAGTCTATGCAGACAAGTATCATTCACTATCCGATCTCAAGAACCCAGCGGATTTGCTTAAATAGTGATCCCAGGAACAAGAGATTCAGATAGCAAGGGATGCTGGAGTCATTCCATGGCCTCCTTGTTAAGTCACCTGTGAGAGTACGACCCGACAACGAGGTCCTCCCCAAGTAAAAAGATGAACTGTTAGTTCATACAAAAGTAAATGGCAAGAATACGGAACAGGTCTACCACCCGTCTATAGGGATGCCGACACCCCATTTTCAGGAAGTACGTGTCACAGATGTAAAACAGCCACTGTGACATTCACAGGGTTCAAATAAATGATGGTGCTTTCTGCAAAGAAAAGGAATGGTTTGTTGTGTGTATATTTGAACGTTCAGCATACTGAATGTGCTTCACAGTATAAAACTAGTATGAAAGCTAGAGTCTAAGAGGCACCACTCTACGTGATTCATTTTTCTAAAAGTTTATTCCCAGGTTAATTTTAAAGAAATCCTTCCACCTGTCGGCCATGGCACCTTCCCCCTGGCACACGTCACATGGAGGAAGAGCCTCGCGCAGATCACCGCTTCACCCTCCGGGCCTGACAGCGGAGCGCCAGCACAAGAGTGCCCGCCACCAGCTCAGTGATCTCGGTTCAGTGCCCTCTCAGACACAGAACAGGAGCTAACCAGGAGGTAGGTATAACAGGCATAAAGCCACCTTCCTAAGAGGACAATATAAATGAAGAGCAATATGAAAAAAGTAGAGAAGCACCTGGAATCATCACAGTACGACTTTCATTCTGATCGTTTCTAGTCACTTAGTGTAAGAAACACGTTACTGCCTCTGTCCTGCAGCGTGGACTCACCTCTGGTCAAAGAGCTGACAGACAGCAGTCACGGCCAGAACCCAAGTCACCCAATGCCAAATCAAGCACTCTTTCGTGTATACCACAATGTCTCTAACATAGCTTACGCACGTAAATCCAGGATTTCGAGCATGTAGCCTACTTTTCTCACAGAAGCAACATGCCTCGAAGCATTCTTACCTGACTAGCAAGAGAGAGTATAAATGCCCAGTCTTCTTGCCACTGTTCTTCTCTCAAGGAAAAATGTAAACCAAAGCTCTGAGAATACCATGATTCCCAATCTTTCCAACGTGTATAAAACCTGAAAAAGCAAGACAGTAAAAAATAAGCCTTCTATAAATGTTCCATTTATTTAATGTAGTCTTTAAGCAATTCACATAAAGAGATCAGCAAGTTTATTAATTTTACCCACTTTGCACTATATCTTCAAATTAAAAATGCCTACCTTCTGCTAAGAGACATCATTTAACACATTCTCACATAAAATTTCATTCACCACCCATCAAGTTTTCATCAAAACTTTAAACACTAGTGATGAGAACAATTTCAATTGTCTACTATTGGTTTACAAGTTCAAAACCCAAAAAAACACTCAAAATCATCTGAGATGCTGGATACAAAGACAATACATTTCTACATTACTGTATAGTATTCACTATTTGGTCATTGTATAAATAATGGACTAGAAATAGCCCATGTGTTCACAAGAGTATCAAAACCACTTCCAGAGCAAGGCCCTAATTCTCTTCAATTCTATGAAGGCTCAGAAAGATGAGGAAACTATCAAAGAGAAGCCTGAAGCTAGCAGAGGTTGGCTTATGAGGTTTAAGGAAAGAAGCTGTCTCCAGACATCAAAGTGCAAGGTGAATCGGCAAGTGATACAAAAGCTGTGACAAGTTTTCCAGAAGATCTAGCTAAGATCATGAATGCAGGAAGCTACACCAAATTTACAACAAATTTTCAATGTAGATGAAACAGTCTTCTCTTGGAAGATGATGCCATCTGGGACTGTCCACAGCCAGAGAGGAGAAGTCACTGCCTGGCTTCAAAGGACAGGCTGACTCTCTTGTGAAGGGGCTCATGCAGCTGGTGACTTTAAATTGAAGCCAATACTCACTGACGATTCAGAAAATCCTAGGACCCTTAAAAATTGAGCTAAATATACTCTGCTCTATAAAAGGACCACAAAGCCTGGATGACCGCACATCCATTTTCAGTATAATTTACTAAATATTTTTAAATACCTGATGCCTACCCCTCAGGTAAAAAATTCCTTTCAAATTATGACTGCTCACCGACAACACACCTGATCACCCAAGAGCTCTGATGGAGATGGACAACCAGACTGTTTTCATGCCTGCTAACACAACATCCATTCTGCAGCCCATGATCAAGGAGTAATTTCAACCTTCAAGCCATTATTCCAAGTAAGCCTATAGCTGCCATATACAGTGATTCCTCAGACGGATCTGGGCAAAGGAAACTGAAAAACTTCTGGAAAGGATTCACCATTCTGGATGCAACTAAGAACATTCCTAATTCATGGAAAGAGGTCAAAATAACAACATTTACAGGCGTTTGGAAGAAGTTGATTGCAACCCTCGTGGATGACTTGGAGGGGTTCAAGACCTGAGTGGAGGAAGTCACTACAGCCACGCTGGGAACAAGAGAGCTAGGATGAGAAGCGGAGCATGGAGATGGGACTGAAGCGCTGCGAGCTCATACACAACTTGAACAGATGAGGACCTGCTTGGGATGGACGAGCAGAGTGGTTTTTTGCAATGGAATCTAATC
>NC_138374.1:6551497-6600189 GCF_054177405.1 Leptonychotes weddellii
CAACCCTCGTGGATGACTTGGAGGGGTTCAAGACCTGAGTGGAGGAAGTCACTACAGCCACGCTGGGAACAAGAGAGCTAGGATGAGAAGCGGAGCATGGAGATGGGACTGAAGCGCTGCGAGCTCATACACAACTTGAACAGATGAGGACCTGCTTGGGATGGACGAGCAGAGTGGTTTTTTGCAATGGAATCTAATCCTGGTGAAGATGCTGTGAAGACTGCTGAGATGACAACAAAGGATTGAGACTATCGCATAACTTAGCTGATAAAGCAGCAGCAGGGGTTGAGAGGACAGACTCCAATGTTGAAAGGAATTCTAACTGTGGGTAAAATGCCATCAAACAGCATCACATGCTACAGAGAAATCATTTGGGAAGAGTCAATCGATGCAGCAAACTTCACTGTCATCTTAAGAAACAGCCACCATCACCCTGATCAGTCAGCAGCCATCAACTTTGAGACAAGACCCTCCACCAGCAAAAAGATTACGACTCGCTGAAAGCTCAGATGATGGTTAGGGTCTCTTAGCAATGACATATTTTTAAAATTAAGGTATGTGTAGTTTTTAAGACCTAATGCTATTGCACACTTGACTACAGACTGAACTTTTCTATGCACTAGGAAACCAAAGTTTCCTTTGGCTCACTTTATTACGATACTCACTTTACTGCAGTTGTCTGGACCTGAACCCACAGCATCTCTGAGGTATGCCTGTACACATTATACATCCAATCAGGTCACCAGAGAGGCCTGCCAGCCAGAGAGCTTTTTAATTTTTTTCAGGTGACCTCAAATTCTTCCTCTCTTGCATTATGCTTTTATCTATAATTTAGCTCTCAAAAAAGTGATTAAATTGCTTTCATTTTCAAATTCTAGAGAGTACTTTCACTGAATAATGTTTACTATGTATGTACTTACTATGTGTCAGGCTACTGGAGGCACTAGATCTTCCACAATGAAACACAACAAAATCTCTGTTCTCATGGAGTTTATATTCTATTGGACTTCACATAATCCCTAAATACTGACAACAAAATTCACAACTAGCAAGTGCTCAAAAATTACATGGAGGAACTAGGGTAGTAAAGTTTTCCAGAGTAAGGCCATATGTGTGAGCATTCAATTAGGTGTTAAGAGGGGGGAAAAACGCATTTTAATTAATTTAGCTTCTTTTACAGCCTCAATTTTTCTCATTTATGATAACTGAGATGTATATACAGAACCAAGAAACTACCATAGGTCAAGACCAGTCACATACCTGGGTGGATGCCGGGTAATATTTTTTACCCGGCATCCACCCAAGTATTGTATATATATATACAGGATTCCCCACTATCTGAAAGTTTGCTTTGTACCCCTTCACCTTTACGAAAGACCTATATTAGCGCCTGTTTTTGCTAGCCGAAAAGAAATCTGAAGAGGATTTTCACTTCTACAAGATGGTAACTGCATCTTTGCTTTATGCCAGTTCAGCTGACAAAAGGTTTCCCAGGAATGCTCTTTCAGATAGCAGGGAACCCTGTCTACAGAAAGGACATTTCTGAGATAAGTGGAAGATGTAATGTGGACCGTATATTGGATAACAGAGTCCTTGCTGATTTTCTTAGATTTGGTAATGAGGACTTGGCTGGGTAAGAGAATATCCTTGTTCTTCAAGATGCACACTGAGACACTGACGGGGGAAAAAGCATTATGATGACTTAAACCAACTGGCAAGGGGAGGTGCTTACATATGTAGAGATGAAGCATATGTGGGTAAAGGTCAACAACTGGACATCTAATGAAGAAAACACTAGAGTCTGTTGCACTGACATATTTTTTTAACTTTACTGTGGATTTCAAAATTTGCAAAATAAAATGTGGTCTGAAGACTATGTGCCTCAGGAAGAAAAAAAAAATCTTGTAATACAATGCCAACATAATCTTTTAAATTTCAACAAAAATATGGAATGATAACACTTAAAAATATGAGCAAAGACCTTATCAATATTTAACTTCAAATGTTTCTATTTAAGAAGCTCAGCAAAAAGGTCTAAAAGCCGTCAAAATGTTCAAAGTGTCTCAATGTGCAAAACCAAAGCTTTCCCCCTAGCTTCCACAGAAAATGTAACGGCAGAAAGTATCCTAACACTATAAGGAAATGATTCAGCGAGAGCACGCCTGGTTTTACACACGGAAGGATGCCGGCTCACCAATGTGAACAGTCATGCAGGCTGTCATGCAGGGCTTTCCGAAGCACCGAGTCCTTGTCATAAATGCCCCAGGTAGCTTGTAGCACTGAATCAAGCAAGCAGTCTCCTGCAGTCCTGTTCCAAAGCGCATAAAGTCGACTGTCCAAACGTGTAGCCAATTCCAAAGACCAGTTTATAATTGGAGATTCTTCTTCTAACTCTACATAAGGAATTTAAGTAACATGTTCATTTCCATGCAATTTAGGACTATTCATTGGAGGAAAGAACCCATTCTCTAGATATTGGTAAGTTTATGTGTCATTTACTATTAAACACCTAAATAAATCTGATCAACTGAAATACAAACCTTCTGAGTAGTTGAAACATCTACGGCTCTAGAATAATTTGCTCAACTTTTAAATTCTTTACTATTTGCAAAGAATGCTTAACATGGAAATATACCCATTCTAGAATAGGAAGTAGAAAACTAAGGCTTAAAAACTTTTATACCTTTATTCCATCACAGTTAAGAGCCGTGAATGAGCATTCTTAAATTATTTTTCCAGCTTTATCGAGATATAATTAACAGAATGAACATTTTTAACAGCACAATGTGACACTGCTCTTAAGGACTTTACATTTTCAATTAAAGTAAAAATAAAACAAGTCAACCATACACTGAACTGCTCCAAGCCTTACAAAGCAAAGCGTTTATGGAAATTGAACTAAATCACACTCCTTAATTCCACACTTACCTTTCTGAACATCTCTATCAAGCACCTCATCAAATAATTTTTCTTGGACTGTTGGAGGCAAGTCTTCAATATCTACAAAGCAAAAAACAGACTTAAAAGATTTTCTTATGTCTCATATCTTAATAAATTTGATACGAGCATCTAATAGTGATTTCCCCTAAAATAATTCCCTTGCCGAGGTGCTCTCTCACTCATGCTCTAATAAATAAAATCTTAAAAAAAAAACACACAAAAAATAAAAACTCCCTTGCTAGTGAAGGCTAAGGCTGTCAACTGGTTTCTCATAAAAAAAAAATGCGTGTATAATGTGTGTGTGTATAAATGTAACATAAAAGATTTCCTTTCTATACTTCATTAGCAAAACTGTTATCTAAAAAATAGTAAGAATATCTGGACCAATAATTACATACAACTATTATCAAAAAGATAAGAGAGAATAATGTTCGTGAGGATGTGGAGAAAGGGAACCCTTGCGCACAGTTAGTGGAATGTAAATTGGTGCAGCCACCATGGAAAACAGTATGGAGGTTCCTCAAAAAGTTAGAAGTATGGGGCGCCTGGGTGGCTCAGTCGTTAAGCGTCTGCCTTCGGCTCAGGTCATGATCCCAGGGTCCTGGGATCGAGCCCCACATCGGGCTCTCTGCTCGGCGGGAAGCCTGCTTCTCCCTCTCACACTCCCCCTGCTTGTGTTCCCTCTCTCTGTCAAATAAATAAAAATTAAAAAAAAAAAAAAAAGTTAGCAGTATGATCCAGCAATCCCACATCTGGGTATATATCCAAAGGAAATGAAAATAGGATAATGAAGAGGTACTGAACTCCCATGTGTGTTGCAGCATTACTCACAGTAGCCAAGATATAGACAATGGATGAATGAATAAAGATTGGGGGGGGTATAAAATGAAATGTTATTCAGCCAAGTGAAAGAAAGAAATCCTGCCATTTGCAACAAGGGCAATGAGGGCATTAGGCTAAGTGGAATTAGCCAGAGAAAGACAAATCAAATACTGCATTGTACCACTTCCATGTGGACTCTTAAAAAAAGTCAGACTCATAAAAACAGGGTAGAAAAGAGGTTGCCAGGGGCTGAGGGAAGTGAGGAAAAGAGAGATTGGTAAAAGGGTACAAAAACTTCCAAGCTATAAAATGAATAAGGCTGAACACCTAATGTAAAACCATGGTAACTGTATTTTATAACACTGTATTATATCATTGAAATTTGCTAGGAGAATAGAACTTACATGTTCTCACCAAAACAGATAAATAAACCAAACATGTGCGACGATGGGTGTGTTAAGACAGGGGGTAACCCTTTCACAATATATGCATATATGAAATCACAATGGATACTTGAAATATTTGACAATTTTATAGGACAATTATCCCTCAGTAAAACAGAAAAGGAAAAAAAAATAGGGCTATCTGAAATTCAAGTTGATGAAACAGTAACAACATACAAATATTTATCTGCCCTTGTCTCCCCCCACTCTCAACCTCTGCTCAGGCCTATTGTTTTCAGACTTTAGAATCTTCTTATAAAAGTTAATGAACCATTAATTATTGGCACACAGACCCCTGTATTTGTCATCTTCCTCAAATTCTCCATGCTTTATTCAATCTACCAATGGAGCAGTCTACAGTAAAAAGTATTACCCTTAAAATTAAAAAAAAAAAAAATTAGGCTATTTTCAAGTCAAAATAAAAATCTAAACATCACCAGAGTAAGCTTAAGTATACAGAGAATGCATTCCAAGTGAACTTTGTCTTTTTTTTTTTTAAGATTTTATTTATTTGAGAGAGAGAGAGCACAGGAGGAGAGTGAGAGGGAGAAGCAGACTCCCCGCTGATCAGGGAACCCGATGTGGGGCTCGATCCCAGGACCCTGGGATCATGACCTGAGTCGAAGGCAGACGCTTGACAACTGAGCCACCCAGGCGACCCAGAACTGTGTCTGATTTTAATTAGCAATAATCGCGCCTCGGATAAACCTCATTGGCTACGATACTGCCACTGCGCAAAGCTTGTGTCTGATTTTAAAACGCTTAGTTATTGGGGTGCCTGGCTGGCTCAGTTGGTTAAGCGTCCAACTCTTGATTTTGGCTCAGGTCATGATCTCAGGGTTGTGAAATCAAGCCCCATGTTGGGCTCAGTGCTCAGCGTGGAGTCTGCCTGGCCCTCTCCCTCTGCTCCCCAACCCCGCTCGTGCTCACTCACTCTCTCTCTCTAAAATAAATTAAATCTTTAAAAAAAAAAAAAAAAAGGCTTAGTTATTATCTCCCTAACATTTGTAAATTCCCCTGTTCATGTCAATATAAAAGTTCAAGACACTTAGAACCAAGATGGAAGCTTTATTTTAGAAACTTCTGATGTTTGGTGCGTTTATTCGGTGCCAAATGACAAAAAGCATCCTGGAAGACATTTCTGATTGTCACTGAATTGAAAAATGAAAAGCTGCTTCACAAACATAGTAGAAATTAATATAATGAGTGAAGAACATAATGACACTTGCAAAAAAATGCCAGTGTCTTTTGATTCAAATAATCTGATTCCACCCATCAAAAGCCAGCGTTCTAATCCTATCTGCTAATATACCAATAACCAAAGCCACATAATTTTAAAATAGGTATGAAAAAGGAAAGAAAAAGTATACCGATATCATAAACTAAACCTGAAGAGAAAAATAAATGGGTAGACATTTTTTAAAACATCTAAGGCCCACATAGAAGTCAGTTATTATCAGCTGCTATCTTCCTACCAGATCCAAAGCATAAGTTTATGAGGAACCCTGTACTGGTCACTTCCAGGATCAAGAGGGTAGTCAAATTATTTAAAATGCACACATAGTAGCTATCTGCTAACAGAAACAGTTTCACTCACACATTAAAAAAAAAAGAATTATAATAAAGGGAACATTTCTTTTCACATTGAAATTTGGAGTTACCTGCTGGCAATGTAAATGTAACAAGGTCAGTTAGAAAATAGCAAGCAAAATCCCCCTTTCTCTGATGAAGAGAGGCGGCTATCTCTCGCCGGATCTGCTCTGTCAGTTCAGGACACACCATTGCTGGAATACACTTTGCTGCTTGTTGAGACACCTTAAACACAAAAGAAACTTTCCTCTGCATCTCATTTATCATTAACAAAAGCAGAAAACAACAGTATTTAAGACAAATTACCAAACCTTCCCAGTAACTCAGGGTGTTGTTTAATTTTAAAACAGATTAGGGATTATTTCCTCACCAATGGAAACATGTTTCAGTACAACTTTCCATGAAAATAGCCATAAAAATGCTTTACCTTCTGACTCTGGAAATTCACTTCTTAGGAATTTATCCCAAGGAAATATATAAAGATTTAGATAAAAACTTATGTAAAATGGTGTTGTAAACAAAGGTTCATCCTAGGACAGGGAGGGAGGACACAGAAAACCACCTAAGTAAGACTAAGCATCATGCCCACAATAAAAGCATTCTTAAAAAACAGGAAATTCCAGCTCACAGAGAAAGAGGAAAGTACAAACACTCTTCTGCTGGGTTAAGAATACTTCGAGTACCCTGACGTGGAATAAAGAAAGCATGATATTTTTAAAGGGTTAGTTTCCACTGACCTCAAATCCCTCCCCCTTTGTTACAACTCTGAATATTTAAAAAAGCAATTGGCTTCTCCAAGTGTAGAACAGACAATGCACCTTCAAAGTATAGCCAGCCTGAAAGGAATAAATGTGAGCAGTGATGTAGTTAGTGAACGCTACAACAGAGAACTTCTAAGCAAGGGCATGGCTAGAAACTTTCCTTTTCTCTTTAATGAGGGATAGCAACTATTGATGCAAAGATATTATTTTATATTTAAGTTGTATTCCTTTTGTGGAGCTCAAGATAACTGCATACGAAGAATTCTGAAATCAAAGGTATCTGCTGGAGAGGAAATGAGTCTGGTGTGAACCCTGAGTGAACCAGTCAGCTCTGTTCTCTGTTGTCACTACAGACCAAAGCCACAAACCTGGACAACCTTCCCCACCCTTTACCTCTAGCCGCTTCAACCTTATGACTCTCAACCATCTCCTTAGGCCAGTAATTCTTAACTTAGGGCACGTGAACTTGGGAAGGACCTGTGAACCTGAATGGGAATTTTCATTAAATTTGAATCCTTCAGGGGTGCCTGGGTGGCTCAGATGGTTAAGCGTCTGCCTTCGGCTCAGGTCATGATATCTGGGTCCCAGCTCAGCAGGGAGTCGGTTTCCTGCCTCTCCCCCTACCCACGCTCTCTGTCTCAAATGAATAAAATCTTTAAAAAAAAATTTAAATACTTCATTTTCACTGACCTCCTGTCTATATTTTTTTTAATAGTTTCCTTTTTTTTTTAAGATATTTTTTTATTTGACAGAGAGAGCACAAGTAGGCGGAGTTGCAGGTAGAGACAGAGGGAGAAGCAGGCTCCCCGATGAGCAAGGAGCCTGATGCAGGGCTCCATCCCAGGGTCCTGGGATCATGACCTGAGCCGAAGGCAGTCGTTTAACCAACTGAGACACCCAGGTGCCCCTCTCCTGTCTATATTTAAAATGCATTCTCTTATGTATCACAAATCTAATATTCTGAAAAAACTATCATTTCAATATAATTGATTTCCATTGCAATCTTACTTTTATTTTAGGCATTTAAAAAACAGTATTATGAAAAGGAGTTCATAGGTTCCACCAGACTACCAACAGAGTCCATGACCTAAAATCCAATTAAAATCCCTGCCCCAGGGGCGCCTGGGTGGCTCAGTCGTTAAGCGTCTGCCTTCAGCTCAGGTCATGATCCCAGGGTCCTGGGATTGAGCCTCGCATTGAGCTCCCTCCCTGCTCCGCGGGAAACCTGCTTCTCCCTCTCGCACTCCCCCTGCTTGTGTTCCCTCTCTCGCTGTATCTCTCTGTCAAATAAATAAATAAAATATTTAAAAAAAAAAAAAAAAAAAAAAAACCAACCCTGCCCCAGATACATATCCCCCAAAATATAATGTTCTCCTAGTCTCATCCCAAAAACACTTAGCTCTGTGCTCTCTCTGCAGGCACATCCCTTACTTATTTAGTCCAATCTCCCTACCGGCCCCTTCAATTCTGTCCTCTGGAGTGCCCACTCCACTGAGATGACATTCCACACCCAATTTGGTTCTTTCCCTGGAAATCCACCCCGCTCTCACCTCTCCCACAGTGCACCACAATTGGTCTATGTGTTCCAGAGAATATGGCAAAAATGATGGTATGTCACTTCCTGAATTAGGTTCCATCTAGAAGACCCTGAAGCTTCCACGTGGATCACTCTAGCATGCCCTCTCTCTCGGATCACTTGTTCTGGTGAAACCTGCCCTCTGGAGGGGCCCACGTGACCAGGATTTGAAGCCTCCCGCCACCAGTCATGCGAGTGTGCTTGGAACCAGATCCTCTCACCCCAGTCAAGCCTTTTGACAACTGCAGCTCTCAAAATTTGACTGTAAGCTCATGAGACCTTGAGCCAAAACCATTCAGCAGAGCAGCTCCTAGATTCTCTACACTCAGAAACTGTGTGAAGATAACAACTGTTGCCTAAAGCTGCTAAATGGAGGTGATCTGTTAAGGCCGTAAATAGTACCCTGGGGTTCTTTTGCCTTCCCAATGTTAGTCCCCAGATGCTCTTAGGAGGTCAGTGACTTAGTCCCTCCAACTTTCTCACAGCCCTCCACCAGGCTGAGGGGAGTCCAGGAACCCCCCAAAGGACTTGAGCCTTGATTCACAGCTGCCCTCTCTATCCTGCCTCCTGCCACCACCAGCAACTACAGCTCCACACGCTGGCCCTGCCAATACACAACGCAAATATAGCCAGACCTCAAATACTACAGAAGCTACTGCTAACTGTTCCATCCCCTGTTCCAGAACTCTGGGCCTTCTTAGCACATGGCTGCTTTTTGAACAGTCCCTTTTTTTATCCAAGTAAGGCTGCCCCTTGTTTTCACCATGACTATCGCTCAAGCCCTTCCCTTCCTCTTTCTGGTGCCTCTGGCGTCACTGGACTCTTAGCAAACTGAACAATGGCTAGCCATTTCAATCATGGTTTCAGGTAATCTTCATATTCCTTAATCCCTCCCAGTGCTTTGTACATAATGGTTCCCAATATTGGCCAATTTGAATATGCAAATATGCATATGCATACCACAGAAGACGTATAGTGACAAAATTTGAATCTACAAATGATCTGACTCTCTGCACTCTTACTCTATTTCTCTTATCATTAAAAGAATTACCTGGATAATATGGTCGCATCCTGAATCGTTCATCTGCAATCCTTTGTGACATCTACGTAGTTATCTAAGCCCAAGAGCTCAGAACCAACTTGACCCCTCTCCCCCCGACTCCCCACATCCAGTCGATCCATTCCATCTTGACTCTGTCCCCCCAGCTCTCTCAAACGGGCCCACCTCTCCTACTGCCACTGCCACTCTGTACCAGCAGCGTGCTTGCCAGCAGCACCAGCATCACACCGTGCTACCCTCCCGAGGCTCCGCCCTCTCCCATCCACAGAGGCCAAAACACTCTGATCTGATCTGGCTACTCCCCTGACCCTCTCCCTAACACTGCACAGCCTGTTCACTGCCCTAGGAACAATCTTCCAATTCCCTGGCCTACATCATCCTTCACAATGCTTCCCTTCCCAGTTCCTCCCAATCACCATCACAGGCATGCTGAGTACCTGCAAGTGCCCAACCTCACCACAAACACTACCACCAGGGCCTCTGAATAAATGGTTTCCTCAACTTCCCTCTCTGCTCCATCCACTTATGAGGCTAACTCCTACTTCTCCTTCGGATCTCCACTACAATGTTACCTGCTCTAGGTAAGAAGGTAAGATACCCCAAAACACTTTCTCAAGTACTCCCACAGCACCTGGCATTTACATCAATGAGAACACACTCTGTACAGAATTACCTGTTTATTTCTCTACTTTTCTGGATACACACTGAAGGAAGAGCCAATGTCTTCACAATTATATCCCTTTTTAGCACCATACCTAGCACACAGTAGGTACTCAATAAATATTAGTTAAATGAATGAATGAAAGATACATCCTAGTGTTTTTTTTAATCAAACTGATGATTCAAATCTTGTGGCAAAATGTTCTATTTTAAAAGCCTAATACCCTTAGGAATTATATACTGGTGAAGTCCAAGTTTAGTGTGAATTTACAAAGGGAATAAAAGAAATCTAAAACATTTAAGAACAGTTTAGAAAAACACTACATCAAAAATGAAAACTAATGAACACACTTCCTTCATATAAAACGTTTAACCAAAATGCCATACTCACCTCTGTAAGCAGTATCGCTAGCATATCCTGCCTCTGGAAACGTATAGCCAGATGTACGAGAGTATAGCCAACATCAAAAGCAGAAGGGCGGTTCAGGAGGCGCACTTCGTCTGCAGTGAGCTGACGTGCGATGTCCCCGCCTGATGACTTGTACGCTTCTATAGCAGCTAAGTCACCTTCTACAACCCCTAGAACAAGCAGCAAGATAGAAAAGAGTTTATTTCTATTTTTCTTCCAAAAGCATAAACCCGTTGCATTCACTCTAAACCCTTTTAAGTGTTTCTCTAGGATTTCTGGACCCCAGGACAACATATTTAAATGTCCTAAATATTAAGGAAAACTGATGTATTCCTCTCCCTTTAATTTCTTTCCAGAACTAGAACTACCTATTTAGGTACTTACCTTCACATCAGCGCTGGCTCCATGCTCGAGGCTTAGAGGAATCATTAGAATATATTAATTGGATCAAAGAGATCAGTAATCCTAGTATGAGAAACTAGACTTTACAGAAGACACTAAACTCCTGTCTGGTCCTGACTCTGCAGAAACCAAGGAGACGGGGATGTGCTTCCTGTTGGCTTTGGGCTCTCTTGCCCTTTACAACTGCATTTTTTAAGCTGAATCAAAACAGATGCTGAGCCTTCCATATTGCTGTTTAGGTATGAAACAATTCAGAGCAATTAAAACCATTTTCAATATAAGTTAAAGTTAGCAACATTTTGATTTCAGAACCTCTCAAAGCCAAGTCTTCCTTACACTCATTAAGTATTAATACGGTAAAACTTGAACCAGATGAGTTAGAACAAAAAATATGCTAAAATAAAACATTACAAACCAGTTGGGGGTAGAGAGATAAAACAAGTATCATTTTTCCCAATCCATAAAGAACTTTCTGTTCCCACTAACCCATGTTACTAAACTTAACACAAATTAATATTAGGTGAAGACAGTAATCCTATTTACTAAGCAGTACAGTACACATCTATGAATAAATACCCCTGGCAAATATAAAGGTGTAGATAAGTTTCAAATTTAACCACAAAGAGTGTTACACACACACACACACACACACCTCAAGACTGAAGGACCAAATAATTTTAAGTGTGTCCTAAGTTGTATCAGGAAAAATTCGTTTGTTGGGTAAAATGCTAAGACCAGCTAAAAATATTCTTAGGGTATTTTTTAAAGAGCCATTTTTTAATTGCCATCTTGAATTAGGAATTAGAGAAATAAGGGCTACTCCTTGGAGTAACAGATTGGTACAATGCAACAATTTCTCCCAGTTATTAAAAATAGCAAAACTTTAAAATAAATCCCATGTTCACTGAACACCCATGACATGCAAAGCACTGTGCTAGGCAATGTGAGAAACACAGACAGTACAAACATGATTCCTATACTCAAAACAGTCCTTTCTCATCCCATTTGTGGACCATAAAAGGCCAGCTTCAAAAGTTTTCAGACTCTGCAGTCAAAGATCCTTTCTGCAAATCTAGACCCACTCCCCATAAAAGGACACCCTGCCGCCAACACAGACATTTTTCAGGTGAAGAAATCCATGATATCAAACGAGAACACCTTATTACAGGAACTTTTATTTTCATGGCCACATAGGTTAATACATTCTTCACTATAAATGCCTAAGTACAGCTGTCACTGTGTACCACCCCCACTATGGAAAGGGCTTTAACACACTCTTAGGAGGCCCAGTGCCCTGGAGAAGTCATCAGGGCTAAAACGTGATATGGCTGGCAGGAATCTTCTCCAAAGGGCAAGCCTTAAAAACAGACACAGAAAGTCCTACTTGAAATAAAAACAAATCTATGGTTAAAGAGTCAAGTACACAAAGAACTTTAAAATTTCTGCTTAATTTGTTTTAATAACAGATGAGAATAATCAGAGAGAGCTCGTAACTTTATGAATAATCTAATGTAGTTCCTCTCTTTAGAACTAAATATGCCCTGCTCTGTTTCCTTCCCTGTACATGTATTTCCGTATGAAGGCAACTGCTCTTCATGTTGGTCCTACCAAAGCTGTCACTATTCTGGGTACCTTCAGTATTACTGCGCCTTATACAGTTTTTTAACTGTAAAATATTTATAAAATGTATTTATAAAATTTCTTTATGACATAAGAAAAGCCACCCAAGGACCAAAAAGACCGATCAATTTACCTGAGAAGATAGAGAGGAAGACCTGCACAGAACATGTATACATCTGTGTACTTATTTAGGCACGTGCATGCACGCGCACGCACACACACACCTTCTTTTGTTTCTCAAAGACAAAGATGACTGCCAACCAACTTCTAAATCACCGTCTTCACTATTTTTAGCTAACTCACCATACAGCTGATATCTGGAAGAATCTCATCTTAGAAAGTCTTGCTTAAGAATTCATTTCCTCTGTCATGTTTGTAAGGGATTTCTGTAATTAGAAACTAACTAGCATAATCAAGGGGGGGAGGGTAACAGACCAAATAGCACAAGGAAGTTGACGAACTGTGCTTTGGAATTATGATTTACAATGTCACACAGTCTGCCTTCAAATTAAGCGTTTTTTTTTTAAATACGAATAGAACTTCAAATGGTGAACTGCACAGTATATGAATTCTAGCTCAATAAAGAGGATACATATATAAAAAAAAAAAACATGATTTCTATTCGTCCAAATCGAAAATACTAAAACAATTACTTCCTTCAACCCCAAACTCTGCATTGAACTGCAGATAGGGCATGCTGCCGCTCCCCAGCATGGAGCAAATCCAGGAGGGCAGAAAATGAGGATGAAGAGAATAGAGAGTTTGTACTCTATTCTTCACAGCACAAAATCCTCCAAATCTTTTAGAACATGAAAAACACAAACATAAGTATAGGCACAAAGTAATATTTTAAAGAAAAATATATTATCGTCTAATGTTTTGGGAACATAGGATTCCATTCTTTTCATTAACTATAATTAAGAACTTAGTTTCGGTTACCAGTGAGTTTTCAGCTACAGAGACAAAGTACATTTATTACAAATTTCATGAGACTGTCACTGAACAGTCCAAATGTTTAGTCTATCTTTATGACACATTGTTCAAAGACAGCCATTGATTAACGTGTCCACAGTTTCTTGACAGATGGGTTTTCACTGCAAACAGGGTATTTAAAAGGATCTGGCCCATACTCAGATAAAGTAAAGCTTTAGCTACCAAATGTTTTCTACTTAGGGGGGAAAAAAGTATAAGATTATATGCAAAACAACTTACAAAATGTCTTTTGAGTTCTTCACATAAGATTTTATCACCTCTAATATCAGGGTATGATAAAGGAAAGTAGGAAGAGGGGAGAAGAGCTGATAGGTAGGAAAAGACAGCAAAATAAACACAAGGGATAAAATCTCACTTCGTGTAATGACCAGGAAAAACCAGAACAATTCCAACGGAAGAGGTGATGTATACATGCTTCCTAGTTACTGACCTCTCACACTGCCTCCAAGAGAGTAACTGAAGCGTCTTTCTTGTAATGTTTTCTGAAAATTTAATAAATGTCTATTACACGTTCTGTCCCTTCTTCTTCCGTGCTATGAAGGCAAATTAAAAGGACAGCTGAAGACACTCTGAGATTAACTTTATAAAACTAACCTACAGTATCATCATACACTCAAAACTGACTGAATGAAATACACAACCAACTAAGCAGTGGTGCATAATTACAAATAATGCAAAATGTTAAAATACTTTTAAAAACATTAAGTAAATGAAAGTTACTACGTCTTACAAACTATAAAGTTTAAAAAAAAAAAAGTTCATATGGTCCTAGAAGCTGGGCCAGGAGTGGAATTTAACATATTTTGAAGCCACAGGTCACAACTCACTGGGGACTTCACAGCTACTATGGAACTCCGTTGGTTAGAATATGGAGCTGGCTCATAGATGTTTAGAAAACAGACTTATTTTTTCCCCCATATATGGCACAGTTTTCAAAGTTTTGCCTTATTTTCTTTTATGACATAAAATCATAATTGTAACTAACTTTGAAAAGAATGCCAAATGGTAAAAAAAAGCCAGGACTTACCTGAGCCCACATGGGCCAGCTCAACACTACCCTGGAGTTCTATGGTAGCTGTGACATCACAGCATGCTTTATGCTGTGGGGTCAGGGTGGACTTGGAGTCAGCTGGCACAATTTCAGGAGCCCTTAAAGAGAAAAGTTAGTTTTAAGTGGTAATGTTCACAATGTGCTTTACCATGGTCAGTAGAAAGATGCAGATGCGCTGGCTACAATGTCTGGATAGTTGTCTTCTACCCTGAGTTTAATTCACTTAGGTGGTTTTGCATATTAAAAAAAGAAAAAGAAAAACTATACCACCCAGTAATACTTTTTCTTTATATTCCTAACCATTTGGCTATAGCTGGATCACAAACTTGGCTTAGATATTCATATTCATAGCTAACTCCTTCAATATTCAAATATGAGCTGCTTTTTAAATAAAATGACCTCAGTATTTTTAAGTGTATCTTCAAGTAGGCACAAGCTCAGTGGTAATCTCAGGAACAGTGTAAGCAGCCCAGACCACCTCCTAGAGGCATTATTCACATAACCAATGGCAGCAAGTGAAAATGTACCACTTCTATTCCTAGAATAGTGCTATAGAACAATAACCTTTTCAAAAACTGAGATGAAAATCACGAAATGGAAATAAATTCTTTAATCTATTATACTATATCAAGATGAACTTCTATTCAATTCAGTCAATAAACTCACTCCATTATGAAAACATCCTCTTTAGAATAAAAGATTCAATGATAGAGAAGTCAAAATAATCTCTAAGGCCTTCAAATATTCTATTATTAATCATGACAAACTATGCCAAATATAATTTATACTTTGGAGCTCTTACGTCTTTACATCTCTGATTAGACTGTTAACAACCCAACTGTTGTGGAAATATAAATCCCCGAAGTCATGAAAAAATACCTGAATCGATAGATACCTTCAGAAGAAAGATCTCGCCATGCAGGAAGAATTATACTGCTGAAAGCACCATGGAAGGATTTAAAAGAACAGGTCACAAAGTTATCTTTGGGAAGGGGATCAGAGATGAGGGCCAGTGTTAACAGTTAAAGAAGATGAACGTGAGTTCAAATTACAAAGGTCACTGAAAATATTGCCCAAAGAGTCAATTGAGGGGATATTAGGGTTCTTAAAAACCTAGGGTTCCAGTTATATAAAACAGTGTATGTCAAATCCACTTTCACCACTGAAATCAAGTCCCAAAAGTTTTCTGATTGCAAGTAAAAATTTTGCCTGCAACAAGGCCAAGTTATCCTGGCTGAATCTGAAACCAAATTTTAGATTTTTAGAATTATACCATTTTAGGTAGGCCTGGAGGGATTATTGAATAGTCTAGTCCACTCTCTTTTACAAGTCATGGAAGACTTAGTTTACAAAAGGAAAAACTCTTATGACATATAACATTACACTGTTCATAATATCCCCATGTAACTCTTCTTCTAGCCAAAGATACTGACAGAATCAGGACAGAATCATCAAAATGGAAGAGATGTTAAAACGTTACTTAGTCCATCTTGATAAGGTTCCCAGGTAGAAGCACAAAACAAGGAAGTTCCTATTATTTGCCACTGCTAGAGAAAGTTCCACAGCCTCAGTAAACTCCCACGGCCACACAAGTATCCATATAAACGGAGTGGGAGATTTTCCTCAAAAGTTTCAGGCCCATATATCCAACAACCCATTAGACAGCCTCACTACCATCCTGTCTAAAACTGAACTTCACATCTCCTATGCTTAGGAAAAATGATCCAACCCCAAGTGTCCAAACCAAAACCCTGGACATCTTTCTTAACTCCTCTCCCCTCAGCCCCCATATCAATTTTGCCAAGTTTTGTCAATCCTGCCTTTTAAGTCTCTCTCAAATACATCCCCCACCCCATCTCTACTGCCTCTACCCTAGGTCAAGATTGCACTCTCCCTCACTAAGATTACTGTAATGTTCTCTTTTAAGTGGTTAGCTTGCCTCTAGTGCTGTTCTCTTCCAATCTAGTCTCCATACTATGACCGAAGTGTTCTTTCTAAACTACAAATCTGATTAAGGCAGTCTCCTTCGGAATGTTTACCACAGCCCTTATGTTAAAAGCTAAACTCCTTAACCAGGTCCACAGGCCTTGAAAGGTCCAGAATTACCCCACAGCATCACCCCGGAGCTCCCACACTACACATCAACCCTGCTAACTCCATCAGTTTGTCTAATGGGTCTTCACACACACAATTCCCTCAGATCAAAACATTCTTCCCTCTTCTCTTTAAGGTTTTGGCTTAGATGTCATTTCCTCCTTAAAGCCCTCTCCAGATCTTCAAATGAGATTAGGGTATACACTCCTCTAGCACCTTATCCTTCCTCTACTAAACTCATCACACTATACTGAATTACTGAATTTTATCTTCCTCTACCAGAGCACAAGCTCACGGAGAGCCATGACCTTCCTTCACAGTGCTTGGGAAAACACTCCATGAATATCTAAGTGTGAAAATAAATGGACCAATAAAGAAAAGGCAAAAACTAAGTCAATTTTGGAAAGCAACTGGAGGGTGGAACAGGATGAACATTTGCCTTATCAGATTTTTAGATACATAAAGCCATAATTACTTAAGCGAAAGTATGATACTGATGTAAAAAACAAACGTCAAGGGCGCCTGGGTGGCTCAGATGGTTAATAAGCGTCTGCCTTCGGCTCAGGTCATGATCCCAGGGTCCTGGATCGAGTCCCGCATCGGGCTCCCTGCTAGGTGGGGAGCCTGCTTCTCCCTCTGCCTCTGCCTCTCTCTCTCTCTGACTCTCATGAATAAATAAAACATTAAAAAAAAAAAAAAACCGTCAAAATAAAGAGCCTCAAAACAAATGATGCAGAATCATTTTATGCATAATAGAACCACCCAAATCCACAGGGAAATAATTTATTTAAAGTCATATTAAAAGGGACGCCTGGGTGGCTCAGTTACATGTCTGCCTTCGGCTCAGGTCATGATCCCAGGGTCCTGGGATCGAGTCCCGCATCAGGCTCCTTGCTCAGTGGGGAGCCTGCTTCTCCCTCTCCCTCTGCTGCTCCCCCTGCTTGCGCTCTCTCTTTCCAACAAATAAATAAATAAAATCATAAATAAATATTAATGGAATTTAGAAAATTTTAATTCTTAGTTCAATCTGAAAGACTGTGTAAGACAACAAAGATAAAGTGTCATTAATATAATTCTCCCCACACTTAAAAAAGGGGGGAGGAATTTGCAGGAAATATGACTGGTACAAGTTTTTAGTGTAAGTATTATTTATATTTAAACTTCATATAACTTGCTAAAAATAAAAGAAAAATGGACAGAAGACATAAATCAGCAATTCACAGGGAAAAATACAAATTACTAAACAAGACAATACACCTCCCTTACTAATAAACCCCAGCAAAGACCCAGCCGCAACGTCACTCTGACCCCACTGATGGGGTACAATCCGGGCAGTTCTTCCAGGCAGTTATTTACCAATATGCGTATGTTCATATCGTTTGATCATGTAATCTCATTTCAGGGAATCTAAGAAAATAGTTAGAAATGCTGATAATTTTGCTTATCAGAATAAAAAATGTTCAAATAACCCAAAAGGCTAAGTAAGGGGCAAGTTAAAGTATAGCAACTTAATGTCCTGTTACACACTCATTTTTTAAAAGATGAAAACATTTTAATTACTTCAAAATATAAAGTTCAACAAAAAAGTACAATTTCAATTACATAAAAATAAGTAAATGTAAAAAAACTGAAAATACACAATAACATGACACATTTCCTCTAGACACAGATGCTTTACACTATTTTTTCATAGCTTATCTCTGAAATATTCTACAATGAGCATGCTCTGCTTTTATTATTTAAAATGAACCCAACTCTCATATACTGTTACAAGAAGTCAGTACATAATGTCTAAACTTGATGAAACAAGAAGACTGATGTGTCCATCCAGAGATGAACAAAATGTGGTATATACATATTATTCAGCCTTAAAAAGGAAGCAAATTCTGACATGTGCTGCAACATGAATGAACTCTAAAGACATTCCACTAAATTAAACAAGCCAGTCACAAAAGGACAAACACCGTATGATTCCACTTATGTGAGGTACTGGGAGCAGTCAAATGCACAGAGACAGAAACGAGAGTGGCGGTTGCCGGGGGCTGGGGGAGGGGGAAATGAGATCTCCGTTCATGGATACAGAGTTCAGTTTTGCAAAACGGAAAAAGTTCCAGAGAGGGATGGTGGTGATAACTGCACAATATGAATGTACTTAATGCCACTGAACCGTACACTTAAAAATGGTTACGCTTGGTGGGGCAGCAGGGTGGTATAGTCAGTCACGTGTTGACTCTTGGTTTCGGCTCAGGTAGTGACCTCAGGGTCCTGACACTGAGCCCCGTGTCAGGTTCCACGCTTAGTAGGGAGTCTGCTTGAGATTCTCTCTCCCTCTCCCTGCCCCTCCCACTTGTGCTCTCTCTAAAATAAATCTTTAAAAAAAAATGGTTCAGGGGTGCCTGGGTGGCTCAGTCGTTAAGCGTCTGCCTTCGGCTCAGGTCATGATCCCAGGGTCCTGGGATCGAGTCCCACATCGGGCTCCCTGCTCAGCAGGAAGCCTGCTTCTCCCTCTCCCACTGCCCCTGCTTGTGTTCCTGCTCTCGCTATTCTAATAAAAAAAATAAAATCTTTAAAAAAAAAAAAAATGGTTCAGATGGCAAATTTTGTCACATGTATTTTACCACAGTTAAATTTTTAAAAAAGAGAAAAAATGATACAAGGACACAATTCAGACACATTAGAGGTGCTGTTTCAAACAATATCACCTATGTAGTATTCCTCCCTCCCCCCCAAAAAAAGACAAAATATTTTAATTTAATCTATTAATTTCCAAATTGAGTGTCATTCTGTGAAAAAACTGCCTTGACTCTTTGAAAATGTTTATCTCGGGGCACCTGGGGGGCTCAGTTGGTTAAGCGTCTGCCTTCGGTTCAGGTCATGATCCCAGGATCCTGGAATCGAGTCCCGCATCGGGCTCCCTGCTCAGTGGAGAGCCTGCTTCTCCCTCTCCCTGACGCTCTGCCTACTTGTGCTCTTTATCTCTCTGTCAAATAGATAGGTAGAATCTTTAAAAGAAAAGAAAAAATGTTTATCTCATGAAAGAATAAACAAAACCAAAAACCATCTGAGGCACTGTTTAGAAAAGAGGGGCCTAACGTGAGAACACTAATAGATAAAATGTACAATCCTTGATTGAATGGGGTTGGTTGGATCAACAGCTATCAGTGAAACTGAATATGGACTTTGAATATTAAATTTTCTGGATAATCATATTATGTAGTTATGCAGGGAAAATGTCTTTGTTTTTAGGACATACATGCTGAACTATTTAGGGGCAAAATGTCACGACATCTGCAATTACCTCAAATGGTTCAGGAGTAACAGAAAGACAGAGAGTAAATGTGGCAAAGTATTAACAACTGGAAAATGTAAGTCAAAGGCATATAATATAGTTATACTTCTAACTTTTCTGCAGGTTTTGAAATTTCTCACAATAAAAGGTTGATGGGGGAAAAAGCTGTCTGCACAGCAGGACTGGGAGTGAAAAAAAGAAAAACTATTGTTTTTCTTTATAAACTCTTCCCTCTCTACTGCTTGATTTTTTTAATAGTTTTCTTTAATAAATGTTTTAAATTAAAGTTATTTTATGGTAAACAGTAAAGTTCGCTGAGTCTAAACACATCTTTTTATATTTAATATTTAAACAATACATTTGGATTTCATAACTCAACGTGTTCATTTAATATAATGCTTTTTAAAAATGAAAGCCTTTACTAAATCAATAATGCATATTCAAATGTCAGTACCACAGAATCAAAAATCACCTGACGGACTCCCACTCTCAGCATAAGGAGGCACATTATTAGTTGGCAGGCCAGTGTAATCAATCATTTCTAAAAGACAGATATTGCGTCTAAGACTAAAGGCAACCAGAAGTATGCCACGGGGGCTCTATTTCTGCCATTCCCATCCATTTGCCTTAACAGACACACTCATTCCTAGAAACTTCTTTCTCATCCTAGTTGTCAGGAAGCACTTTCAAAAGCCAGAATGAACTGGTCAGGAGAAACAAAGTATGTGCATGTTCCCTACTGATCGGAATCTTTGACATTGCTGAGAATTATCACAATTTTCTTAAAAATCGTAACATAAAATTTTTATATCCAGAGTTCCAATCACAAGAGAAAATCCTTAGAAACTTGAAGAAAAACAAGACAAAAGCTATCTGAAGAGATACTCCATTCACAGTGCTAAAAATAATTCTATTACCTATAACATCAACTACCTTGGATAGGAAGGAGATCCACAAGCCAGAATGTGTATGGAGTGAAAAGACACCTCAGTTTTGATAGCTACACACACACGCCCACGTAACAGTATCACAGAGAGTTAACCAAGGACATACAAGGCATTGCCGGCACTCTAGCAGCTTACTTTCCTTTTATGGATACAGTGCCAAAGATCTGCTGCAGGAGTCTGCGTGTATTTTGGATTCTATTAAAAGCTTTCAATAGGATATTTTAACAAGCCATTTTTATTTTTTATGTTTTTTTTTTTAAATGTGATGGTTTTAAATGTCAAAGACTATTAAGACCTCCAAGACCTTTTTTCAGGTTCTACCTGTATTAAGGGAAAAAAGCCAAGTACTGAGGGAAAAAGGACTCTAAAATCAGAAGAGTATCTTTCAGTAAAACACTCAGTCTCGTACCAATACAAAATCAAGTTCATACTCAAACAAAATGGTTTATTAGCATCCTGGAATAAATCCAGCACTTAAAAAATAACCATAACCTAAAATCTATCAGAACAGTGAACAATTTCATTAGCTCCCTCTCTGAACTCCCAGAAGATGATCTCTAAAACTTAAATATTAGAACAAAGATCTGCTACTGGGCTACCAAGTCAGAAGTGACGATGGCCGCGAAGGCAATCCATAAGGCAGAAAAACTTCTCAAGGTGGAAAACAGATCGTCCGAACAGCTGTAGTATACCAAACTGAAAACAGGCAAACACAAGCAAAGCAAACAGAATACTACAGAAATGTCATACTAAAAACCGTACAAATACTGTGACCTAACCATGCAGCTCCATCTTGGGGCTCAACAATCAGCTTCATTTAGGTATATTTATTTAGTTGACTTGGAAAAAAGGCAAGATTGAAAACATTAATATTCACAGTCATCAAACATTATTCAAAAGTTCCTATAACAGTACTCCTTTCAAACACAGAGCAAAAACAAAAAAAGAAAACTAACTAAAAAAGCAAAACCCACTGTGATTAAGAAATATATATCTACTGTTCCTGGCACATAATTACTAAAACCCCTGTAATTTCCTAAGTAAGATCCCTAGGGGCATCTTTTGTTAATATATTTAGTTTTGTTCCCAGTTCCTGAAATTGCTCCGGAGACATAAAAGGAAAACCGAATGTCTTTTGTTATTCATAAAACAAGTCCCTTTCTCCACTTCTGAGTTTATGTTAATGAGGTGACTTCTGGAAAACACCTAAGGATGGGGGCTGGTTGCCAAGGGAACCAACCTTGGGATTAAAGGGTTGGAACTTTCAGCACCATCCCACTCCCACCTCCTGGGAAAGGAGAGAAGCTGGAGGGTGAATTATTCACCTGTGGCCAATGATTTGATCGATCTTACCTGTGTAATTAAGCCTCAGTAAGCTTGCGGGCTGCTGAACATGCGAAGGTGCTGGGAGAGTGGCAGCCAACAGGACATCGAAAGCCCCTTCCCTTGCCCTCTACATCTCTTCCATCTAGTTCCTGAGTTCTAGCCTTTTATAATAAATTAGTCATCTAGTAAGTAAAAGGTTTTCCTGAGTTCTGTGAACAGTTCTACCAAATTCACTAAACCCAAGCCAGGGTTATGGAAACCTGTGATTTATAACCAAGAGATCAGAAACACACATGACACCCTGGACTTGCTATTTGTAATTAAAAAAAATGCTGTTCATATTAATTTCCTATTGCTGCTCTAACAAATTACTACAAATTTAGTGGCTTAAAACAATTCAAATCTTTTATCTTAAAATCTGGGCAAGACCAGAAGTTCCACATGGCTCTCACTGGGCTAAAACCAAAGTGTACTCCTTGGAAGGGTCTAGGGGAGCCTTGCCTTTTCCAGCTTATAGAGGCTGCCAGCATTCCTCAGCTCACAGCCCCACACCACTAAGACCTCTGTTGCTCCACTGTCATATCTCCTTCTGTGACACATGTTCTCCTGTCTCCCTCTTGTTTATAAGGACCCTTATGATTATGCTGGGCCCACCCAAATAACAGGAGGTCATCTCTCTCCATTTGAGGGTCCTTAATTTAACTACATCTGCAAGATCCCTTTTGCCATGTAAAGTAGCACATTCATATACTCTGGGGATTAGAATTCAAATGCCCTGGGGGGCCAGAAGGCATTACTCTGCCTGTTACACTATTTCAATCAGTTGTGTAAATCAGAAAAGGCTGGGGGGGCGGTGAAAGCAAGCAGTAGTGGGCACCTAAAAAATACAACTTTAGACACTAACTCCTCTCCCTAATAGCATATTTTGCAAGATATTTCATGTTTTGTGCCTTCAGGTAAGTCATCAGTAAGGTATCTCTGTGCAGCAAATTAATTTTTAAAGCCAAAGAACACCAAACTAGAGAATAGAAGCCTCTTCCATTTCTTTCCTTACACTAATTTATATGCCCTCAGTTTCCTCTAAAGTTAAAAAGTCAGCCACAAAGACATCTTAATAAATAGGTAAAATCACCATTGTATCTTACGTCAAAGATTTCCTTTTGTTTTGTTCTGATGTGGTACTGTCCTTGGTGTACATCACCTTATTATCACTGCAGTTCATAGTATTTCCATCTCTCAAAAACTAATTGTACAGGACTTTTTCTTCTGTCGAAGTTAATAAAATTTTGTTGGGATTATTGTACAACACTCATTTGACCAGACACACTATATCTCTAAACTAAATAATAAAGTCACCATTAAAAAAATTACCTTGAACATTACATTTTGCAACACATTTGTTTTTCCAGAAAAACATTTACACAACCTTAATAGTTTACTTCCTTGAGAAAAACCATTCATATCTATAATTCTTAATAATGATACCAAAATAATATTTTTAAATGTAATAAGCTTATACCTTACTAATTTGTTAAAAATGACAAAAGTAAAAAAAATTTTAAAAATTAGAAACTACAATGAAAAAAGTATTAGTGAAAGCAAACAGACAAACACATTCTGACATGTTTAGCACCATATAAGTCATAGGTGTTTCTACAGTTGCATCTGGCACCCTGGAGTGGCTATGTAGGACACGGTACACAGGCAAGGGGCCAAAATACAATTGGCGTCAGGGCAGAAAATAACAGCCACAAATATTGATTTTCAATACAGTTATGAGAAGAGGGGAAATATTTGATCAAATAGAACTATCTTTGCAGACAACCTGAAAGAAAAAGTCAATCCTAACATATTTCCTATGTTTTAAGAATCATGTAAGTTATGGGGCGCCTGGATGGCTCAATCAGTTAAGCGTCTGCCTTCCGCTCAGGTCATGATCCCGGAGTCCCGGCATCAGCCCTGCACCGGGTTCCCTGCTGAGCCAAGAGCCTGCTTCTCCCTCTCCTCCCTGCTCATGCTCTCTGTCGCTGTTTCTCTCTCTCAAATAAATAAAATCTTAAAAAAAAAAAAAAAACCTGTAAGTTTTTAGACACATCAAAATTTTGCTCAGGAATACCCCAGACTACAATCCTCATGATTCCATTTCAGCATGCTCACTGATAAGAAGATTCTGATTTAGCCCGTAAGTCAGTGATTCTCAACAGGGGACACAAACGAAACCAGAAAGGGAGAGAAACCATAAGAGACTCTTTTTTTTTTTAAAGATTTTATTTATTTATTTGACAGAGAGACAGCGAGAGAGGGAACACAAGCAGGGGGAGTGGGAGAGGGAGAAGCAGGCTTCCCACTGAGCAGGGAGCCCAACACAGGGCTCAATCCCAGGACCCTGGGACCATGACCTGAGCTGAAGGCAGACACTTAACGGCTGAGCCACCCAGGCACCCCCCATAAGAGACTCTTAATCTCAGGAAACAAACTGAGGGTTACTGGAGTGGAGGGGGGTGGGAAGGATGGGGTGGCTGGGTGATGGACACTGGGGAGGATATGTGCTATGGTGAGCGCTGTGAATTGTGTAAGACTGATGAATCACAGACCTATACCCCTGAAACAAATAATACCTTATATGTTAAGGTATTGTTCTCCTAATAGGGAGAAGTCACGATGGCTCCCACTGGGTCAAGCCCCAGGGGTAGTTTGTAAAGTAAAAAATACAGAAAGCTAGGAAGAAAGTAAAAAATCTAGAAATTCAGAAAAGCATAAAGGTCTATTTGTCCAGATCTCAGTTTCCACAAGGGCTTATTCGCTGAATGATTTAACAAATGCCTGAATGCCTGCTATATATCAGACACTGTTTTAAATACTAGGATACAGCTGTGAAGGAAACAAAATTCCTGGCCCTCACCAAGCTTAAATTCTAAGGAAGAAAAGAGACAAATAATAAAGTGGAAAGTAACAAGTGTTGTAAAGAAAATTAAAACCAGGGGAAGGGGAGGGGCACCTGGGTGGCTCAGTCGGTTAAGCCGCTGCCTTTGGCTCAGGTCATGATCCCAGGGTCCTGGGATCGAGCCCCACATCCGGCTCCCTGCTCAGCAGAGAGCCTGCTTCTCCCTCTCCCTCTGCCTGCCACTCTGTCTACTTGTGCTCGCTCTCTATCAAATAAATACATAAAATCTTTAAAAAAAAAAAAAAACAAGGGGAAGGGGATGAGGACAGGGCTGAAATTGTAGATACAGCAGTCAGGGAAGCCTCAATGAGAAGGCAACAATTGAGAAAAGAACTTAAGCAACTAAATGAGCTAATCCTGCAATCCAGAAAATGAGAATTCCAGGCAGAGGAAACAGCAAGTACAAAGGTTTGAGGCTTATTTGTAGAGAAGAAAGGTGGCCAGAGTGGCTAAAGTGAATGAGTGAGGTTAAGAGCAACAGACGGGAGGGGGAATGGGGAGGGGGAGGAAGGTGCAGAACACAGCTGAGGGGGCCTAGAGTGTCTCTGAGGGACTCTGGCTTTTACTCAGAGCAACACAATCACTGAAGAGTTCTGAGCAGTTTTAGAAGAGTAGCTCCTATGTGGAGAACAATTAGTAAAAGAAAAAAAGGACAGAGGGGATCATGGTTTGGACCAGGGTAGTGAGAAGTACAGATTCTGCATGTATTTTGAAGGTAGAACCAGAAAGATTTTCTGACAAGTAGGAAAGGAGTAAGAGAAAAAGGAGAATCAAGGATGACCGAGGCTTTGGGCACAGCTGGTGGGATGATAAACTTGTCATCAAGGGAGAAAGGGGACTATGAAAGAATAGGTTTAAGGGAGAGACCAGTTCAGTTTCAGCTTCGCTGAATTGGGAAGAAGTTGGAAATATCAGCTATTCAAGGGAAAATGTGGTGTACACGACTGGTTACACAAGTCCAGGGTTCAGGAATACAAAAAGTTATCACCACGGATTTAATTTGGGATCCTTATGTGACCCTGTTTATCTTTTCAAGGGATCAGCCTGGGTCACAAATTAAAATGTTCTTCTAAAGGGCAACCGATTCAATACAATAGCAGAATTAAAATGGTGTGTTAGGTAGTACTGCCCTTTTCTCTAGGGACATTATCTATCCAGCAGGAAAGGCAGTCTATGATTAGCACCAACATGACCTCCCAGAAAACACCTGGCACCAAACTGCAGACATTCCAGAGACAACTGCACATTTAAATTCACACCTCTGCCTTTACCATCCTGGTTCCTACCCCCAGATTCCACTTTCACTGATGGCAGGTCTTGGCATCACTGTCCCCAACGTCCGCTCACCACATAAGATAATAATAATGACTTAGGCGAAACTTACACCCAACAGTCATGTAAAAAAGAAACTTGCTCAATACTGCTGGCACTTCAGTTTACTTTTGCTTTCTTAACAACTGAATCCTCCTCAATCCTATTTTAACAAGCTACAAAGGTTGAGACTTTTTCCAATTTCAAAGGGGTTGTCTCATTTTATACTTAGTATAAATTTTATACTCAGTAAATATTTTATACTTAGTGTATATACTTCAGAGATGATTTTTTTTAGTAAATGTGTTACCAAAGGGACCACAGAGATGATTTTCTTAAATGCCTAACATGGACAAGCCATAATATACCATATCTAATGAAATCTGGAGAACATAAGGCAGGCAGAAAAGGGGAAGTAAAGGTTAATGTTCAGTACATGGGGGCTTCTATTAATTAACCCAACACAAGGTAAACAAAAAAATGTTTTACACATATTTCAGTGATGTTTACAAATCAGGATAGGACTACCCAAAAAAGACACGGTCATAATTGGTACAACAGTTCAGAACCATACTGTATGGTGAAGTAAAAAATATCTGTTGAAAGGGAAAACAGAATGCACATTACTAAGAACTAAATACAATTAATACTTAGCCCTAAGAACCTAGAAACTCTGGAGTGGGTGGGAGTAGGGACTTAATGATAAAGAAACTGGTAGATGAAAAAAAATCAAATACAGTATTGGTCCTGCTGGCATGAGTTTCTGTTCCACCTTTAAAATGAAATCACAGCCATCAAAATGCGAAGAGGTACAAGGATGGTTATCCCAAAAGAAATAAGAATATGTGGAGGGGCGCCTGGGTGGCTCAGTCGTTAAACGTCTGCCTTCAGCTCAGGTCATGAGCCCAGCGTCCTGGGATTGAGCCCCGCATCAGGCTCCCTGCTCCGCAGGAAGCCTGCTTCTCCATCTCCCACTCCCCCCCTGCTTGTGTTCCATCTCTCGCTATGTCTCTCTGTGTCAAATAAAAAACAATTTTTTTAAATCTTTTAAAAAAAAAAAAAAAGAAAGAAGAATATGTGGGGCACCTGGGTGGCTCAGTTGGTTAAGCGACTGCCTTCGGCTCAGGTCATGATCCTGGAGTCCCTGGATCGAGTCCTGCATTGGGCTCCCTGCTCGGTGAGGAGCCTGCTTCCCCCTCTAACCCTCCCCCCTCTCATGTACTCTCTCTCTCTCATTCTCGCTCTCTCAAATAAATAAATAAATCTTTAAAAAAAAAAAATAAGAAGAATATATGGAAAAAATAAAAGGGAGCAACAAAATTAGAGTAGTCATAAAGAAATAACAGCCACATAGACAAAGTTATATTGATTGGTCTAATTTGTGTTTCAACAAGAGAAAATATTTCAAAGTAGAAGTTCTTATCCTGAGATCCACTAACCTGAAGAAACTATGAACCTCTGATTTCTAAAGGATTCTATGACCCCAACAGAGGTGAGTAATTGTCGCAACGTACTTCATTTCTATCTGTAAACTTCCGTGTACTATAACACGACCTTGTACTAAAGGTATGCATAGTGCATTACCACCTGCAAAAATGATTTTAAGAGTTTCCAAAAGGCACCCAGGTAATTTAAAGACAATCACACCTAGATACAAAAGGTCACATAAGATTCCATTTATATATGGAATATCCAGAATAGGTAGATCCACAGAGACAGAAAGCAGACGTGATTGCCAGGGACTTGGGAGAGGAGGGGAGGGAGAGTAACTGCTTAATGGTACAGGGTTTCCTTTTGGGGTGATGAAAATGTTTTAGTACCAGACAGATGGTAGTTGCACAACACTCTAAATGCACTAAATGACACTGATTTGTTCACTTTCAAAATGCTGAATTTTATGTTGCAACTTTGACCTCAATAAAATAAATCTCTTTGTACCTCCTTTAAAAAAAAAAAAAAAAAGAAAATTATACCACATAGGGTACCCCAATTTGGAGGAAAAAAAAAATCAATGGGATGAAATGGAAAAACACAGATAGCCTAAAATGGCTCAGTGTGCTTTCATCCCTAGTCCTCAGGATAGAAGAAAATTGGAGCCAAGAGTTACTAAGTGCCTACTGTGTTTTGGTGTTCAGAAGGACTCACCTTCTTGGACATTCTTTTTGCCGGAACAAAACAAAAATAAAAAACTCAGATTTCTTGAAATCTACGCTTAGGACTTACAAGTTCATATAGTTACGTCTTCCGTTCTTGTAGCTATATTCAGGAGGATAAACAAAAGAAATTCATACTGGGAAAAAAACATACACATACAGCTAAGCTATATACAGGCTTAGCTATTGTTCCACACAATATTTAACTTGAGTAGTCCCTCCAAATTATCCTTTACAAAAATTTTCTTTACAAAACAGAATGTCAAAGTAAGCACCCCATCCAAATAATTTCAATCATAAAATTCAAAAAGCTAACCTACTCAAGAAGAAACAAAAAAGCACAGGGAGTCCAGTAACTCCTTTTGTGAATTACATCACAAATATTTACCTCACAAGGTCGAAACTAGAGAAAACCCTGCTCTCACAACATGTCCTGGTCTTTCGATAGGTCTTAACCAGTAACTGGGATCAATATCCAGAATTTCTTTAGGAAGCACTAAAACCACAAAATATACAAATCATAATTTGAATTGTGGAATTTAGCTGGCTACATGAAATCAGTTTCATAAAATGTGCAAATATTAACTACATGACATTCACGTTAAATTAACATCAGTATTTTCAAGGTCAATATTATGTTTGTTCAACTTCTTGGAGTCACATTTTTGTGATATTTTTAACATCTGACTAAAGCTTCTATCATCACAAGATGCTCACACTGTTTACAAACACTCTGAAGCAGCAGCTGGTGTTCCTCAGTCACATCCTGTTACAATAAATAGAGGAGCAGCTTTAAACTCCAGGTATATTTTTCTCCTACTGATGTGTAAAAAACTTTGCTTTAACTTAAGTTTTTCTCCCTAATGATGGAAAGACACACAATGAAATGGAGGCAATTTAGAACAAAGTTATAACAAGATCACAAATACAGAGATTCTCATGCATGCATAGTGGGAGTACAGCTATCATGCTGAATGACCGAAATGCTAAATAATATTGACCCTGCTTATATCTTTCATGTCATTTTTAATACCTTTTCCCATCCCATTCAAAAAATGCAGAAACTTACCCACACAAGCATTGAGGAATAGCCAATCAGTCTTTTTCATCCTGTTTTTAATTTGTTTTAGTTTTTTAAAGTCCACTTCAAGTTCCTCCTTGCTGCCAACAGCACCAGCCAATTCAATCCTCTGAAAATCCATTTTCATTTCAGAGTCCCGTTTCGTAGTGGGAGGCGATCTTCTTTGGCTATTCCCACTGCTGCAGCTTCCCCTCCACCGAGCTCGGTCTTGCTCATTTATTATTGAAGAAGCCTCTTCAGTCTCTGCCAACTCTATTGCTTCAATATTATTAGGTCTGGGATGATCGCAAACAACACATTTTTTAGCCTTGGCCCAGTTTTCATATGTGCAAATAGAACAAGTCCAATGCTGGGTCCTTGTGTTCGGTTTATTTCTATCATTGTATTCCTCGCAAGGATCAAGAGAAAAAGCAACTGGTCTCGAACCAGATCCTGAGGATTGAGGAGATTCTGTGGGACTCCTGGTCCTACGCTGGGATAAGCACTGGGTACATCTGATTGCTCTTGGCCAGTTCAAATAGGTGCACATGTGGCATGACCATTTATTTGCATTTTCCATGCTGTACGAAGACTTAACCCTGGGTCTTGCACTAGAGTCTGGACATATCAAAGGACTACTTCCTCCTTCAGTGCTAGAAGGATCCCAATCTCTACCAACATCACTTGAACCACTTTTAAATGGATCTTCTGTAATAATTGTTCCACTTGGTCTTTGGGCGCGACACATAGTACACTTGATCGCAGATGGCCAGTTTTCATACGTACAATATTCACAAGCCCACTTAATTCCACGTTCTGACATTGTGCTCTTCTTGAAGTGAGTTATGTCAGGCAGGAAGCTATAAATAATTAGGACATAGTTATTAAAACAGTAACTACATAATTCCATCTCTGTGCCCCAAAAGTACCCTTCAACTTATAAAATATAAATCTCTCAAAAGAAGCCTGTAAGATTTAGCAATGAACTACCCTTATTTTTCCAATTTCCATTAGAGACACCAGAGATAAGCTCCCAAAGAAAAAATCTTAGACCTCAGGGATTTAATGAAATTGTACTTTAGAATGCAAAAGAGATAAGCAGGAGATAAAAGGGAGGTTTGTTTTAAGAGGGAAGCAAGTTAAAATAGAGAAGCCGCTAATAGAAATGTTTAATTTAAGCCAGGTCATCACCATCAATTTAGAAAAGTAACAAACAGTTAAGATTCAAAGAGAAGGGAAAGAACACAAACCAAATAAACACATAACCATTCTCAAATTATGAACAACTTAGATTCTTATGCTCTCTAGGTACAGTATCGTTCTGTTTGATTCACTGAAGAATTCAGAAGATCAAACAAAGTCAATTCTATTATTTTTGCTAAGGAAGAAAAAGCAGCTTAAAGGTGCTACTTATCCACTGCTCTCAGTAAGCACAGGCAGAAAAGAAAAATGTTGAAGAGTAATCCTTACAATCAGAAAATAACACTGAAATACAGATTAAGTTCCTTGATAGCCTACACCTTCAAAATCTAATTCTGTCTGGAGCACAAAAAAAATAAAAACTGTACATCACCTATTGGGACAATAAAATCGCCGGAACGTCCCTAAAATAACTACTAGCATATTCATGCCAATATAATTTTGAATATTCATACTTATACAAAAAATATTCAATATTTAAAACATACTCAAAATTCAATTCATACTAAATACATATTCAATATTTAAAAAGGTTCCTAGGATTCTACACTGGGCTTATTACTAACACTACACTAAAATGAATACTTCATGATTTAATGCCAACTAATTTATGAAGTAACTTCCACAGCAAATTTAGTAATTACTTTTTTTCATGGCTGCCTAAAGCCATTTTCTTATATCCCTTCTCAACTAAATATCATCCTGCCACCTATTTTTAACCAGAAAAGTGAAAAATCCTAGGCAGAGTAACAGAAGCCTTTGCCTCCCCTTCTCAGAGATTTTTCCTGACCTGAAAAGCTCAATCTTTGGCTTTGTATGTGTATTATTGTGTCCCTGTTTGCCAAGTCCTCACTCCATTTATACTGTGAACTCCGTTAAGAGGACAAATTCACTACAATTTATTAATTTATTAGCCAAAATAAAAATCACACTTACTAAGGTTTTAGTTTCCATGCTATAACCTCCACCTTGCACATGGTTAGAATAAAAGTATGGTTTATAAATCAGACCAAAGACAAGATTCAGTCTTCATGCTGGCTCAGATTCTGACTTCCTCAGTAGACGCTACGGGCAAAGCGTGCTAAGTGGTTCTGACTGTGAATAGCTAGTCCTGTAAAGGAAACCAAAACTGAGTTTCAGTGGAAGCCTGCTAACTTTATCCAGAAGTATTTATTTTTTTAAAAAGCCTTTATTTTAATCCTACTCGTTTCTTTTAATAATGGACTACTGTATTTAGCACTTTAATAAATTAAATTTATTTAACAATAAAATTAGCTAACTGATTGGGCTGGTCAGGACGGGAAAGACATTTTTCTCTAAAGCCTTAAACATGTGTGTATATGCACTAATGGCATTGTTAATATTAACTTAGTAGTGTTAAGTCAGTTCCTACCCATATTACTTGTTATTACTGAAGAGAAAAAGGTGGTGTAAACCAAGTAAGCAGAAAAAGCAAAAAATAAATATGGCTTGTATTTAGCCTGAAGTCTTTTTCTCCTTCAGCAACTGTATTTTTTCCCTAACCCACCTTAATTTATATTTATACTGCTTAGATTTTGAAATTTAGTTTGTACACACGGATTACACACACTCTAACACCAGTCCAAAAATGTGTTGAAGAGCAAGAAACTATAATCATATAAGCATCCATAAAATGGACACTCTAATTTAATGGCAATTTTCATATTCATTAGGCAGTTTCTTCCTTTAGTTTCTCAGGAATGAAATATAAATAAGTTGCTTGTGCTATTGGAAAAAAACATGATCAAGTAGAAACTTATGACAAGAACAAATGACGTAATTAATATATATCCAGGGCTACTATAAGTAATTTCAGTATTTCATTTAAAATATTCACATTCAAAACTTCATGCTTGCTTCAGTAAGTCTTACTTTGATTATGTTTACAGGCTCAACTAAACAGCTTGTGACCTTACATTATCTTAGCTAATCTTCACGGAACTAATGTGCCAGCACAAGTTTAAATGTCCACGTCTGACAAAAAAAAAAAAAAAAACCCACTACCATAAAAAAAAATAGTCATTGTCGTATATGCCTGGTAAATAGCCTCCCTCTTTAAAAATCCAGGTAGCTAAGCAATACCAAAACCATGCTCCAAAGTTTTAAGGCAAGTGCATTATATTAAATAATGATGTATACGGTATCAACTCTATGGGAAATTGAGACTGTAGAAATACCATTTTTTAGTAACTGAAAACTAAAACTCACTGGAGAGGATTATCTGAGAGAGCCATTTGTACCTGCTGTAATCAGTAAATGGAATGGAAGAGTAAAGATAACTTTGGCTCAACTATATGATTTTGCATTATTGAGATGAAATTAACACTAAGTACACGTTTTCTTCCAGATGTCAAAAATCCCCCCAAAAACATAAAATTTTTAATAGCAACCAGCTCTGAGAATTAATATTATACAAGGAAATAAAACTGTTACTAAGTATCTCTTAAGTTAACATATTGTCATATTCCCAAGTAATTTAATTTACAAGTCTAATTTTACATGTAACAGACTTCTAAATTCTATCCAATGAATCATACTTCAATTAATTGGTACAATAAAAAGCAAAAATAAAATCTGCACAATCTGGACCCTCTTTAAGGAGAACCAGACACAACTTCTACTCTTCAAACAAATATTCCTTGGATCGAATGCAATACCAGCAATTCCCATCCTGTGGACCAAAGAATCCATGAATCCATTTGTGCATCAAGCTCTACCTGTAGACAAACTGAATAATATCTCCAAGTATATCAAGCAGTCCTAAACTGATCAATGCTTTTGATTATATACTTCCCACTTGAAATAATAATAAAAACCCAAGTATTATGGTATATGGATTAATGATCAGGGAAAACAGAGGCTAGCAACTGAACATTTTTTATACTGTCATGCTTAATAATGAATTAATTAGACCATATTTGTGAAGCATTACTAAACACTGTAGAAGAAATAGACCTCATTTAAAGGCAATTCCTCAAAATTGTAGCTACTCTACAACTTGTCCCAACCACCTACTAAAACCCTATGAAAAAAAAACTGGAGACGTGAAATAATCCTCATCATGTATAAACTCCTTAAAAAAGAGAGAAGCAGGGTGCCTGGGTGGCTCAGTTGGTTGCGTCTGCCGATGGCTCAGGATGTGATCTCAGGGTCCTGGGACAGAGCCCCAGATCAGGCTTCCCTGCTCAATGGGGGAGTCTGCTTCTCCCTCTCCCCCTCCTCCTGCTGTGCACGCTCTCTCACTCAAATAAATAAATCTTCAAAAAAAAAAAAGGAAAGAAAGAAACAGAGAAGCCCATTTGCCAATTAGTTTCAAATGGTTAAGTCATCCAAACAAAAGACTAATAGCAGTCCTTAAGGTTTTGTATTAGCTTTATTAAATATGAGTCTGTATTCAATAATATAAATATTAACTCATTAATATAAATTTTTGATATAAATATTAACATAAATCTATGGAAATTTATAAGTGCTCAGAAAGCATCTTAGGGGAACACAGATGAAAGTTAAAATTAGGTTATTCCAAGCATGCTGAATTTTCAGGTTCTGTTACAGTATCACATGGTAATTCTGAACTATAATATTGATATATAAAAAGTACTACTTAACTCTTAAGCCAAAAATCCCACAGTCATTCCCCTCTTTTCTCCTCCACATCTTTCTACATCACTGTCCTTTCTCACAACAGTCAACAGAAAAAACAACTGGCCTTGAGTGAAATCCTGAAGATTGATGGTACAGTGAACCCTCTATCCATAAATCTGACCTCATTTCAGGACTCCAATACCTTATCACATCCTACATTAAACCTCTTCTCTTCCTCTCACAGCAAACTCTTAACCCTGACTTCTCCTGTATCCATTAAGGACACCATGAGGACCTCTGCATCCAGCACAGAAACGCAGAATCCTCTTGAATTTTGCCTTTCCCCCCACCAGAATCTCTCTGATGGTTTCTGTCCAATCAGTTCCTTTCTATCCATTTCCCACTGCCATCAATCCTTCTCAGTTCAGGTCAGAACTACTCTAATAGCCTTCTAAGCGCCTTCCCTTTCTAAATCCACCCAGCTTACTGTTACCAGAAAAATCCTCCTAATAGCAAGGCACTCTTTCCGAAGCAATTCTGCAACTGAATGAACTCCCAACTCCTTCCAGTAGTCGCACACAACACCCACCTCACGGATTCGCTCCCAAACACCGCACACATACCCCAGCCTCATGCACGTACCAGCCCCACCCGGCCCAAATGATAGGCACTACCTTTACAAACACAAGCATAACAGATACACATGCTCAACTTGTGGCAAATCCCATCCCTTCTTTAAAGCTCAGGTCAAGTCTCATCTCTCATGAGTTTTTTCCAAATCACTTCAAGTACACTCTAAACCATCACACTTCTACCGGCATTTGGCACTAACTGTATTTCCTCCTGGGGCTAGTTTCCAGAATACTGATTTGCGTGTGTGTGTGTTTCCTGTATTCTCAGTTTTCAATCAGGTAGCCAAGCTTTCGAAAACTGCGTCTTTTGTTTTTTGGGTTTTTTTTTAATATTTTATTTATTTGACAGACACAGCGAAAACTGCGGCTCAGGGGCACCTGGGCAGCGCAGTCTGTTAAGGGGCAGACTCTTGGTTTGGGCTCAGGTCATGATCTCAGGGTCGTGGGATCAAGCCCCACATCAGGTTCCACGAGCAGCATGGAGTCTGCTTAAGTTACTCTCTCTCTCTCTCCCTCTGCCCCTCCCCACCCCCGTGCTTGCTCAGTGCGCATGCACACATTCTCTCTCTCAAATAATTTAAAAAAAAAAAAACTGTGGCTCAGGGCATCAAGTGGCATGGAATGTGGACCAGCCCTATGTTTAGTAAAATCCACAGAACAAACCACATTGAGCGTACTGAAAAAAGACAGGAGTGGAGCTTAAAGCAATCTCAGGCAAAAAGAAATTTTAGAGGATGGGATCCACTCCTGTGGCAAGACCTCAGTAGACAATGTCCACCACTAACAACTAGGTACCAAACCATAGGCACTCATGAGCTGGTTAATTGTTCATGTCCTGCAATGTAAAGGATACAAGTCCTTTGTGTCCTGTAAAGGTCACAAAAACTTTTACGATCATTAAATACCCTCTGAAAGTACTAAATCTATGTGAAATTTTGTAAAAAGTAATCAAGAATCAGATCTCAAGGGGTGCCTGGGTGGCTCAGTCGGTTAAGCGTCAGCTTTTGACTCAGGTCATGATCCCAGGGTCCTGGGATCAAGCCCGTGTCAGGCTCCCTGCTTCCCCCTCTCCTTCTGCTGCTCCCCCTGCTTGTGCTCTTTGTGTCAAATAAATAAAATCTCAAAAAAAAAAAAAAAAAGGGAAGCAGATCTCAAAAATGTGCTGCCCTTCCTCCTACAGAGAGATCATAATTATCGATGTAATTTACTTTATTAAACATACTTGCTAAGGTCCCTTCCCAATAATTTGTGGGCAAGCTGGACAAAGTAAATTCAGTTAAAATAACAAAATTAAATTAACACCTGCCATGGTGACCATGGTCTTACTAGCACTGTGCCTGATTAACTGAGCCCATTACCCATACAACTAGTACATCTAACTTCATTCCAACCAAACCTAAGTCCCTGAAATATAACAAAGAATATGAAGTTTACATTTTAATATGTGAACATTGCAGAATCAGGAACTGTAATGAAAGCTACAATTCTAATAGTTTTTCTTTCAAACTACTTAGCAATCCACTCATTAGAGCTATAGACACAAAAATTTACCCTATGTCAGGACACCTGGGTGGCTCAGTCAGTTGAGCACCTGCCTTCAGCTCAGGTCATGATCCCACAGTCCTGGGATTGAGTCCCTCATCGGGCTTCCTGCTCAGCAGGGAGCCTGCTTCCCTGTCTGCCTGCAGCTTCCCCTGCTTGTACTCGTTCTAGCTCTCTGACAAATAAATAAAATCTTTAAAAAAAAAAATTTACAATATGTCAAAACTCTTGCACAAAACAATAGTAATGCTCTTTTAATCGACTCCCTATTTTTTTTTTTTTTAAGATTTATTTACTTGAGAGAGAGAGAGAGCGCGCGCACACAAGCAGGGTGGAGATGCAGCAGGAGAAGCAGACTCTCCACTGAGCAGGGAGCCCGGCGTGGAGTTCGACCCCAGGACCCTGAGATCATGACCTCAGCCAAAGGCAGTCGCTTAACCAACTAAGCCACCCAAGCACCCCATACTCTCTACTCTTTTCAAGAGGAATTCTACCTCTTTTTTTTTTTTTAAAGATTTTATTTATTTATTTGAGAGAGAGAGAATGAGAGAGAGCACATGAGAGGGGGGAGGGTCAGAGGGAGAAGCAGACTCCCTGCCGAGCAGGGAGCCCGATGCGGGACTCAATCCAGGGACTCCAGGATCATGACCTGAGCGAAGGCAGTCGCTTAACCAACTGAGCCACCCAGGCGCCCGGAATTCTACCTCTTTAAATATGCACTAGGGCTTTATCTGTAATCTTGCCTACTTCCTCTATATTCTTCAGTTCCTACACATATACACATACATATATACGTACGTACATATATACACGCACATATCTTGAACTACCATACTACCCATTTCAGCATGGTTCATTTGGACAGTTTCAGAGACTTCACAAGTCAATCATGCACACCCTATTATAATCCCAAACAAAACGAATGCAACCTAACAACCCACAGAAGTTACCAAAGGTCTACAATGCTCAGGGCATCTAATTAGATGAAACATGACAATGATTTTCTTAAACATGAATGGAAGTGGGTGAGCTCCAAGAGGGCATTATCAATCCAGCATTTTAAAAATAACATTTGCAAGAACTACAAAGATGCTACCTCATTCAGAATTTGATTTCTTTCACTATCCTATCTATTCTCTGTTCATACTAAACACATCAATCCCAATTAACAAAGTATCCATAGAAACCAAGAGTCATTACTATACCTAAGCCCACTAAAGGCCATCTTTTTGCCAAACACTATGGATGCTTTTTGTGTGATATTTCGAGAAAGGAGGGGTACAAACTTGGAACTTTTAGATAATCAGTGAGTTCTGATATAAAAGAAAGAAAAAGATAGGGGCGCCTGGGTGGCTCAGTTGGTTAAGCGTCTGTCTTCGGCTCATGTCATGCTAAGGTCATGGTCCCAGGGTCCTGGGACCAAGCCCATGTTGGGCTCCCTGCTCAGCGGGGAGTATGCTTCTCTCTCTCCCTCTGCCCCTCCCTCCTGTTAGTGCTCTCTCTCTCTCTCTCTCTGATAAATAAAATCTTTGAGGGGCGCCTGGGTGGCTCAGTTGTTAAGTATTTGCCTTCAGCTCGGGCCATGATCCCAGGGTCCTGGGATCGAGCCCCATATCAGGCTTCCCACTCAACGAGAACCCTGCTTCTCCCTCTCCCACTCCCCCTGCTTGTGTTCCCTCTCTCGCTGTCTCTCTCTCTCTGTCAAATAAATAAAATCTTAAAAAAAAATAAAAATAAAAAAATAAAATCTTTGAAAGAGAGAGAGGGGAGGGATGTGAAAAGCAGAGGGAACCAAATGGATGAAATATTCCAAGGCAAAACCAACTCAGAGCTACCATATATTTTTCCCAATACTTCAACTTTGCTCAAATTTGTTATTTTCCCTAACTTCCAATCCACTAAAGTTATTTTAATTAAAACACTTATTTATATGGGGTGCTTGGCTGACTCAGTCGGTAGAGCATGTGACTCTTGATCTCAGGGTTGTGAGTTCAAGCCCCACGGTAGGTGTAGAGATTACTTAAAAATGACATCTTAAAAAGAAAAAAAACTTATTTTATAAACCCAAGTTATTCACGAATGTTATTTATTAATAATGTAAAGTCATTCAACTCAATCATTTTTCTCATGATTCCTAGTGTAATGACTAACAGGAAAATAGGATGGGGATTTTGTAATTTAGGTTTACATTGCAGGGACAAGGAGAACAAGTAGGCAAAGGTTTAGCAAAGGGCAACCTGGGAAGGAATGCCAAAGACAGCAGAAGGCTAACGGCACTGCTTACCCAATCATTAGAGGTGGATGAACGTCTAAGTCAACTCTGTCTTCCTCACAATTTTGTCGGGATCAGCCTTGTCCAACTAAGAAAACAGCCAAAACTTAAGCATTTACAGCATGCTACACATGTTCTAAGCACTGTGCATATACATTAACTACTTTAATCCTCAGAACCCTATGAAACAGGTACTAGCATTGTCTCCAATTTTAAAGACTGGAAACAGGAATAGAGAAGTTGAGAAACTTGCCCAAAGTCACAAAGCTACTAAGTGGCACAGCAAGGGATTCTGGCTCCAAAGTTGGTACTATACACATTACATAATAAATACACATTTATACTGCAGCCCATAGTCACTTATTCCAATTATCCAGAATCTGGACTATTAATGAATGGCAATGAGTTTCTCACTAAGCAGTCCCCTCCTAGGATGACTATGACAGATTATGTTTAAATGAGAAAACTTAGAAAAACTTATTTAACACACATTTTGCTCCAATTTTTGCTTTTTAAAATTACACAGAATTGGGCGTCTGGGTGGCTCAGTGGTTAAGCATCTGCCTTCGGCTCAGGTCACGATCCTAGGGTCCTGGATCGAGTTCCGCATCAGGCTCCCTGCTCAGCGGGGAGTCGGCTTCTCCCTCTGCCTCTACCTCTGCTTGTGTGCTCTCTCTTTCTTGCTTTCTCTCTCTCTCTCAAATAAATAAAATCTTTTAAATAAATAAATAAAATTACAGAGAATATTCCCACAGCATATCTAGATTGAGAACTACTACAAAATCTTTAAAAAGTTGAGCAATAAGCAAAATTATTTGTAAGGGGCACCTGGGTGGCTCAGTCAGTTAAGCGTCTGCCTCTTGATTTTGGCTAGGTCATGATCTCAGGGTCGTGAGACTGAGCCCTGCTTGGGACTCTCTCTCTCTCCCTTCTCTCTCCCCACCACCCTCTCTTTAAAAAAAAAAAAAAAAGTTACTTATAAAACAAGATATACTGGGGCGCCTGCGTGGCTCAGTCGTTAAGCCTCTGCCTTCGGCTCAGGTCATGATCCCAGGGTCCTGGGATTGAGCCCCATGTTGGGCTCCCTGCTCCGTGGGAAGCCTGCTTCTCCCTCTCCCACTCCCCCTGCTTGTGTTCCCTCTCTCACTGTGTCTCTGTCAAATAAATAAATAAAATTAAAAAAAAAAAGATATACTAAATTTAGCATCTAAAATCGAGTAAAAAAAAAAAAACCACCTGGGAATATTCACCATGGTTCTCTACTATAAAATACCTTAAGGGATTTTTTGGGTTTTTTATTTTCTTATTTTGTTTATTTTTTATTTTGTGTTTTTATTTTGTTATTTTATTTTATTTTTATTTTATTTAATCCCTGAGAAAGAAAATATTATTAAAGCCAGCCTGGGGGCATCTGGGTGGCACAGTTGAGCATCCTGACTCTTGCTTTTGGCTCGGGTCATGATCTCGGGGTCGTGGGATCAAGCCCCACAGTCTGCTTGAGATTCTCTCTCGCTGTCCCTGCCCTTCCTGCTAGTGCTCTCTCTCTAATAAATAAATCTTAAAAAAACAAAAAAACAGCCTGACTTCCCTTAAACTAATACACTAATCCAGATTACTAAAGAAATCACAGTATGTCGATTAAAATTATAGAAAAGGCTTCCATTTTCATTTAGACAACCGAAAAACGGAGGATCTCCCCAAATGACAGATGTGTATGAACTGCAGCGCCTATACATACGTGTCCCTTTTTTAAAGGAAAGCAAAGACTGTGAGATAGCAAGTAAGTCAATTTTATCTTAGAGCCTCAACTCTCTCACCTGTTAAAAAAAAAAATGAATTAAGATAATCTCGAGAATCTCCATCCCACATACTAAACTGTAATTATCAAAGAGTCTCAATATTCTATGTAAAGACTCACTTTCAAATCTTGTTTACTGAATTTTGCAAATACTCTATTTCCAGAAATAATGAAGCATTTTCTTAACTTTTCCCTGCTCCATTTGTTATTAAGTTCTGGTAGGCAAGCCCAATTTTTAAAATACATACCTAATATTAAGTTAATGATCACTTAATAGATGTAAGCAGCATCAAAAACTTATTCTTAAAATAAAGCTATCAAACATTCATATACCATACCACCTATGAATTACTTGTGCCAAATAATAATAGTTATCAAACCTGAATAAGATCAAGCTTCCAGATTTAATTACCGGTTTACAGGATTATAGGAGATAAAACTGATTCCATGGAGATGCAATCAGCAAACTCCTGTGTGTGGGGTTGTGTATTAAAATTTAAATACATGTTGGGCGCCTGGGTGGCTCAGTTGGTTAAGCGACTGCCTTCGGCTCAGGTCATGATCCTGGAGTCCCGGGATCGAGTCCCGCATCGGGCTCCCTGCTCGGCAGGGAGTCTGCTTCTCCCTCTGACCCTCCTCCCTCTCATGTGCTCTCTCTCATTCTCTCTCAAATAAATAAATAAAATCTTAAAAAAAAAAAAAATTTAAATACATGTTAAAAATTAACTTGAACGCTGATTTGTTATTAAGAAATTATTAAAAATTTTAAGGTGTGATTAACAGCATGGTACCTATGCTCTTAAAAAAGTCCTTTTCAGGGGGCGCCTGGGTGGCTCAGTTGGTTAAGCAGCTGCCTTCGGCTCAGGTCATGATCCCAGGGTCCTGGGATCAAGCCCCGCATCGGGCTCCCTGCTCAGCAGAGAGCCTGCTTCTCCCTTTCCCTCTGCCTGACACTCTGCCTACTTGTGCTCTCTATCTCTCTGTCAAATAAATAAATAAATAAATAAATCTTTTAAAAAAAAAAAAGTTCTTTTCAGGGCGCCTGGGTGGCCCAGTTGGTTAACCATCTTGCCTTCAGCTCAGGTCATGATCCTGGAATCCCAGGATCAAGTCCCACATCGGGCTCCCCACTCTGCTTCTCCCTCTGACCCTCCCCCTTCTCATGCTTTCTCTCTCTGCCTCTCTCAAATGAATAAAATCTTTAAAAAAAAAAAAAAAAGTCCTTTCCAGGGCAGATGAGTGGCTCAGTTAGTTTAAGTGTCCAACTCCTGAATTCAGATCAGGTCAAAATCTCAGGTTTGTGAGATCGAGATCAGGCTCAGCACTGGGCATGGAGCCTGCTTAAGGTTCCCTCTCTGTCTCTTGTCTGCCTCTCACGCCCTCTCCCTTTCTTAAAAAAAAAAAAAAAAAAAAGAGTCCTTTTCTCTTACTGGAAATATTGACAGTGCTGTAAAATGTCTAGAATTTGCTTTAAAATACTCCATTGGGAGGAAGAGGAACATAAATGAAACAAGACTGGCCATGTGTTAGTATATGGGTGACAGATACATGAGAATTCATTTTTCTAGTCTATATATATATGTGTGTATGTGTGCTGGAAGCTTTTCATAATGAAAAATTTTAAAATCTATCAGGAAAGTAAAAATGCTGTTCAAGACTGAGAATTAAGGCTCAGACTATTAGAAAAAGAGCAGGAGGAGCTCCTGGGTGGCACAGTCAGTTAAGCAGTGGACTCCTGGTTTCAGCTCAGGCTGTGATCTCAGCGTCCTGGGAAGGAGCCTCACGTTGGTCTCTGCACTCAGCATGGAATCTGCTTAAGATTCTCTCTCTCCCTCTGCCCCCGCCCCCCACGCGCGTGCTCTCTTTTCTGAAATAATAAAATCTTAAAAAGAAAAGAAAAGGAGCAAGAAGCAGTACACTGTATAATATTCAGACTGCTACTCAAACCATGGTCCAGGAGCCTGTGATAGTCTACAAACTGTTTACCAGTCTGTAGAAAAATTGACAGTAAGCATTTTCAAACTTCTGTAGTAATTTTACAGAATAATTTTATGACTATTGAGTCTAATAATAAATAAAACATTTGTGTTTGAGAAGCAATGTTAAAACATTTGGAAAACTTACAGCTTCTTTCTACAACTTGTAGGTACAGTTCATAAAATAGAGAAAATCTATCAAAATATGAACCAAAGTTTATTTCATCTTAAACTTGCACAGGTGAATATCACACAAACTTCAGAAAACTAAAAGTTAAAAAGTGATAAAAACCTGTCTTTTCAATGTCTCTCATGAACAAAGATGCAAAAGTCCTCAAGAAAATACTGGCAAATCAAATCCAACAATGTATAGAAAGAATTATACACCACAAGCAAGTGGGGTTTATCCCAGATATGCAAGTCTAGTTCAATATTCAAAAAATCAATTAAGGTAATCCTTCATATCAACACACCAAAAAAGAAAAAAACCACAAGATCACACAAATACATGCAGAAAAGGCATTTGACAAAATCCAACAACCATTCATGGAGCGGGGGGTAAACTCTCAGCAAACTAGAAATAGAGGGGAACTTCCTCAACATGGTAAAGAGCATATACAAAAAACCTACAGCTAACATCATATTTAATGGTGAAAAACTAGAAACTTTTCTACTAAGATCAGTAATAAGGCAAAATGTTCCCTCTCCCCATTCCTTTTAACATCAAATTGGAAATTCTAGCTAATGCTGTAGGAGAAAATTTAAAAAGTACACAAATTGGGAAGAAAAATAAAACTGTCCTTATTGACAGATGATAGGACTGTCTATATAGAAAACCCCAAAAAATCAACAAAATGACGCCTAGAGCTAATAAGTGATTATAACAAGGTTGCAGGATACAAGGTTAATATACCAAAGTCAACTGCTTTCCTATATAACACAATGAACAAACGGAATTTGAAATTAAAAACATTATCACCATTTACACCAGCATCCCCCAAAAGTGAAATACTTGGTATAAATCTAACAAAACACATACAAGACCTATATGAGAAAAACTATAATACTCTGATGAAAGAAATCAAAGAGGAACTAAAGAAATGGATTATTATTCCATGTTCATGGAAGGGCAGACTCAAAACTGTCAAAATCTCACTTCTTCCCAACTTCATCAAGAGATTCAATGCAATCCCAATCAAAATGCCAGGAAGTTCTTCTGTGGGTATCAACAAAGCAACTCTAAGTTTATATGGAGAACCATAATTTCCAGAATAGCCAATGAAGTACTGAAGAAAAAAAAAAAAAAAGTCTGAGAACTGATACCCCTAACTTCAAAACTTACTATAAAGCTACAATAATCAAGACAGTGTGTTATTTGCAAAACAGACAAGTCAATGGGATAGAACAGAGCCCAGAAAGAGACCTACAAATATAGTCAACTGATCTTTGACAAAGCAGTAAAGGCAACACAATGGAGAAAAGATGTCTTGCAAAAAAAAAAAAAAAAAAAGGCACTGGAACAACTAGACACCCATATGCCAAGAATTTACTCTAGACACAGACCTCACATCCTTCACAAAAATTCACTCAAAATGGATCACAGACCTAAATGTAAAATGAAGAACTATAAAATTCCTAGAAGACAAAATAAAAGGTTATCTAGATGACCTTAGCTATGGCAATGACTTTTTAGATAAAATACCATGAAAAATACTTTCTGAAGTATTTCTTACTACAATTAAAAACTTCCACTCTGCAAAACACACTGTCAAGGGAATGAAAAGATAAGCCAGAAAACAGGAGAAAATATTTGCAAAAGCCCTATCTGCTACAGGACTGTTATCCAAAATATACAAAGAACTCTTGAACTTTAACAATAACAAGCAATCCAATTAAAACATGGGCAAAAGATCTAAACAGACAAACCTCACGAAGGAACATCTACAGATGGCCAATAAGCACATGAAAAAATGCTCAACATCCTAGGTCAAGAGGAAATTGCAAATTAAAATAACAATTAGGTACCATTACACACCTACTAGAACGACCAAAATCCAGAACACTGATAACACCAAATGCTAGCGAGGACACAGAGCAACAAGACTTCTCATTCATTACTGATGGGAATGCAAAATAGTATAGTCACTTAGGAACATTGTTTGACAGTTTACAAAACTACACATGCTCTTACCATACAATCCAGCAACCGTGCACCTTGGTATTTACCCAAAGCAGTTGAAAACTTATGTCCACACAAAAGTCTGCATACAGATGTTATTCGTAACAGCCAAAACTTGCACGCAACCAAGATGTCCTTCAGTAGGTGCGACACATGATCTGAGGTGAATGGATAAACTGTGGTACGATGAAATACTATTCAGCACTAAAAACAAGTGACGGATCAAGCCATAAAAAGACACAGACGGGGGCGCCTGGGTGGCTCAGTCGTTGGGCGTCTGCCTTCGGCTCAGGTCGTGATCACGGGATCCTGGGATCGAGCCCCGCATCGGGCTCCCTGCTCAGCGGGAAGCCTGCTTCTCCCTCTCCCACTTCCCCTGCTTGTGTTCCCTCTCTCACTGTGTCTCTGTCAAATAAATAAATAAAATCTTTAAAAAAAAAAAAAAAAAAAGACACAGACGAACCTTAAATGCCTATTACTAAGTGAAAGAAGCCAATATGAAATCACTATATACTGTGTAATTCCAACTACATGATACTCTAGAAAAAGCAAAACTAAGGAGAGAGTAAAAAGATCAATGGTTGCCAGGGGTTGTGGGGAGGGGAGAATGTACAGGCAGAGCAAAGAGGATTTTAGGGTTGTGAAAATATGCTGTATGACACTATAATGGTGGATACTTGTACATTCTATGGGTTTTGACATATACAGAATGACAACACTAAAAGTGAACCTTAACGTAAACTATGGAGTTGGTTGATAATAATTCATCAACTGTAACAAATGTACCACTCTGTTGTGATTGATATTGGGGAAGGCTATGCATGTTGTTGGGGCAAGGGATATAGGAGAACTCTCTCTATACTTTCTGCTCAATTTTGCTATGAACCTATACCGCTCTAAAAATAAAGTCTATTTTTTAAAATCTGCTTAATGTTTCTTTTTAAGTCACTAATACACAGGAAACATTTTCTTTAAAAAAAAAAAAAATCAGGGGCGCCTGGGTGGCTCAGTCGTTGGGCGTCTGCCTTCGGCTCAGGTCATGATCCCAGGGTCCTGGGATCGAGCCCCACATCGGGCTCCCTGCTCGGCGGGAGGCCTGCTTCTCCCTCTCCCACTCCCCCGCTTGTGTTCCCTCTCTCGCTGTGCCTCTCTCTGTCAAATAAATAAATAAAATCTTTAAAAAAAAAAAAAAAATCAGCTCTCAAAGAATGATAGTTTTAAAAAGGCTACAGTAACTTTTGGTTTGAACCTAAAGCTGTTCTAAAAAATAAAACCAAATTTGAAATATAGTCACACCAAAAATCTTAAATTAAAAAAACAAAAAGACACAGAAATTAGTATGAAAAGCTCCCAGTGACCAAATCTGAATCAACTTTAGCATCACCATAAACAATGACAAATTTTTTTTTATTTTTTTAAGATTTTATTTATTTATTTATTTTAGAGGAGAGAAAGAGAACAAGCAGGGGAGGAGGAGCAGAGCGGGAAGGACATGGAGGGGAGGAGAATCCCTCAACCACACTCCACGCTGAGCACAGAGCCAACCAGATGCGGGGCTTGATCCCAGGACCCTGAGATCACGACCTGAGCTGAAACCAAGGGTCAGCCACTCAACAGACTGAGCCAGCACCCCGACAATAAAGATTTTAAAAAACTGACTAAAATAAAAATCTGTAAGTCTACACAGACACTGATAAACACACAAATAAGTAAATAAGAGAAAGCTCCTCCTTACAGTAAAAATCCAACTAATAAATGCAGAAAGTAACTGGATTAGAAAATCACCCTTTGGGGGCGCCTGGGTGGCTCAGTCCGTTAAGCGTCTGCCTTCGGCTCTGGTCATGATCCCAGGGTCCTGTCCCACATCCGCAAGGAGCCTGCTTCTCCCTCTGCCTGCAGTTCCCCCTGCTTGTGCGCACTCTCTCTGATAAATAAAATCTTTTTTAAACAATGGCAAAAGACTGCAAAACATAATCTGAGATTTTCTTTTGCCTTTATAAAGAACATTAATGGAGTAAGTGCCAAATTTGAGTAAGATTTATAGAATCTTGGGGCACCTGGCTAGCTCAGTTGGTAGAGCATGCAACTCTCGATCTTGGGGTTGTAAATTCGAGCCCCATGTTGGGTGTAGATATTACTCAAAAATACATAAATAATAAAACCTGCATCTTAAAAAAAAAGATTTGTAGACTCTTATTAAGAATTACATAATATCATACAATGTTAATTTCCTGTTTTGATCATTATATTGTGGTTATGTAGCAGAAAGCCTGTGATTTTTAAGAAATATACACTGAGGGGTGCCTGGGTGGCTCAGTTGGTTAAGCGACTGCCTTCGGCTCAGGTCATGATCCTGGAGTCCCTGGATCGAGTCCCGCATCGGGCTCCCTGCTCAGCAAGGAACCTGCTTCTCCCTCTGACCCTCCCCCCTCTCATGTGCTCTCTCTCTCTCGTTCTCTCTGTCTCAAATAAATAAAAAAAATAAAAAAAAAAGAAAGAAATATACACTGAAATATTTAAGGATAAAGGGGTATCATGTCTGCAACTGATTTTCAAACAGTTCTGGGGAGAATATATATTTGTTATTTATATATATCCACATCACACAATAAATCTTACTATTTACAAAATACTTTCACATACATTATTTTTATCCTGATAAAAACCATGAAATAGGTATAGAAGAGTCCTTTTATCAGAGAATAAATCTGCCTCATATACCCTAAGCCTTTCTCAAGAACTAGCCCTTCTTTCCATCCCTATCACCAAGCCCTAGCTCATCATTTCTTTCCTCAACTATTTTTCTAACTGGTTTTCCTACCTTCTTACTCCACATCTCTACCAGAGTGGTCAAAAAAGGAAAAGAGGGGCGCCTGGGTGGCTCAGTCAGTTAAGCGTTTGCCTTCAGCTCAGGTCATAATCCCAAGGTCCTGGGATGGAGCCCTGCATCGGGCTCCCTGCTCAGCAGGGAGCTTGCTTCTCTCTCTCTCTCTCTCTCTGTCTCTCGCGTGCATGTGCGCGCAAATAAAATCTTAAAAAAAAAAAAAAAGGAAAAGACAAAAAATCTGATGTTGCTGTTCTGCAGCTCTGAAATTTTCAAGATCATCCTACTAAAGTTAAAAATCCTAAACAGGGTATCAAAGGCCCTTCCTGACAGGTCTTTTAAGTATCTGCTCCACCACAGAAACACAAACAGGCGCTTCAAGAATATCCTACAATATTTTCCTTTAGTGATTTACTAGTGCCTTTCACCAAAGTGTTAAGGTGAAATCTACTTTAATCTACTATGGAAAGATCAGTTCCATCTCCTGATATTTATACTTATTTCTCCCATATACAGGAAAATGTACTGCACTTCTTAGACGCAAATTCAAGTCCCTCTCCACCTCTTACTGAGTCTCGGATATTGGCGAAATGATTAAGACCCAAAGGTCTTCATTGAAAAAAATTACGCTAATAATGCCACACCTGTCTTTAAGTAGGTACTAAAACCAATAACCTCAAGATCCACATCCCATAATTAATACTACCAACAATTGCCAGCTTGAAATAACACCACCTTAAATTATGTATGGAGCTTTAGGCCACAGAACACTTACATTATTTCCCTTAATCCTAAGAACCCTCAGGTATTCTCCCCTAAGATACCCTAGAATCTCCCTGAGGTACAAGTATATTCATTTTAATGACAAGGAATCCAAGGCTCCAGGAAAAGTAAAATGACTTGCCCAGGGTCACAAAGCTTTAAGAAGTAAACCCCAAATTCTGACTCCGGTTTTTTCTCATTAGTGTACCAGAGCCTTCCAGGATTACACAAACATTTCCCCAGAATAAAACATGAGTATTAGGTGACAACACAGGCTGACTGTAGCCACTGTCTCTAGCTACCACAAAGCACTGACACTGACACCACCTCCAAAACAAGTCCCAGAATCTTGATCTTCCTCCAGAATCCCCTAGGTGTGAACCCCTAGTCCCAGGCACCATCAACTCTCCTGTCGATTACTGAAAAACCTCCCCACTATTCTCACTGCTT